>NC_072802.1:15267440-15570470 GCF_028583425.1 Eublepharis macularius
GTAAATACATGAGCGATTCCAGTGATTTAGATATCCAGCTGGAATAATAGATTGGACTCAAAGTGATTTAGAAAAATTGGATCAAAAATGCAAAAACTAATGAACATGCATCACTCCTTACACCTGAAAAGTGATGTTGACAGGTTATATTTACCATGAAAAATTGGTGGAAGAGGATTGTTACAAGTACATTAGATAGTGGAAGAAGAAAAGAGAGGCCTGACTGATTACATCAGGAGAAGTACAGAAAAATTACTTCAGGCTGTGAAAACAGATAACATATTAAAAACAACTGAAACAAAGGCTGAATACAAGAAAAAGCAGTTTGAGAATATATTAAATAGCTGGAGGAACAAACCCTTACATGGGCAACATCTAAAAAATATTGAAGGAAAAAGTGACAACAGCCTAACTTGGGCATGGCTGAAGATGGGCACAATCAAGAAAGAAACTGACGGTCTGATCTTCGCAGCACAAGAACAAGCATTGCAAACGAATGTTATGAAAGCCAAAATTCAGGAAATCAGTGAAAATCCAAAATGTTGACTTTGCCAGGAAAAAGATGAAACTGTGTCTCACCTTATCTCTGAATGCAGCAAAATTGCACAGATGGACTACAAAGCTAGACATGACAGTGTCACAAAGCTGATTCATTGGTCATTGATTAAAAAATATAATCTGTCCAGGGTCTGAGGCTCTGCCCCTGGACTTAGCAGGAAAAAGGGAGGGGAGACAGCCAGACGACCACCCCTCAGCTGTTCAAACAGACACCAAGGCCCTGCCATGCCCAGCAACAGAGGAAAGGGAAGGGACGTCCAAGCCCCAGAGAGTCAAACGGGGCAGGGGGAAGCCAGCCAGCCCCACCCTCTGGTGGGAGAATCAAAGCCCAAGCCAGGAAGGAGGAGGCACGGGCGTCAGAGGTGACCAGACAGCGAGACCACCAGCAGACTCACCAACAGAAGCTGAAGGACAGTACCGGGCCACACCTCACTTAGCTGGCAGGCTAGAGGAGACTGGGAAGGGGCAGCTGAGAGCCTGAGGCACGCTTCAGGAGAAGCAGGCCAGACAGCCAAGGAGGCACAGGTGTGATGGCTCAGGGCAGCCAACAGAGCAAACCCAGGTGCGACTCCCTGATCCAGCCAGGACCGTGGCTAGAGTGCAGGATGGGGGCGTGATGACAGGTGGAGCAGAGAATGGGTGAAGGGATAAAAGGGAAGTCCACCCACAGGGTGGGGTGGGTTGTTGTAGAGGAGTGTGGTGGAGTGGTGGAGCAAGAGAGAGAATGAGAGAGCAGCTGAGAGGAGGTGGAGGAAAGAAGACGACGAAGAGGAGGAGGAGGAGGACAACGACAAGTAAGACCAACAGCTGGATGGGGACAGATGTCATGGAAGGCAGCCGGGACAAGGTCAGGTTGAGGGGGCCTGCGAGTGGACTGAGGGGGTGTGAGGGTGAGGTATACCCCCCTCCTTCCACAGAGCGGGCTCCCGCCTATTCCCTGAAGGTCCTTTAAGGCTGAAGTCAGGCAGGCCGGCGTCTCACAGGGCGCTGCCCTCGGCAGAACCTGACATAATCTGCCAGTATCAAAGTATTCATGGGAACATCAGGTGGAAAAGGTACTAGAAAATGATCAAGTCAAGATCTTGTGGGATTTTAGAATACAAACTGATCGACAGCTTGAATACAATACACCAGACATAACAGTTGTGGGAAATCGAAAAGTTTGGATAATAGACATTGCAATTCTGGGAGATGCCGGAGTAGAAGAAAAAGAACAAGAAAAAATGATTAAATATGGAGATCTGGCAATAGAAACTACCCGAATATGGATGAAAAATACAACAGTAGTCCTCATTGTCATTGGGGCACTGGGAACTATTTCGAAAAACTTTGCAACTTATATGGAAAAACTGCAGCTTTCTGACATAACAGCTACAGAACTGCAAAAGACGGCGTTACTTGGAACAGCATACATATTACACCGATACCTGGCTGATACTTAGGCCTCTGGTGGAAACTTGTATCATCTCAGCAAGGCCAGTCAATGATAACATGCAATCTTTATTTATTATTGATTCTGTTGTGTGTAATTTGAATAATAATAATAATAGTAATATTTCTTGATTTTACTGATGTTTTAGCTAGTTTTAAATTAATATATTGTGTTATATTACATACATTGTGCTCTGCTCTGAGCCTGCTTGGGGGGAAATGTCAGCAGTGATTGTAGAAATATTATTATTATTATTATTATTATTATTATTAACAACAATGACGACAGTAACAGTAACAGTAACAGTAACAGTAACAGTAACAATTGTGGTTAGTATTCATTTATTTGTAAACTGGTTGTTATTGTTGTTGTTGTTATTAATCCTGGTATTGCTAATAATGATAATAATAAATTGACCTGAATTCTTGCATCCTCTGTTACTTCAGTTCTGTTTGATATTTTTCTCCATTCTTGTTTTGATCTTGCTTGACCCTTCTGGCATTGTTAGGTTATTCTTCCAAGTTTGGACTGATCCCTTCACGTCATGCTCCTACCTACCTAAATCTCAGTGAGATATTTTTGACGTGGTACAAATTGATGATTGGTGCAGCTCTCGCTGAGTCTTACTGCATTGTCCAGCGCTGTGCTTTATGACTGCTTTATAGCCGTTTCGCTGCACTTTTGTACAGGCAATTTTTTGCTGCGTTTGGCACCATACCTCTTTGAGTTTTCTTCTGAATTCTAAACAATTAACTCTCCCTTCAGATTTGAATGCAGCACTTCTGAGAAAACTGAGACGAGAACCCTTGAAATGCCACACTGGAATCTGAAGGGGGAGATAATTGTCTTGAATTCAGAAGAAAACCCAAGGAGGTATGGAGGCAAATGTGGCAAAAATTACGTTTGGAAAAAAGGGCTAAGAGCCAAAACCTCTTTCAATTGTAGTCCATTTGCTGTCTTTCATGTAAAGGGTACAGGAAGAGCTAGGCTGTACCTGGAAATACATGTCTTTTTTTTAAAAAAGCACATTCTAAGTTTTTGTCTAGATCTTCGAGATAGTTTTGTAAACAAATAGTTCCTAGTTAAACATCAAAGTATCTTATTTTTGTGATGTTGCTCTCACAGTACATCAGCTCTTTCAGCTCTATGCTGTGAGCAGCTTTAGAGAAAAGGTCATCACCTTCAAAAGCAACAATTCTTCCTTCAGCATGCCAGAATTCTTATTCAACTCAATGTCAGAATAAATTGCATGACTGATATGCTACTCTGCTTCTCAAGAAACTTCTAAATTCCATTCAATAATACAACGACAATCAATATACAGGAGTGAAATAAGACCCCAAGAATTATGTCAACGTAACAAAAACAGGTGGCCGAAATTTCCTCCAGGGAATTTTCAAAAATGAAATGAAGGGGAAGGGCAACATTTTAACAATTGTGCATATTTATTCAGTATTATTCCTTGATTTTTCACAAGGATATGGACAACCATAAAGCCACATTGTTGTATAATTCACTGGCAGAACACTAGCTTAGCACAGAGAAAGTCCTTGGTTCAGTCTCCGGCAGGTTGCCCTCGGAGAAAATGGTCACATGGCCGGTGGCCCCGCCCCCTGATCTCCAGACAGAGGGGAATTGAGATTGCCCACCGCACCTCAACTCCCCTCTGTCTGGAGATCAGGGGGTGGGGCCACCAGCCATGTGACCATTTTCAAGAGGTTCCGGAACTCCGTTCCCCCGTGTTCCCCCTGAAAAAAGCCCTGGTCTCCGGTATTTACCAAGGGATCACTAGCAATGGGCTGAGAAGAGCCACCACTTGAGATGTGGGAGGGCAGCTGCCTGTGTGTCATGTATGCCTGCCATTAATGTGTTTTGCATTTTGTACAGATCATGCCTGTTTGTTGAAACTGTATTCTGACTTGCTCATCTGAGAGTGTGTAAACTGCTAACAAGAATTGAACTCGGCCAGTGGGGGTTGGCTGTTATCTGTTGAAAGTATTTACTTTCACTTCTATGGTAAGTGTCCTTGGATGCAAGCTGCAGGCAGCGAGTGATGTATCTTATTCTCAGAGACTGGGATGATTTCATTCTGTGCTTTGTCCAGCCTAAACTAATCAGTTCCCATGTAACTCTTTGGGGTTTTCGCGCCAGAATGCAAACGGACCCAAAGGGCGGGAAGTTTCCCTATAATTAGAAGTGCCCATTTTTGAATAGTCACTTCTGTCAATTGATAGCTTTGTGTGAACATCATGAACTGTATGGATCTCTCTAATAAAGTTACTTCAAGCAATGCACCTGAGTGCTTGCTGTGAGGGACTTGGGGATCTAACTGCCAAGGACTGACACTGTGTTAGGGGTGCCAGCTCCAGAGACTATAGGGCAGAACCTTGGGAGGGCAGGGTTTGCAGATGGGAGGAACTTCAGTACGGTATAATGCCACCCACCAAAGCAGCCATTTTCTCTAGGGGAACTATTCTTTGTAATCTCGACTATCCTGGATCTCAGGCTGAAAGTTAGTTCCGTCCTGTTCTTAGGTAAGTATTTAATGCGCTCCTTCACAGCCCCAGTCAGAGCAATGAATCCCATTCTCATTGAGGCAACTCACATTGGAGCCATAATCAGGGTTCCGTGATCAGCGTTCGTTTTTATTTCTGGTTGGAGTTCATTTCCTAAGATTGCAGTAAAAAGCACTGAATTCCTCCATCTCCATTGGAGATAAGTGATTACAGAGCGCAAAGGCAGGAAAAGGACAATAAAATTCACACTAAGGCAGGAAGAGGGGCAATACATTTCACATTTCCTGTGCATCCCTGGAGGAAGTTATTCAGAAGGGAGTATCTGACTACAAATTAAAGGAGCAGACTACATTATTTAGCATAATCTAAGGCTAATACACAAGCTTTCTCATTCTGCTATAACAGCATGTGAAGATCAGTTGTCATTCCAGGCCCCACTTGAAGGCTGGCAACTCTATACCTGTCAGAGGTCCAGTAAGCCCCATGAGAGCCAGTATGGTGTAGTGGTTAAGAGTGCAGGACTCTAATCTGGAGAGCCGGGTTTGATTCCCCTCTCCTCCACTTGAAGCCAGCAGGGTGACTTTGGGTCAGTCACAGCTTCCACGAGCTCTCTCAGCCAAACCCACTTCACAGGGTGTTTGTTGTGGGAATAATAATGACATACTTTGTAAACCACTCTGAGGGGGTATTAAGTTGTCCTGAAAGGCGGTATATAAATCGGATGTTGTTGTTGTTGTTGTTGTTGTTGCTATTATTATTATGGGTCAGTGTCTTGATTCAAGGTAAGGCAGCTGCATTCCTGTGACATTCATACCTCCATTTTCAGTGGTGGTGCCTCACCTTTGGAATTCCCTTCCCTCAGAAGGCTCCCCCGGCTCCTACCTTAATTTCTTTTAGGTGCCAAATGAAAACATTTATTTTACCCAGGCTTATAACAAAAGAGTTTTTTTCCTTGTAAATGTATATGGTCCACTTCTGGCCTGAGGATAATTTGATGTATATTGTTGTAGGCTGCTTAGAGGCTGTTTTAATCCCAGTGTTTGTTTGTTTTACTTGATATAGCAACTTTTATGGACACCAGTTCAGATTTGTGCGATGGTGCAAAGGGAGGGGAGAAGTTAGCCATTATTCCTGCTGATCGACACCTTCCTGGAAGAGATCCAGAGAAGTTCGCTGTGTTAGTCTGTAGTAGCAAAATAGAAAAGAGTCCAGTAGCACCTTTAAGACTAACCGACTTTACTGTAGCATAAGCTTTCAAGAATCACAGTTCTTGTCGAAGGCTTTCACAGCCGGAGAACGATGGTTGTTGTGGGTTTTCCGGGCTGTATTGCCGTGGTCTTGGCATTGTAGTTCCTGACGTTTCGCCAGCAGCTGTGGCTGGCATCTTCAGAGGTGTAGGTGACACTGAGAGATCTCTGTCTTTTGGTGCTACACCTCTGAAGATGCCAGCCACAGCTGCTGGCGAAACGTCAGGAACTACAATGCCAAGACCACGGCAATACAGCCCGGAAAACCCACAACAACCAACAATCACAGTTCTCTTTGTCAGATGCATCTGACGAAGAGAACTGTGATTCTTGAAAGCTTATGCTACGGTAAAGTTGGTTAGTCTTAAAGGTGCTCCTGGACCCTTTTCTATCTTCCTGGACGAGAAAATAGACAGGCATCCTTTCTACTAGAGCTAATTCTACTGACTACATTATTAATTAAACATATCTCCCATCTTTCTATCTTAGAACATCAAATTGTTAGGAGGTCTCACATAGGATTGCCAGATCCCCCATCTCCCACAGTAGGAGATCAGGGGCCTGGCACACCACACTGTGTTCCCAGGTTCCTGTTTGTGTGCACGCACAGCGTACACATGCACTTCCGGCTTGTGTGATGATGTCACTTCTGGGAAGTGACATCATCACACAGGTCAAGGGCAGCTTGGGAGCGCTCCAGCACTCACCAGGGGGACAAATCGGCCCACTGTGGGGTGCGATTCGGCCTGAATCAGGCTCACTGTAGGGCACGAATTGGGCCGCTGTGGTCTCAGGGGTGCGCCACTCCACCCAGGGGCACGCTGCACTGCCTGGGGGCACCCTGGGAAGTGTGTCCCCCCCGCCGACCAAGTAAATGGGGGCAGGGGAGGGTGGGAGCAGGGGATCCCCCATCCCAGGCAGGGGAATGGCACCCCTAGTCTCACATGAAGACACTGACCGGACTGAGACATGCTTAACTTCAAGATGAATTTCTACATCATATGCCTCAGGCTATGCCCAGAGATCTAGGTTATTGAGAATGCCATACTCTAGGACACAAGGGATCCAAGCAGCCCCCACTGTTTCAGTAGGCAGCCCCAATCCAAATTGGGTCCCTCCATTGCCTGCTGTTTCCCATGAGGTCTTGCTGGGAAGATCCATTCAGGGATCTTTCAGTAACATGTTTCTTTTGGACCAGCATATAAAGCTACAATCTCTCAGTCAAGGTCATGCTTATCCTACCCTTCTTTACAACAACCCTGCGTGGTTGGTTAGGCTGGGAAAGCAGGATGGCCCCAATAGCAGCCAGTGAGTTTTATGGCTGAGTGGCAATATGAACCAAGGTTACTTGGATTCTTGTTCAGCATTCTAAATCGAGGTCCTCCACCTTTTGGAGCTAGCAAGCACCTTTGGGATTTTGAAGGGGGGGGGAGTGAACACCACTAAAAATGGCTGTTATGGGAGGTGAAGCCAAATATAATACCTTTCCCCTCAGTTTCTGAAAAGCTTAGTGCGTACCACAGGAAGTGGTAGGCACTTGGGTACCCATGGGCACCATACAGGGGAATGTTGTTCTAAATATCTATCCGTGTCCAAATACCTTTTGGACTCCTTACTTCTCTTTGTTCCTAACCTTTGAAGTGTGGCCTAGCTTGTACCACTGAATTATCAATTTACAACTTGGCTGAAAGGGGAACTTTTATTCTGAAGAAAGGCTTTGAAATACCCTCCTCTTGTATTTTATTTAAGACTCCTTTTGATGTTTGCCTTTTTTTTTAATCCTCTCCGTTCGTTCATGAAAATTCCTCACACTCTGATCAGGTGAACGTTCTGGTGATACTTAGCTCTAGTCTTAAAATAATTTCATTTCAGGAAATCAAGTCTTTGAATTTATGGAATAACATGCTCTGAAGTGTTATCAAGAGAAAGGGGCAGCCACTGTGAGACGGTGGTAAGTTTCATGAATGCCCATCTGTGTCTTTCGCAAACATTTGGCATCTTTTTTTTTTTTTTGAAAAATTTTTATTGGGTTAGAATCCATTATTTCCACATTTACATTCAATTTTCCCCAATTTTTTCATCTCTAACCCCCTCCCTTTCCCCCCCCTTTTTGTTGACTTCCAACAGCTTTCCAACCCTTTGTCCCCTTTCCCTTACTTTTATTAGCTTCCTCTATCTAAAACAAATATATATTCTCCATTATTCTAAGCAGTACATCCTTAACTATTTTTAACATTATATGCCCAAACTGTAAGCCTTTGTTTCCATCTTAGATAAACAATTTATCCCAATTTTTCAATTTCAGGTATTTCTATATATCATAAACCATATAGATCATACATTCGTTTATATCAAACAATTTGACTTATTCTCTATATATATTACTCATTCTATCTTTTTATAATAGTTCTATATATCTCTCCTCACGTAGTCAATCAATTTGACCCATCTATATCTTCAGACATTCAGTTTGGTACAAAACTTGTCAGAAAAAAAAAGAAAATATTGTTAGTTAATCGCTCCTTATATTTAGTCCTTATAATTAATTATTTTCTCTATGTTCTGTTTGTTAACCTATATATATCTATATATATGTCAATCTATTAATCTGACTGCTTATTAATTCACATTTATCTCTTCTCCCCCCGGTAAAGTCTCCCCCCTCTACTTCAATACTTCAGTAGTT
The DNA here is from genome assembly GCF_028583425.1 of Eublepharis macularius. Classification (NCBI taxonomy): domain Eukaryota; kingdom Metazoa; phylum Chordata; class Lepidosauria; order Squamata; family Eublepharidae; genus Eublepharis; species Eublepharis macularius. The sequence continues at coordinate 15,275,880 of NC_072802.1, forward strand.
CTCAAACTGCCACAGTTTTCCTCCCACCTCCCATTTCTTCTCCAGGTATTGTTTCAGCTTCTCCCAGTCTGTGTTGAACTGCCCTGAGTCCAGATCTCTCAATTTTCTTGTCATCTTGTCCATTTCAGCCATATACAGCAATTTGTAAGTCCAATCTTCAATAGTTGGCACTTCTTGTACTTTCCATTTTTGCGCATACAAAAGTCTAGCTGCTGCTGTCATATAAAATATCAACGTCCTGTGTTGGGCTGGAATTCCCTCCATTCCCAAGTTCAGTAGCAGGAGTTCTGGGTTCTTATTAATTTGAAATTGTAAAATTTCACTCATTTCTCTTATTATTTCCCCCCAGTACTGCCTGGCTACCTCACACGACCACCACATATGATAGAGGGAGCCCTCATGCTTCTTACATTTCCAGCATTTATTAGAAGTATTCGAATTCCCTAGCGCAATCTTCTTTGGTGTCATGTACCAACGATAGATCATTTTATAAATGTTCTCTTTGATATTAATACATGTCGTTGTCTTCATTGTAGTTTTCCACAAGTATTCCCATGCCTCCATTGTTATTTCTTTATTAAAGTTTATAGCCCATTTCACCATTTGTGTTTTAACTATCTCATCCTCGGTATACCACTTCAACAGTACTTGGTATACCTTGGATATTCTTTTCTTATCTTCTTTAAGAAGGGTCTGCTCTAGTTCCGAATTCTCTATTCGTATACCTCCCTTTACAGAGTCCGAATTATATAAGTCTCTGATCTGTCTATACTGGAACCAATCGTAGTTAGGTGATAGTTCCTCTTGTGTCTTTATTCTAAGTTTGGATGCTTCAGTTTTAGTTATTTCTTTATACGTTAAACATTGTTGTTCATTATCAACAGCTCTCGGGTCTATCACCTCATATGGAACCACCCACAAAGGGGTTCCTTCTTGTAGATAAATTCTGTACTTCTTCCAGATTATGTATAGACTTCTCCGAACAAAGTGATGCAGGAACATCGAGTTGACCTTTACTTTGTCATGCCATAAATATGCGTGCCATCCAAATATTTTTTTATATCCCTCTAGGGCTAATAGTTTCTTGTTCTTTAATGTCATCCATTCTTTCAACCAAACTAGGCAGATTGCATCATGATAAAGTCTCAGATTGGGCAGTTGCATTCCGCCTCTTTCCTTTGCATCTTGTAAAACTTTCACTTTCACTCAAGGCTTCTTGCCTGCCCAAACAAAATCTGATATTTTCCTCTGCCATTTTTCAAATTGTTTGGAGTCTCTGATGATTGGTATTGTCTGTAGCAAAAACATTACTCTTGGTAACACATTCATCTTAACTGCTGCAATCCTGCCCAACCATGACAAATTCAATCTATTCCATTTAATCAAGTCTCTCTCTATCTGAGTCCATAGTTTTTCATAATTGTTTTTGAATAGATCTATGTTCTTTGCAGTTAATTCGACTCCCAAATATTTCACTTTACTTGTTACTTCACAATCCGTTGTTTCCATTAACAATTGTTGTTTCTGCTTAGTCATATTTTTGCATAATATCTTTGACTTCTTTTTGTTAATGAAGAAACCTGCCAAGTCTCCAAACTCCTTGATCTACAAACATTTGGCATCTTTATTACACTTTAGTGAGTGTTATTAAAACACATCAGACCCCAAATTATAAACTTCATCTGGTTATGGAGGCAAAAAGATACCACAAGTGAGTAACTTAAATTCTCGGCTAAGGCTACAATCCTAAAAAAGAGTCAGTAGGCTTAGAAGGGTGTATCTGTGCTTAGGATGGGACTATAAACAACTCACCTGGGACTCAGCTCAGTTGAACACAAGAGGATTCTCCTCTGACTAAATGGGTATCAAACCAGGCTGCAAAAGCCTTAATTTTACACAATGATGGAAAAAGCAGAAGTCACATCTTAACAAAACAAACCATCTTAACAAACCAAAACCAAACCAAACAAACCGAAACAATGTGCAAGCTTTTGCATTCTCCAGAACTTTTCATCAGGCCAGATGTTTTAGAGTCTCTCTTCACAAGACATCTTACATGAGAAAGCACAAGTGTAGGGAGATGCAATGCTAGCCGGGAAGTGTGGTTTAAAAAGAGCCAAAAGCTCTGTCAAATTCACCTCTCTACAGAGCTGGGAAAGACCGGTCCTCGGAGGGTTTGTCACTTTCCTCTTCACCTCCCCGAAGGTTCTGTCAGGTTAATCTTCAGGTATCCCAATGCAAATAACTTGTCAGAAAATACTCTCTCTTGGAGAAACCCCAAATCTTTCACAGCGACTTTGCTTCCAGAAATGCACAAGTGACAATAAACTGGCTCCTTTTGATGCTATCAGCTGGATTTTGCAAAACAACAACAGCTGAATATGATACAGCTTTCTGAATCTTGTTATTATATGGGATGTAAGGCAGCAAAGTGACATCTCAAAGCATCTGATCCCCACATGAGCCTGCCGGCTAGTATGGGCTGCCAGGCCTCCTGCGATACTAGCAGCTCTCAGGAGCTTTGAGCAGTAGTAAAATAAAACTTTTAAAATGTCAGCAACGTGTGTACTGCTAGGTCACTTCTGGGAAAGAAGAAATGGTGAGTAGCTCTAGGAATCTCTGAAAACTCTATGGTTTTACCATACAGGTTCTCCATGTCCCTACCCCAAAAGCTCCCTAGCACAGGCTACCGTCTTCTGCAGGTCTCACTATATGCCCCTCCACACTCATAGGTGAGGCAAGTGATCACCAGAGGTGAAGGTTTCTCTGCAGGAGTGCCTTCCTCCACGCTGCTGCCCACCTGGCCCTAAGCCTTTCGAGCTTAAGGAGCCAGGTGAAAACCTTTTTGCCCACGTAAGATTTTCATTTCATTGTCTTGATGATTTCTAGGAATGACTGCATGCTCTCTATTTGGTTCTGTATATCTATACTAGCAACAAAGCCCATTGTGTGAAAAAATAAAATGGGCTTTAGAAAACTGTTGATACGGTGGGCCCCCTCCCAGCAACGCACCTGATTAATTTGTATTCTGCTCTTCTTCCCCTCAGTGCCCTTCTGGTCTGGCATGAGGGCTGCTGCGAAGCACCCACTTGCCACCACAAGGGGACCCGGAAAATCAACAGCCTGAATACTCCTTCTGGTGGCAAGTGGGCACTTCAGCGGCCTGGAGGCCAGAGCGGGAGGGTGCTGAGGGCAGACCAGGGCAGAAGTGCTTAGGTAATTGATTCAACGGGCCCCCTTCTGGTGGCAAGTGGATGCTTCACAGCGGCCTTGAGACCAGAGTGCGCCAGCATGAAGATAAAAAGTGCATCATTGCCAATACAGCTTGCCTTTTATATAGTAGGATATTCTTGACAGTCGATCCGGTTCTCTGCTGTTCTTTGTTTCTTTTATAAATATTTCCTTGTTTCCAGAAAATGCAGTGATAGATTGTATAATTTAGAAACTTTTAAAATATTTAATAGTGTTATGGAACTGGCAATTTGTGGACTTGCCCTAAGATCATGTGACCTTGGTTTGTTGGTAGGTAGGTAAGGTTTATTGCATTAGGCCAAAGGCCGTTACAAACAATAAAACAGTAACAAAAATATGAGCAACGATGCAGGTAAAATGTACAGTACAGACTTGATAAAACACTATAGGAATTACACTATAGCCTGTGGACAGCCCTGTGCTGTCACGACTTGCTCTCGGATTTTCCCTGCTGCAAGGGCAAAAAGAGCAACCCTGTACGAGGTCTCTGCCTGGGTCCACATCTGCTAATGCAGCCACAATGTTTTTGTTATCTTATCTGAAACCTAAACTAGCTAGGATCGGACTTAAAAATTTCTTTCTGGGGGATGTGTAGAGTGGGCAGTGTGGTAAATAGTGACACAGGTCTTCTGGCTCTGAGCCACCACATGGGCAAAGGCGCTGAGCAGCTGGAATCTTGGAATAACGACCTTCGAGCATGGCTGTTTTCTTTGACTGGAAGCTGATTGAGGTGAAGGCTACACGTAGTTTGCTAACTGAGATCTCGATTAGGCCCTAGTATGGTATTTGAACCAAGGCGAGGATTTATTTTCGTGTATAACTCACCAATCAAGGGCAGCATCTTGCGTGCATATTTGCTCCCTGCTGTTAAAGTCCACCTGAGAAGGTCTGAAGATTACAGCTGGGAGGTTATATTTTTGCAGAATACTGTTATATGTCAGCTGCCTTTTGGGGTCTTTCTAGCTGGCTAGGAAACAGATGGTTGAAAGATGATCTGCAGGGGTTCTCTTTAGTTTGTGCCAGTAGTTGAGGAAGGCATTATGTGCATGTGCCCAGAGAGAAGGAAGGCCCAATTCAGCTCTTAACAGTGCAGTTGGGGTATTTATGGGTACCTTGGTTTGTTCTTGAGCAAGGCTTAGAGATAGCTGTACAAGATCTTCTTAGATGGAGTTCAGAACAAAGATTCTTTAAGCTGTTCCTCATTCTGGAAGCCTTCATCTTTGGATCTAAAAATAGTACATGCATGCTGAGAAGTTTTTACACTGAAATTGTATCATAGAATCATAGAGTCATGGGGTTGGAAGAGACCTTTGGGGTCATCTAGTCCAACCCCTGCACAATGCAGGAAATTCAGTTACCTCCCCCCTCCATACACAGCCATTAATCCTTACTGCATGCCCAGAGGATGACAAAATGCAATCAGGATCCCTAGCCAAACTGCCCTGGGGAAAATTGCTACCTGACCCCAAGGTTGCGATTTGCCTTTCCCTGGGCATGTAAGAAGGGGCTGCAAGAACTCAGCACTGATGTAACCCTTCCTGCCCTACCTCTCATGATCTACCTAGGTTCACAGAATAAACACTGCTGTCAGGTGGCCATTTATCCTCTGCTTAAAACATCCAAAGAAGGAGAGCCTACCACCTCCCGAGGAAGCCTGTTCCACTGAGGGACTGCTCTGTCAGGAAGTTCTTCCTAATGTTTAGTCGAAAATTCTTTTAATTTAATTTCAACCCATTGATTCCGGTCCAACCTTCTGGGGCAGCAGAAAACAATTCCATGCCATTCTTTTTTTTTGTTTTGGCATGGAATTTTTCTTTATTTAGACTATAAACAGTAACACAAACACTATAGACTTTATATGACAACCCTTCAAGTACTTGAAGTTGGTTATCACATCACCTTTCAGTCATCTCCTTTCCAGGCTAAACATACCGAGCTCCTTCAGCCTTTCCTCATAGGACTTGGTCTCCAGACCTCTCACCATCTTTATTGCCCTCCTTTTGACACATATTTTGTTGCCCTCCTCTTGTCTATATCCTTCTGAAATTGTGGTGCCCCAAACCAAGCACAATACTCTATGTGAGGTCTAACAAGAGCAGAGTAGAGCAATACCATCACTTTGCGATACCATCACCATCACCTTGATATGTTTAAAATATAATTCTGATTTATTGGCATTTCAATAACATTGAAAAATGTGTCCATTTTATGGAGAAAATTCAGTGTAAATGTAACCCTTGTCCACTAGAGGGAGATAAAGAGTTGGGGTGTTCCTTATAAGGAAAAAAAGGCGCCATTTTCCCTGAGAGACTGGAGGGCCTGAAACTGCAGGGAGAAGATCCAGAGGAGTTAGCCGTGTTAGTCTGTAGTAGCAAAATCAAAAAGAGTCCAGTAGCACCTTTAAGACTAACCAATTGGTTAGTCTTAAAGGTGCTACTGGACTCTTTTTGATTTTGCAGGGAGACGCACTCTCTCCTCCGAAGCATGCCTTTGTATGAATTTTCTATTAATGTTGTAGACTCCTGTGAAGAACAGAAGACATCCCAATGCAGAACACAGCTACAAGTTGCGGCATTTCGACGGGCTGGAAGATGTCAGAAAGACCGAGACCTGGGTCTGCTTGAGCAAAACAGGCCTGTTTTGTTACATGTTTGTTGTATATGCTTTATTGTTGTATTGTTCCAAATAAGACGTTTTCTTTTTCCAAGTTTGTCCATTGTTACTTTTATAAATGCAAGTGTCACAAGATGGGATCATGCTATCATAGACATGAACTCTCCCAGTTCTCAAATTAGATATATCTATTTATTTGATGTTGTTCCTTGAACAAACAGGTTAGATAAAGTCCCAAGAAACTGTGACCAAAAGGGGGAAGAAGATTCACAAGTTTGATCTGCAGGAGGGAGAAGTGAAATCAGTGGACAAAAAAAAAAAAACTGGAATGAGAAATTCAAAATAATCTCTACAGATTTTGTGGTTTTGCTCCCTGAGCTAGGGGTATGTGAGTGTGTGTTGTCTTTTTTATTAGTCACAATTTCACAAATACTGATTTTGCTATTAACTTTTGTAAGTTCATGCCTTGTAAATTGTACATTATTTATTACAGTTTTAATTTGAGACTTGATCTTACAGTGACAGAGTATTGTGGGGTATAAATCTGTTCAATAAATACTAATACTCCCATGAGCTTTGATCTTGGCCTAGAACCTAGGGATGCCAGCTGGACCCAAGAACACTGTCTTGTCAAATTAATAGAGGCTGAAGGTGTGGGCTTTCTGTAGCATGTAGATACAGAACATGACTTGGTAAATCTATTAAAGGGACAGGATATTTTTCTCCAGGCCAGATGACAACCATACTTTGGCCTGATTCTTGGGATGTCATATGCTTATGCTCTGCCCTTGAGCTCTCGGAAAGCACACAATGAATTTCTTTCAGATACTTGCACCTGCACAGAATTTTTGCCATGCCAAAACTGTGACTGCGTTAGAAGGCCATGGCCTTTGTCATCCCGATTATTTGCAAGAATTTTTAAAATACTTACATCATTGTCATTGCTCCTGGATAATCAAGCTTGTCATCTAATCAGGACAAGGTTGTTGAAAGCTGGTTTTGTGTGCCAGAAAGACTGTTAACGGTGCTCTTTGTCAGGCCCCATCTTGTTGAAAGTTAGAAGCATACACAATTGTCCTGCCGGTGATGTGTGAGGCAGGTACTTGCTGAGTGACAGATTAAAGCAATCTGTATTTTAAACACTTTTCTTCTCTTGACAATATGAATCCCATAACTTTTCTCTTATCCATTTTAATAAGGTGCACTTTATGCTGATCTAGTAACTGAACATTTGATAAGGATTATAAAAATGTGTTTCACTCATGTTAAATCACTAATATTACTCCTTTGAATGAGACTTCAGTGAAGATATAGAGGTGTTTTTTTCCTCAGCCATTTTGGATAGTGGATTTCATTTCCACTGTGTAAGAGTAACCACTCTTTTATTTTCAGTTGCGGTTTCAAGAGATTTAGTAGTAACTTATTTAGGGGTCAAAAAAGGTTTCTTTTCCATTGTCCCTAGAACCATCATCAGCCTTAGATCTATATAAGATTTGCAAAACCTTAAATCTATACAAGAATTGCAAAATAGCTTTCATTCTAAATAAATAGAGGTGGGTATGGACCAGAAAAACCCCATGGACCATTGGCCTGTGGTCCGTTGTGTTTCATGGACCATGGGCCACGGACTTTTCACTGATCCAACACATTCACGGACTGGTTTGTCAGTCCATGGCCTGTCATTTCCAGGGGCCCTGGGACTGCCCCCTTTGCACTCAGAGATGCCAAACTCACAGCAAGGCTTCAGCGGGTTCTTCTCCAACCACCCTCCAAGTTTGGCCAAGATTGCATTTTGGAGGTCTGAGTTACAGACCCACAAAGCAGCCACTCCCAGGAAACTTCCAGTAGATACGAGGAGTCTCAAATGCCAATTGACTCGCATTGGCTAGCAACACCAAAAAGTTACAATTAAGCAAAATCGAACAGAAAAGGGTGAGGGAAGAGTCCCCTCACTCACCATACAGACACCTTCCCAGCCATTGCCTAGAGAATTAATTTTTGCTCCCTGCTCGCATAGAGAAGAATGGGAGCTCTCTGGTTGGCAGGCAGAGCTGCCTATCAAGGTTTTGAGGGCTAGGATTGGTGTGTTCCAAGGGCTGCAGAAGGTCTGTAAATGTCCATTCCATTGCCTAGGGAATTAATAGATTAGCTCCAGGATGTCTGGACTCACGGACTGACGGACTGGCCCAAACAGACCAAAGTTCATGAAAAATGTGAATCCCATGAACCGTGTATTCATGAACCACGAACTGGGCTGGACCATTTCAAATTTAGGTCCATTTTGCGGACCGTGCCCACCTCTATAAATAAGGTTAAATGCAGCCACACATTTCTGGTTGATATACAATGAATGCATATTAACAGGTTCCCTGCCTACCAATTTTACCTCCCTGCTTGGTTGATTCTTACCTAAAAAACCCTTCATGACCTAGGACGCCCACTACAGCTTACTGACAGAAGGTCTCTAATAATGGATATGGGGCCCTCAGTCAGACATGCTCTGGCCCCAACACTGGGCTACTGTAATATGCTTTACATGGGTCTGCCTCTGAAAATAGCTCAGAAATGCCAGCTAGTGTAGAATGCAGCTGCTAGGAGGTTGACTGCAACGTATCTTAAGGAAGATGTCTCCTTTGTATTGCAATGAGATGGGCTCTGGTTCCGACTCTATTTCTGGGCCAAATTCAAAGGGCTGGTGCAGGTTTTTGAAATCCTAACTGGTTTTTGGCCTTGGTGCCTATGGGACTGCCTGTGCCCACATGCACCTGTCTATAGCTTGAGACTGTCTGTGGTTTGTCATGTGGGATGTATGGCCAGTAGGCCCATGAGAGGGCACCATCTCTGTGGTTGTTCCAGAACTCTGGGATTCTTCCTCCCTGGAGAGTCAAATGGCCTCATCACTGAAGGTCTTTCAGAGGTGTGTTAAGATGGTTCTTTTCTGGACGATCCATGAAGAGGGGTTAAATGAACCATTTTTCTCAAGTTGACTGTTCTGACTGGGTTTGCCAGGTCCCCTTACCCTCCAGGTGAAAGGCGGTAGACCTGGCAGGAGACCTGGCACTCACCTTTTTAGTTGCCCTGGTCCTGGGGCTGCTCAATGACAGCACTTCTGGGAACTGACATCATCGCTCAGGCCTTGTGTCGCCCCTGGGTGTGTTCCTAAAGTCCACAGTAGGCTGATTTTAGCCTGTTTGGGGCCATATTGGCCCCATTTGGGTGTGAAATCAGCTTGCTGCAGAGTACAGAGGCACTGCTGGGGCAGTGTGCTGGGCCCTGGTGAGCTCTTGCACTTCACCACAGCCTAATTTAGGCTTCAAATGGGCCTGATTCAGCCCGTTTGGGCCCAAATTGGCCCACTGCAAAGCACAGGAGCACACTGCACCGCCCAGGCGCATGCTCCGGGAGGCACATTTCCCTGCCTTTTCCCGTCAGCCAAGTAAGTGGGGGTGGAGGGTAGGAGGGGGGATCCCTTGCCTCCAATGGGGGATTAGCAACCCTAGTTCTGACCATTTATGCTTTTGTGAATCTATTGGTTTTATTTGTGTATGTTGGCCCTAGGGGCTTTAGGTAGACTTGGCTGCCGATGCCAACATCCTGGTAGGGCCTGGAGATCTCTTGGAATTACAATGAATCACCAAACTACAGAGATCCATTCCCCAGGAGAAAATGTCAGCTCTGGAAGGTGGACATTATGGCATTATACCCTGCTGAGGTCCATCCCCTTCTCAAAACCTACCTTCCCATGGCTCCACCACCAAATCTCCAAGAATTTCCCAACCTGGTGCTATCAAGACAAAAGATGAGTGTTAACTAGTGCTTCATTTTATTGAATTTTGTTATCTTGTTTTTAGGAGCTTGGTCTAATGAATTGTGTTTTTATTTATCTTACATAATTGTTTTATTTTTATCTAGTAAACCGCCCTGTGTGCTTTTTTAAAGCAGAAGGGCTGAATAGAAATCTTATAAATAATGTGACCCAATGTCATTCTTTTCAATAAAACAACAGGATTCTTCTCCTACGAACTACCATTTGTGCTGTGCTTTGCCCAGAGTAGTTTTGATTTTAGTGATTAATAAAAAGGCATCCTTGAAGTTCATGGGAGGCTAAAGAAGCAAACGGGGCCTCCTGCCACCTGAGAAGTCATTCTGAAGCCGAGAAAAGGTCATGATGTTTTTCTTAGCAGCAGATCCCTGGGTTGGGGCTATTTATCATCTCCGAAGTGCTGCCTTTGCAGCCTTTGTGATAATTTCATCAATAAGAAAGAACTAAATAATTGTGTCGTGTTGTGTAAGACCCACCTCATCTATATTTAAGCAGCCCTGGAAAGAAAATGTTAGCAGGTAACTCGCTGAAGTCAAGTTGCAGAGAGCAGTTTATAAAGCTGGACACAAAACTTAGGAGGGGAAACAAATCATCCTTAAACCTGCTTGCCATAACTTATATTCTTCTTATTCATTTAGGTTTAAGATTTATACTCTGCCTTTTGAACCAATGATCACCAAGTAAGGTGGGATGTATTGTCCTCATTCTTTTCTTTCCTTTCCTTCTTCAACACGTTTGCTACGTACTGGCATTATTTTTCCTAAAATGCAGTTAATGTGGGAGAATTTCAATATATACATCTATAAAAGTTCGAGTATGTGCTCTTGGCCACATTTTATCCATCCTTCATTTGCATCTTTGCAGATGAACTGAAAACTGTGGCAAACAGCACATATTTCGACCAGTTCTGGAATAAATAAGCAAGTGTGCATTGCTAAAATACATTCTAGCATTAAGACTGCTTTTTTGATATGTTCTGTTAATGTGCCTTGGTCTTACCCTCCCCTGAAAAGAATGATAATGAAGTAATCCATGTGATCATATCCACTTTTTTTCAGCCATGTTTTATCAATTTGTACAGGTATATTGTTAATGTACAATGGAGGAAAACACGAATGAACCAGAACTGAAGCAAACCAAAGCAAATAATTTAGAAATAAAAGCAAAATGATGAAGGATTCATAATTCATTTGTAAACAAGACCTGGAATTATTAACTAACTCAAGTGTGGAGAGATGTTTGGATCAGAAGAATTTTGGACCTGTCCTTATCTTCGAGGCATCTGTAATACAATTGTTCAAAAAGCTGGTAACAGAAGCTAGATTGAGAGCCAAGCTACAAGTGACAACTTACACAGGTTGGACACTTGTCAGCTTCCCTCCAGTTTTAATGGGAAATGTAGGCATACTGGTTTTACAGCTTGGCTCTCCATTACAGGTGCAAGACCAGGATGCCTACATTTCCCATCAAAACTTGAGGGAAGCTGACAAGTGTCCATCCTGTGTCAGGTGTCACTTGTAGCTTGGCTCTGAGCTTCCCTTCTCACATCTGAAGTCCCTGAGCAATCTTTTGGATTTCTGATTTGCTTTTTCCTTAACATTCTTATTTATGGATCTCCAACAATGGGAATATTTATGCAGCACTGAGATGATGGGGAAAGATGCAAAATGATCAGCTGAGATGCTGGCAAATGGAAATGGGGCCATTTGCTAAGGCTGAAAGCTAGGAATCCAAACTGAAAATTGTGATAGAGAATATAAGGGGAAATTGAGGGATTTTACCTAAATTAACCATTTTTAGGTCCCGTCAATTTCATTTAGAAATGTAAGTCAACACTTAATCTTTTGCAAATGGACACGATGGAACTTCAATGCATTTAAAACTGTCTGAATCAGATCAGCTGAAACAATATCTGGAGAAGAAATGGGAGGTGGGAGGAAAACTGTGGCAGTTTGAGAACTACTGAAGTATAATAAAATGTAGAGGGGGGTGACTTTACCGGGGGGGGAAGAGATAAATGTGAATTTATAAGCAGTTAGATTAACAGATTGATATATATATAGATATATATTGGTTAATAAATAGAATATTGATAGAAAATAATTAAGGATAAGGATTAAATATACGGATTGAGTAACCAACAATATTTTCTTTCTTTGATAAGATTTGTATAATGCACCAAACTGAATGTATAGATGAGTCAAATTGATTGACTATGTGACGAGAGTTATATAGAATTACCATAAAAAGATAGAATGAGTAATACATAGAGAATAAGTCAAATTGTTTGATTTAAATGTGTAAGATTTTTATGGTTTATGATATATAGGTTTATGATATAGAAATATAGAAATATTTAAAATTGGAAAAAGGGATAAATTGTTTATCTAAGATGGAAACAAAGACTTACAGTTTGGGTATATAATAAGAAAAGTAGTTAAGGATGTACTGCTTAGTATAATGGAGAATATGTATTTGTTTTAGATAGAGAAATTTAATAGAAGTAAGGGAAAAAGGACAAAGGGTTGGAAAACTGTTGGAAGTCAACAAAAGGGGGGGAAAGGGAGGGGGTTAGAAATGAAAAATTTGGGGAAAATTGAATGTAAATGTAAAAATAACGGATTCTAACCCAATAAAATTTTTTTCAAAAAAAAGAAAAGAAAGTTTTTAGTAAGATCAAAGGTCATGTGGGAAGTTACCTTATATTAGTTTCGATTTTATTCATCAAATTATTAATAGCTGCAATTTTTATTATTCAAATGTGTCAATACTTACCATCACAAGAGTTAGCAAAATGTTTGTTGAGTAGTCTGGAGAAAAATTCTCCAATGACAATCCAGTAGACATTGGAGAGATTGTGTAATAAATAAAACTGATCTAATAAAATATTTTCAAACATGCTAGCATGATACTGCTAAGAGGTTATGGTAGTTAAGGTTGAGCACAGAAAACATGCTAACATGGAACCCTTTTCTGACATTTATTCATATTGAAATGAATAGATGGAAGGTCTCATCTACTGGCTCCACTCCACACTATCTGTGTTCAAAGGTATTTTTTGCCCATGCATATACCCAAACATACATATGATCTGAGTCCCTTCATTTTCCAGGGTACCAGCCCACACACAGTGGAATCAACGTCAACTTCAATTATGCTCAAAAAGGTTTTATGCAAACAGGACCTTTGAATACATGTGTCAGACTGTGGCATCCCAGTTAGCCAGAGTCTGCCTTCTTCCCTTCTGCAAGAAGCCAAGGTCTCTTGATTTCAAAAGGTTTATTTGAAAGACAGCATTCAGGCCCAGAGGTCCACACTCCAGAACCAAGATAGTCCTGGCTGAACACACTCTTTGTTAGGAATGAGTTACAAAATGAAAGTTGTTACACCTCAAACCCTCCGTTCCCAGCCTCCCCCCAGAGTTCACATTGCTGGGCGCTCTTCTGTGGGAAAGCTAGTTCATCAAGGTCGACTCTGAAGAAAAACAAATAAGACGCAGCATCCTCTCCCATGGAAAGTGCGGTCATGGCACAGCTAGACCTGGAGGGAGAGAAAGACTAAACAACTGCACAGTTTAACATGGCGGAACTTAGGGCAGGTCCATGACTCAGTAACTTTAGAACAAAGACATAATTCTGTAGAACATAACTTTGGTCAGGTTAAGAACCCTGAATATGACAGATCCTGACAACACGGACATTGAGGGTTGGGTGAGAATCATAAGAACAGCCCTGCTGGATCATCTAGTTCAGTGCTCTGTTTCCCATGGTGGCCAACCAGATGTCCTCAGAAAATCCACAAGTTGCCCTGAAGAAGAGCATGAAGGCAGTTACCTCTTCCTGACACTTGGAATTTGGCTGATTTTAAGCAAAATAGCCCCATGCGGGGGTCTTCATTTCCCAGCATGACAAGAAAGGCTCCAGAGTGTGTGGGAGTGTGCTCTGGAGCTCCTGGGCCCATTCCCTATGCCTTGCCCCCGCCCACCGGCCAGGTGAGTGGTGGAGGGGGCAGAGGCTGGGAGTGGGGAATCCCCCACCCCCACTGGGGGACTGGCAGTTCTAGGGTGGGGCCAGCTAGGGTTATTGCCCAGCAGAGCTTCAGATTGGCCACTAGAAATGTTATTGACTGTGCAGATTTTCAAAAATGTTACTCTTGCATCAGCTGCCACCACAACACAAGGATCTTTACTGTGTGGCTGAAGGAATACTACAGCAGCCATTTTGTGGCTGACTCCACCTTCTATGGCAGCCATTTTGTGTCTACTCACCACCCTGTGTCAGAATTCTGAAGGTGTCCACAGGGTCAAAAAGGTTGGGGAGCCCTGATCACTTCACTAGGTTGGGTCCTGTGATAGCAGAAGAGAAGGTTGAGTCATCCCCGTTCCCAGACACTGGGCAAGCACAAATGTCAGAACAAGCCCTGATTTTTCGATATATAATTTGACCACTACATTATCTTCTGTATCTTGCATGATGACTTGCACAGGTAGAAATACAGGATAGGATGTTTCAATATAGTCATGACTCATAAAGGTCAGCTCAGGAAAATGTCATGACAGGAAGGCTTAAACTCCTCACCACATGCTATAATTTACTCCAAATCAGGGCCCCACACATTTGCTCTTTAAAAGAAATAAGTGGGAGTTCTTTCACAGTCATGTCTGGTTTGTCCTTAAGTCAGAGCATTTTGCTATTATTTCTTTGCTTTTGTGGGGCATCCGAAGAGAAAAATTAACCATTGTGGCTGCAAAAGATGGGTGATTAGTAGATACGCATTTGATACTACCTGGTGGACCCTGGCTGTGAAGTAAAGTGTGTCATATGCAAAATTAGATCAAAGATGCCAAAATTACTCATTGCTAATATTGTGTTTAACTGTTGGAAGTCTAAGGAAGAAGCATTACCTAACTGCAAATATTCGTATAATTTGTGATTTTAAGCTAGTAATATTTCAGCATCAATGACTTTTGAAGGAGGAAAGGGGGAAAACTGAACGGATCAAACTGTGTGAAAGCCCCATTTAAGCAAGTGCTGAGTGCGAGAATTAGTAGGCTTTGAAACAGAAGGATATATCTGGGTCTGTAGTAGGAACTCAAGAGTGAGGATAAGGCCATTTTCACACGTCTTACCAGCCACGCAAAATCGCACAAAACTTCTAGAACGATGGTGTCTTCCTGGTATGATGTCATGTCTGCATTATTTTAAGCTGAGCCATTATTTTAAGCTGAGCTGTTACAATGAGCCATTGCTGTTACTGTGAACCATTATTGATGCGGCACCTTGATGTCATATTGCCAGTGCCATAATGTGTCTTCCTTACACAGGCTTACTGAAGCCGCAGGTGCCTTATCTAACTGCTTTAAAGCTCGCGGGGCTTCTGACCTTGTAAACTGTTCATTCTCATGAATCACTGTGTTTCAGCTTTAATCTTATGCCTTCCTACTGTCTAGACTTGATATGTAAACTATGCGAGGAGTACTGCTTCGTGCCAAAAGTTATGTTTTACTGTTGGGAGGGGGAACGAGTAGTCATGCTCTATAAGAAGAAGGGTTTTCACACATTTAGGTATTCCTGTCAACTTGCTTGTCTGCTTGCTTTTCTTCTATGGACATATCTGTGGATTTGATTTGATTCCTGAATAAAACTTTTCAACCAAATGCACAAAAATGTTTGTGCATTTTTATGTTTTTATATATTTTATGTAATTGTTTTAAACAATATTTGTATTTAATTTTTTAAAAATGTTTTAATGTTTGAATTTTTGTGTGTGTTTTAAAGTTTGTTACCTTGGTGGACCTGAATTGGGTGGAAAGGTGGCAAACAAATGTTTTAAAATAAATCAGTTGTGTATAAATGGTACAGTATAAAGGGCATATTTATTTCATGACAAACATTTATAAACCATTCTTTCTCCTAAACAAATGGGCCCCAAGATGGGTTAAAAACAATAATTTAAAATTAAAAACCATCAAAGATCAAAACATTAGAATTGTTTTTAAAGTCAGAAAAATAAAAGCATAAAATTTTTCAATGGTCAGCAGGCTTCAATCAATCAATCAGTCAATCAATTGACCAACCGACCGATGGACCGACCAACCAACCGTTCAATCAACCAACCAATCGATTGACCGACCGACCGACCAATTGATCAATCAGTCTTTATGAAAATAGTCCTAGACCAGCATAAAACATAACTTCAGTCATAAATTCAGGAGCTCAAAAGTAAAAATTAATATAGTGCATGAGAGTAAAAAATACCATGATAGAATTTCATCAATTATTTTTAAACCTTCCTTAACTTGCGAATTTTATAGGCTGCCATGAAAAACTTCACACTGTACTCTGTAACCATTGACTTTTCATCCATTAATAACATTTTGGTATACACTAATTCTGAACGAACAGAATACCTTCAAGTTATAGGGAAGATAAACTTGTTGCAGGTTTCTTGGTAAAAGGAGCAATGCAGTAAAACATGTTGTTATAGATTCAATCTCCCCTGTATCACAAGGACATAGCCCATCTTCCATCCGCACATTTTTGTAATGCCTCTCTAAAACTGCTGAGGGGAGGGCTTGATTTCTTGCCAATGAAAATGCCCTCCTATACCTGGGTATTTCCAGTCAAAATAAATAGGCAGCCAGGGAAAGTCAGCAGACTTAATATGCCCTCACCAATTGTAATGCAATCACATGACCCGAACAGCTTTTGTAAAAGACAGGAACATATAAACAGAATTAGGGATGCTGCAAACTTTGCTATGAAAGAGTTCACCAGGTAAACTTCTTGTAATTAATGTAAACAATTCTAGTGCGCAAATCCCAGGATTAGTTTGCTGATGTGGCAAACACTTCAAACTACTTCCACAGTAGCTTTTTTGCCTAAGCTGTGGGTAGTAATGGGGTGATTGGTGTACCAGCACGAAGCAATGATACATAGCAGCTGGTCGGTTCATTTCATCTTTTGGGAGGGCAGGTCCTTGAGGGGTGTCTGTTTTGTTTGCGAACAGACACACATGCGACTCTCCCCCACTACTCATTGGACATAAAGGAAGCCAAGAATGCCAATGAACTTGAATGGTCTCCATTGAAACAGAATGAAGTACTACAATGGTGCAAATAAAATAAGGAACCTATCAAGAAAAACAAGTATAATGCGGCTGAAATTCTTATTCCTGGGAATAAGCTTACTGAATAAAAAAGGACCTCCATTTGATCTAATCTGCTTGTGCACCAAGCAAGTTTCATTTCAGTTTTGTTTCCAGGGGGTTCTGGAATAAGCCTGTTTCATTACCAGTTTGTTCCAGGTCAGCTGGTCCCGGCTTGGAACTGATCCATTCAATTTTTTTTCCATTTTGGCCCATTGTGCATGCATTGGCCACACAGGCTCAGTTACATATGGTTCTTTCCAGGGGTGGGGTGGAGGAACAAGGCTCTGAGGGCCAAGCTACACATGACGAATGACACTTGAATGGCAAGTGTATTTCTCCCTGTTCACTTGCCCTCCACTCAATCCACTTGCCAGGCAAGTGTCTTTCGTCATGTGTAGCTTGGCCCTGAGGCAGCTGTTTTTGTGCTTAACCAAAAAAAGCATCGGCCATTAGCAGGGCTTTTTTTCTGGGAAAAGAGGTGGCAGAACTCAGGACTGTACAATGACGTCACTTTGAGTCAGCTGGAACAAGGGGGGAGCTTTTAAAAGTTTAAATCACCCTCAGCGAAAATGGTCATATGGCCAGTGGCCCCGCCCCTGATCTCCAGACAGAGAGGAGTCTAGATTGCCCTCCGCACTGCTTGGCGGCACGGAGGGCAGTCTAAACTCCCCTCTGTCTGGAGATCAGGGGGTGGGGCCACTGGCCATGTGACCATTTTCAAGAGGTGCCGGAACTCCATTCCACTGCATTCCAGCTGAAAAAAAGCCCTGACCATTAGTCCCCCTCCTAATCTCAGCCACTGATCCACTGAGTTTTTCCTCAAGTACAATAACACACACCATCATCTCCACCACCGTAGAAAGCAGGTATCAGCTGGGGGCATTCCCAAGTAGGAGAATGCTACACGTACAAAAGAAGACTGCTCCATGTTCACTTTTTCTCTTTTTCAGTAGTCCCAATAACTTATTACCTTTGCATTCTGCAGTTGCCTGTTGGTTTCATCTTTCCTTGCCCTTTGTAGTTTTGTTCCCACAATGAGGAGCAAATCCATATCCAGGAGGTAGTAAAACAAATAACAACAGTGGGAGAGGCTTGAAGGCCCCTTGGATATAAATGAAGCCATGGATGCAATTGACTTGCATTGGCTCCATTGAAATACATTACAGTACCAAAAAGCTGCCATGGAAATGTGAAATGGAGTTAGAGC
The DNA here is from genome assembly GCF_028583425.1 of Eublepharis macularius. Lineage (NCBI taxonomy): Eukaryota > Metazoa > Chordata > Lepidosauria > Squamata > Eublepharidae > Eublepharis > Eublepharis macularius. Next base: position 15,293,924 of record NC_072802.1, read on the forward strand.
ATCGTGTTCTGGGGCTGAAATAATGGCCCCAAGAACAGAATGACAGTCCCTGGGACCAGCTAAAATGCTTTGAGGCTAGAATGATGACACCCGGGACCATCGTTGCACTGCAGTGGCTGTTGTTCCAGCCCCAGAGCAGTTTTTCTGCCTGTTTGGGACCAAAATCAGACCCACAGGAAGCTCAGGAGCACTCTCACGGCCAACGCAATGATGTCATTTCCCCAAGTGATGTCATGCTGTCAGGAGCTCATGCACCACATGTTTGCCCAGGTTGAGTACCTCCTGCTGATTGCTGGCGATCAATGGGCAAGGTGGCACTCTGCCAGGAGTTTGTCCACCACCAGCAGGCACCTTGGAACCCGACCTGTAAGCTATAATTCTAAAGCCACTTTCTTGGAATAAATCTCTGCTGAATAAGGTGAGATTTACAAGTATACCTGCTTAGGATTGCTCCCACCAAAGCCTAGCTTTTCAAAGAGACAAAACCTTGGACTTCACTAGTCTATGCTGAGGGAGACTTCTTCCTCATCAGTGAACCTCTGCGGGCCACAGCTAGTCATCTAGCTACTACTACCCTTAAGACCCTCTGTCAGGTCTGAGCCAGTCAACAGCAAAAGCTTTCTTGCTTTATGTTAGAGGCACAAAGATGGAGGAGCTAGGATATGAAGTTGAGTTTTGTGAGGGCTGGCAACTTTCCTGGAGAAAAATGTTCTGTTCCTTTAACAGAAATTTAATGTGTGGGAAAGAAGTTTTTCATGCCATGGAAGTAAATAACATCAGCTGGTAAATAACAGGCAATTAGCCTCTGTTAAAGAGGCAGATGTTTGTTTGTTTTAATCCAGGCAATTGGCAATCCTTGCTACGATACCTCTAAAATTTTTCATCCATTACTGGCTCATCTCCAAAGAAGTGAACATTTTTAATTAAGTGAAATTTCAAGGGTGCTCCATATATCCAAGGCTAAAATTATAATATCAAGTTGGATAAAGCAACATGTTGCCATCAAGTAATATGTAACTTTTATTTACCTTTCCTCAGTAAAAATGCTCAGTCTCAAGAAGGCAAGAGCAATAACAGGATGGACAGAATTTTTTTAAATTGGGGTTGTACAACTTTTGACTTCTTCATATTTTGACCCATCAGATATTTTGAGGGTTCTCGTTTAGATGCAGGGTGTTATACCAAGAGTTGTGAAGTTGCAACTACCTTATATCTCCTACTTGAGGTTGGATCTCTCACCATTCAGCCATAATCCTTCAAATATCCCACACAGTAGTAGAATCCGGAATCCGGTTCAGCACATTTCCCCCCACTAAACAAAATGTTATAGTCTTTGAGTGACATTGAACATAGAGAGACACTCAGATTTCAGACACTTGCTAGTTTGCTTTGAACACTGAGAGCCTAGCTACAAGTGACATCTTACACGCGAACGGCACTTGATCATTTTCGCAAGTCTTTCTGGGAATTGAAGTCCCTCTCCCCCACCCATTTTCTTTCTGTTCCTTCCCCTCTCTGTTAGAATGCCTGCCTGAAGAGACGGAAAAAGCCTCCGATAGCAGCTTTTTCAAATCGTCTTGCTGGGGGGTGGGGGATGCTCTGGAGAAAGCTGGCATGTCGGTGAAGTCCTAGTGTCCTTTCAGTGATCTTTGGGGGTGGGCAGCTGCAACTTTGCTAATCGTCTTGCTGGGGGGGAGATGCTCTGGAGAAAGCTGAGAAAGTCGCAGCTGCCTACCCCCAAAGATCATTGAGAGCAGGCTTGTGACTGGAGGAGCGATTTGCAAAAGCAGGCTTTCTCCGTCTCTTCAGGCAGGCATTCTAACAGAGAGGGGAAGGAACAGAAAGAAAAGGGGTGGGGGAGAGGGACTTCAATTCCCAGAAAGACTTGCGAAAATGATCAAGTGCCGTTCGCGTGTAAGATGTCACTTGTAGCAAGGCTCCCAGAGCCAAGCTACAAGTGACGCCTGACACAGGTTGGACACTTGTCAGCTTCCCTCAAATTTTGATGGGAAATGTAGGCGTCCTGGTTTTACAGCTTGGCTCTCCATGGTCAAATCCACATTACCCGTTCTAAGTCGCATGTTTCCCGCATTCCCCACGCAATCTCTAGCGCCGGTCACATCACCTCATCCAACAGACGCATTGCATCCGGTTTTCTCCCGAATATGTGGTCACGGGTTTTTAATGGGAGTTTCACGGTGGCCGTGAACGGCCCAATGCGCAATTTACGCGGTTGTTTTAAAAACCAACCCCTTCCTATCTCTCTGGACGTTCCGTGAGTTCCTATTGGCTGATTCAGCTGGCAATTGCTCTGCAGTCTGCAAAAGACTTTTTTTACTTCATAGCATTGTACTTATTGAATAAGCAGGTTATGAATCAAACTTGTTACTTTGAAGAATGATTTTGGGGAGAATCCATCATCAGAAGGGACTCGCTCAAGTTCCGTTTAAAATTTTTTTTTTGTTTAATATCACTGAAATATCGAAATTATGGTGAATCATACTTCCGAAATAAAGAAAACACAGTGCAGGACCTCCACCACTCTTCCACGTTTCCCCCCATTTGTAACCGGTCTCCAATGACATTGTACACTCCCTTGAGAAATGTCTGGGAAAATGTTCCGCAACCTCACACTAGAAAATGGGGGGCTAGATACATGCAGCCACACAGTTGGTTCTCCGACAATGCATCGGGCAGAAAAGACTTTTTTATCGAGACATCAATTTTTTGTTATGACAAACCTTCATGTGAAAAAAAAAAAATTCCCTAGGCTGAACTGTGAGAATCGAGCACCCGTTATATGGCAATAACTTTTACTGAACATTTATTCTCTATCTTTGTGTGACAGAGATTTCTGGTTTCGACACAGGTAGGGATGAAGAATGAAGCCTAGCCTCATGAAATCCCAAACTCTGAACATATCGTGGTTTGCTATGGCACCACTGATCTATCTCCGTAATCGCGTCGGAGAGACACGCCTCCGCAGGCAATATATCTTGATATCGTTATTCCAAACATTCAGGTTAAAAAAAAAATTAAAACTAGAGATTCTTTCACTGTCTGTGATGAAATTTTTTTCTTGGTATACGGCGGGAGGGAGTTGACTGTGGTGGCTTTGGAAACCGATTTCTCACTCCTGGTACACCCCCTTTTAAAAACATACTGAACCATTGGCGGTATAATGCTGTGGATGAAATAATTGAATTTTATAGAATACTGTATATAGACCAAAGCCAAACCAAACCCCATTGGTTAATCTTCAGAATCCTCCCAATCAAAAAAAAAACCCTCTATTACGCTAAGGACTGCTGCTTGGGTTTATTTTTGCACAAGCAATAAGTTCTTGGTCAGTGGTGGGGGCCGCAGCAAGGAAAAAAAAAGATAGGCTCAGAAATGTGTTCCCGGAGAGAAACAAGTCATCAAAAGGCTTGTCCTTCCTCCCATATTGTTGCTAAGTGGGGACACTCTCGATCAGTCTTCGCAATATTTTCTTGGGGTTTGAATTAAATAAGCAATCTGTTAGGTGAAGATGCATGCGTATTCTTTGTGAAAAAAAAATTGCTTTCGAAATCTTCCTTGCCAGCCTATTCACGGATGTCACAAAATACCCATTGACTTTATTTTAAATAAATGTAAATAAACAGTGCTATTTTTAAAAAGTAACATAATTTATTTTGGAAGGTGAACAGCGAAGTATTTCAATTTAATCTTTGATGCAACATAACTACATTTTAATTACTGTTTTTATGATAACTTTGTTGGGAAAACCTTATCTTAAACTATATACAGTGAGGAGTCCCAGAAATAGCTCAATCATGACGCTGTGGGACGGGCGTCTTGGCGTTCTCTCCTTTCGACAGCGGTCACCCTTCTACCCAACCTTCTGACACGGCCCTCCACCGCAGTCATTCTCTCCTGCAATTGGTTTACTGTGGAGAAGAGGAAACTTTTTAAATTCTGTTCTATTGACAAAGTTGGTTCGCTTTCAGACTTTTACTTACTGGAGGCGCCCAGTCTTTGTTCAAGCCCCTCCACAGCTGAGAGAACGTCATCAAGGGTTTTTCTCCTCTGTCTTGCTGGGGGTGCTGGTGTGCCACTTGTGGAGGGAAGACCCTCCGCATCAGCTTCTTGCCCTGTCTGTTCACCTGCGTTAGGAGACCAGACCAAGACTCAGACATGGATGAACGAGAACGGAGGGACCTCTCTCGTGTTGTCACAGTGGTTCTCTGATGAGAACTACATGCAACCGAATCTTTTGCAACACTTTTCTTTATAAATATTCAATTTTCTGGCCATCATTTGGCCGGTTCTGTGCATGTCCATTATGTTGCCGGTCAATGACAGAGCAGCAACAGGCAAGGTAAACGTTTGAGATTCATTAAACAATAAATTTCAAAAAAGAAAAATATGTCACAGAAATGATGGAGACCACATCCTAAATGTCTTTGACTAGACTTGGTACAGGAAAATAAAAGTTTAATAGTGGAGAGATGATTATATGAATTAAAGATGAAAGTGACAGGAGCTCACAACAGACACTATGCTGTCCTTGGTTTCTGGGGGCATCCCCTGTGGAGACTTTGCCTCTAAATGCTCACCAGATGGTGTGTCTGCAGTTGGAGGGAGGGGATCCTCGGTGGAGATGTTTCCTGGGGTGATGTCCAGGGCCTCCTGCTGTTCACCCTCCGCTGCACGTTGGGTGGCCTCTCTTCCACGGAGAACAGCTGAGATGCGAAAAAATCAATGCATTGAGCCATCCATGCACCATCGGACACATAAAAAAATGTTTTGAACAATGTCTCTTAAAGATATAGATATGGGGGGGGGGCACAAAATAATCAGAAGGAATAACGGGCCTGTATTGATTTTTTTTCTAGACACTGTTACATAATATCACTTGTCCTTAAAAGAAGATCAACTCTACCTACAAGTCATTCGACCACCCTCTCAAAAAATCCACTGAAGATAGTCGTGTTGTTTGCTTTTTCACTTTGACACAATAATAGAAACTGCCTGTTCAGGAGCAGTCCACCTCTACAGGAGCTATTCAATGATGCTCCACATTTCAACCTGCAGTGGTGGGTCGTCCAAAAATAAGTGCTTTTGGGTGAAATTCTCAAATGGTAACATTTAAGAACTAAATTTGTCACTTCAGGATCTGGATGGTCCCGATTCAAATGCCAACTGTGCATCCAAAGCTCAGTTGCTGCCCCAGGTCATTCACAAATCAAGGATCATTCCCACCTCACAATAATTTTTCTGAATGTAAACTGGGGGGGGGGGAAGCTTCTCTGGTGACATGCTTTGAGTCCTCTATTGGGAGAACATCAGGGTAAAGGTTAATGGTGACTAAAGTAAGGAATCTGGATTTCAGGAGACACAGTCCGGGTGCAGCTTCTCTGTGAAAAATAACTTTTCCATAGAAATGGAGTTCTCTGAGTACGTCAATGCTTCTAAAGCGAACCAACGGCACCTTGCAAAATTATAGATGTCCTGACAATGAACCACTAGCTCGATTCGTCAACGTTACAGCGTTTATTTGAAAAAACTGAAATTCGATAATGGCGTGGGCAAACATTATACTGGGGCACAAGCCTAAGGTTCTATCCTCAAACAGCAACGAGGTCCATAAAACATAAGCCACTTAGCATTCTGACTGTAAAAAAAGAATTTTCACCTACCGGCATGACGTCTGGTTTGCCAGCTCGGCCTCCCGGCAAGATCCCAGAGGTTCATCATGTTTGAAAAGTATGGGGGCTTGCCGCTTTGGCGAGGGATTCCTTGCCAAGCCTCAAGCGCCCCATAGAAATCCCCCTTGACCCTCTTAAATTTGGATCGGCACTGCTCGGGGGTCCGAGGGTATCCACGAGCACTCATTTGCCTTGCCAGTTTGTGAAAAATCACTTTGGTGGGCAAATGAGTGCTCTTCATTACACGCTCGGACTTTCCCGAGCGTGCGATCAGTTCGAGGAGGGTCTCAACCTCTTCATCCCGCCAGAAGACTCCTTTCCCATGGCTTGCCATGCTGATTCCAAGACGAAATTGCGAAAATAAGTCATTGCATTAAGAAACATGCCCCAATAACGGTCCTGGAAAGGCGCGAAAATCGAGACTCCTGATTGGTCAAAGTACAGTAGCCTGTCCAATGGTGTTCCAGCGTTATCTATGGGCGGGAAAAGCGAACTGTGCTGTCGCCCTTTTTTCCCGCCTAAAAATAAATAGTATTTTTTTAAAACTTATATTGTTTCCTGCCCATTCAATCCTTAATGTGACAAAACCCGTCTAACTGTATGGAAATTTTTTCATTGTGATAACGGGTTGGGAAACGACAAAATAAAGTTTAATCACCAATATCAAAGATCACAACGTGTAACAACTTGATTAATTTTTTTTTATGACACACTTGTACCTCTCGATCTCTCTCATGGTAAATTGGAAGGGTTTATTAGATTATATTCCAATTGATTCCCGGCCTTTTTTTAATAATGTTTCATCAAAATAACGGCGTAACGATAATTTGTTATTGAAAAAAAAATTAAAATACATGCAATGTAAGAGGTGGTGATCGGTTGACGCTAACTGCGCATGCTCCTAGCTGAGGTTGCCGCTTCCTGCAGAAGAGAACATGCAAGCGGTGTGATTGTGAGCCTGGCTTTGCTTGAAGCACCGGGAGCAATCGGACCACGCAAGGATGGCCAGCAACGCTGCAGGTGTTCCAAGATCGGCCACATGGAGGGAAAGGGAAGTACTTGACTTGCTATCATTTTGGGGTGAGGAAAAAATCCAAGAGGCCCTTCGCAGTTGCCATAGGAATTTGGATAACTTTGAGAAAATTTCAAGACAGATGGCATCCCGCGGTCACCATAGAACCGCTATTGAGTGCAGAAATAAAACGAAAAACATGCGTTTGGAGTATAAACGTGTCATTGCTCATAATGGCACATCAGGAAACGCACCCATGACATGTCCCTATTTCAGAGAACTTGACAGCATCCTTAGGGGGGACGCAAGTGTCAAGCCAAAAAGGATAGCCAGGAGCATTAGTCTTGACTTTGGCCGGTCACAGATCACTATTCCTGATCAGGTGATGGAGGGTTCAGAGGAACTTTTTTCTCACGAGTTTGTCACCATCGACGCGGCACATCTAAGGAGCTCATCACCCACAGCAATGGGAGAGCGTGAGTTTTCATCATGTTCTGCTGAATCAACACTATAAAATTTTAATGCTTTGCATGCATTTGCTGTTCATTCTATGTGCTAATAGACCAAAAAAAAGTTTTTTGACTTTTCTCCAGATCATAACTCTTCATCGTCCACGGATGTGAATGACGAAGACCTAGACCGCACAGTGGATGGTCTCGAAGACAAGGGTAATGCCTGTTCTCTACTTTCATGTGGTCTGCAACCACTGAGCACTGCTGCCCTTAGTCGGTATGTTCAGAACAGAGCTTAAGGAAATGTAAATTTGGAATCAGTGGAAAATGTTTGCTAAACCCCACACACAACCAGCAAAGAGGAAGAGACCATGACCATGCCGAGACATCCCATTCATGCGAGGCCAAACACGGCCTACGGGCCACAATTTAAAAAATAATGTCCTTCTAGGAAAAAATTTAAAACTTTTTCTCCAATAATGGGTGATTTTTCCTTTGTAGAGAACGATGCAACGCACGCAAATACGAGGGAAGAGGATGACAGCGACAGTGATCTGCCCTTGGCACATAGATCCACACGCAATCCCGGTGAAAATTTTATATTAAGTGAATATAATTTTCAGTTCAATCTTTAGAAATTCAAAAGTAATGGGCCCAAAGGAAAACAGTTTTTTCTGTGAAATCTATTGGTAAAATCCATGCTGTTGAGTCAAAGCCTAACTTTGGATGTTAACCACAAACTGTTATTTAATCTCGTTGACGAAACAGATATGCGTTTGGACCCGGCACACACCCTGTTTGCTCGCCTTTAACGCAACCCCACACATCGAAGCAAGTGGTGAACTGATGCTGGGAAGTGGGGGGGCAATGCCAATCATCCCCTAACGCAAACATGAGATTTTCATTATTTTTCCTTTGCTCGGGCAACTACTGTGAAAACATGAACAAAATTAGTGTGGCATGCACTTCCATGAATGGTTTGGTCCTGTTTTTAATGATGCGACCGGTGCTGTTTGCTGCATTTGCCTTGGCTGTGGGCTGCGGGGCAATTTGAAAATCAAGGGTACACATGTGTAATTGATGAAAAAATGATGCTTTTCTGTCCGTCTTTGCAAAGTGGGCCACCATGATCTGTTGGTGATGGTTTGTATCCATCCTCAAAATCGTGTGAAAAATGATGTGTCTCCACTCTTCTGTGTCCTGTGTTGAGTCCCCCGGGGGGGCGTGTACGGTCTTCTTCCGATAACAGCAAGCCAAATCATGCATTGAGGAAAAGGTGATTATCCATTGCAATGCTTGACTCCTGTGTCTTTCTACACTTACAGGGGGAAGAGGAAGCTGCTTGGCCGAACTATCACCGGGGACAAGATTAAGCAACATAAGGAATAGAAAACGCAGGAACGCGGCACTGTATGGTGTGGCGGATAAAATGATGCTCCGTGCAAGGGAGGAGCACGAGGCTCAACTTGCGCAATGGGGTAGGGATTATGAGGTTATGTGCAGATGGAAGGAGGATGAAAAGCTCCTTCAAAAGGAATTTTTGGAGGAAACCAAGATAGAGAGGGAAAATTTCACAGAGGTTTGGAAGCAAAATATTGCTGTAATGAGTGATGCGGTTAGTACCTTAAAGGCTCTGGGAGAAATGCTCTCGAGTCAGCGGCAACAAAGCGTGTCTGGGATGACATCTGAACAGTGTTCACAATCCCCACATAATCTTCCAACCAAGATGGGCAATAGTAAACGTTCCTGTGTTGGCAAGGCCAGAGATCGATTGACGCTGTGAGCACTGAGTGAAGAAAAGTAATCATGACTGTTCCGTAGGTTGACGAATCTAACCATGCTTACCACTGTTCTCTCATCAATAAAACATGAGGTATCCAAACAAAGGTTGGTTTGTGATCAAATTTAAAATCCAATGTATGTCATCAATTCGCCACCCACGTGGGCCTTGGGAAAAAAACCTTTCAATTTCAGTCACCGGGTGATTTTTCCTGTAGACAACTATGTGGTCCACTATAGATTTTTATGATTTATGGAGGTTTAGGACGACACAAGCACGCCCTCCAACTACAATTAAGCGACCCCCACTATGGCGAGACGTGATATGTTGGATGGCAACTTGACAAACCATTGGATTTGAAATTTCAATCACAAAACCACCCATTTTTAATAATTTGGTCACACACGGTTCAATTTTTTTTTCACTCTTTATCACACTCAACTTCACTGTAGCTGTGTGTGAGCTTGCCGTTGTGTGCCATCTTCTTTGATGGGGAACAATACCTTAGACACCGCCACAGCAGTGTAAATTGTAAACCTGATTATTTCGATGTCAAGAATATGCTGGTCAAGTTATGTAAACAACCTAATATGTTGATCCCAATGTCATCAACGTTTGCTTGGTTGCTCAATACTTGTTTTGAGCCGTCTTTTCCCTCCACCCATAAGACAAATAATTCAATAAACCTTGCACTGAGTTTTGTGGAAGAGTTGGTTGTTATCAACTTATTTTAATTACTTCAATTTGATATATTGTGATGTATCCAATACTGGAATGGGGAAAAAAAGGTTCCTTCTATTGACGTCCGGATTGCTGCCTGTGTTGTGTTCTGATCTGTTTTATGCCAGCACACATATTCTTTTTTTTTTCAATGTACCACTTGTCTTCTCACAGACCTTGGGAAAAGGAAAAATATTTTTCTAAAACTGTGTTCAATAGCATGCAATGGTTTGATTATGTTCTCTCTTCTATTTGCCAAAGTTTTTTTAAAAACAGTCCATTACAACCTTTTCAAACAACAATTTTCATTGTTGCTTGAGGTTGACTCCTGAAAGCTCACGCTATTATCCAGAGGTTTATTCTTAGATCATTAATGAAGGTGGTGCCAATGTGCTCTTTTTGATTATTCCACCACACACTTACACGGCTAACTCCCCGTCATCTCTAAAAGTATATTTTGGGGCACATTTTCTTTTTAACAAAAGAGAAATCAGAAGTCCCAAGTGACATTGTGGGGCGATGCATTGTACAATGTGATGTTTACACTGATGTGAAGATGTGCTACAATGTATCTTTTCAATTTTCCCTGGATGATAATGATGCGTGAATCTTTTTTTAATGTGCTCCTCACGAAGCGCCCATGAGGAGTGGGTGGAACACACAACCCTTTCAAGGGATTGAGTGATCAGTTAGGAATGCTCCTCATGGCCATAAACCAACAACAGATGCGAAGTGCTGTTACTGTCATGGATGACATTTCCAAACATCTTATCAAGTTTTCGAGTGTCACGATTTTTTTAAAAAGCATTTAATTTCGAAAGAAATCAAAAACAGTAATTTAAGCATTGGAAATTTAAACGATTTATTGTGGTTTTTATTTTAAAATGGAAAATGTAATGGTTCTTTTGTCCTTTTTTGCCAAGCAGAGACAGCCAATATGAATTTCAGCACCCAAAGTTCTCAATGAATTTCGCAAGGGCGTCGCGCACCTTCTTCCCCTCAGCGAGGTGCCTATTGTTGGAGGTGTCCTCTGTTTCCTCGAAACTTGAAACCAGAATAGGTGCCGGAGGTCTGCCCCCGCCAATAATTGGATGTCCCTTGCTCTCACACAGGTTGTGTAGAACAACACAGGCAGTCACTATGGCCACAACATTGTGCTCCCTCACTTGCAAACGATGTGCAAGACACCTCCATCTTGCCTTCAGCCTACCGAAAGCACATTCCACCCGGTTTCTTGCCCTGGCCAGACGTCTATCAAAGTTTTGGTGTGCAGAGGTTGTTGCTGCCCGCCCATACGGTTTCATCAGCCACCGCCTCATTGGGTAAGCTCCATCTGCGATGACCACAGGCGGTATTCTCACCCCATCCACCACCAGGTATCCATGGCCCTGTAGCAGTGTTCCAGCGTCCATGGCTGCGCAGAAGGCTGAGTGGGCAAACACAAAAGCATCGTGGTTTTTCCCACTCCAGCCCACCTCGGCATCCACGAATCTGCCTAGGTGATCCACAGTTCCTTGGAGAAGAATGGATGAAAAGTTCTTTCTGTTCCCATATTGATCTGGGCGTCCACCTGGTGCACAGATAGGGATATGTGTTCCATCGATTGCTCCCACGCAGTGTGGAAATCCAAGTTTCCGGAATCCATCCATAATCTAATAGCAATAAATGGAATATATATTAAAAGAAAAAATTAGATCAGCAGTAAATTGTGGCAGTGGGCAAATCTCATACATAAAAATTCATCAATTTTCAAATGTTCTCAATCATTTTAGAGATCTTTTGAAGTTAAAATTCACATTAAAAAAAGAAATGTTAGAAGATTGTTTGCTTGGTGTGTTATTGAGGCCCAGGTTTGAAAAAGCCATGTAGGTTCATGCACACACAACGAAGAGACATGTCCAGGCCGACATTTATATGCAGTTTGGGAAGCCTATCAATCTTTGAACAGCAGCAAAGCAGGGTAAGTTGATTTTTCGCTGAGGAGTCAGGATCTTGAGACGCGCCCGTGTGTAAACATCTCAATATATTAGTTTTGGGGCTTCCCTCAAAGTTTATGTTTAAGACAGTTGTAGATTGGAAAATTAGGTATGAATAGTGGCCTTCTTATTCCACACATCAAGGAAATTGTGTTGATTCTCAAAAATGGGCCAAGGAAAAAGGCATTGAGAGGACATTGCGTCTAAGACTTGTTTTGTTGAAACCAAACTGTTGATTGCTGTAATGGGACGTTGTAAAGTTTGAGAGCCACGTAATTGAGGTGTAATCAACTTTCCTCGGGCCATGCAAATTAAGTTCCTGCTTCTCAACAAGAGACAACTTCTTGCCAGGACAGCACGTCTTTTGGCAGCAAGAGATTTCAGCAAACCATTAGTATGTTGAGTCTGACCCCACCACCTGACAGCCTATGTCACTGTCACCCAAGGAAGGAGTCTGGTCTTTGCTGCAACAGAGTGCTTTCTGACTCGCAACATGGTTCAAAGGAAATATTTTTTAGGAAAATCTCTCCATGGCCCAACTTTCATGCAGGGGAACAGTCAACACTGTTTTGTGGAGATGCACGCTTATCTGGCTAGTGTTTACAGCAGAATCTGTATGCAGCACCCTCCCCCATGACTCAAAACTGTTCATCCACAACACAACTCATGAGCCGCTAACTTGGGAATTTTATTAAAAAAACTACAAAGATAACCCAATTGATGTTGTTCTCTCGGCACAAAGAGAAGAACTTCATTGGTTGTGCAGGGACAGAGATCTCATGGGTTGGGGAAGGTTATTTCAAGGTGAGAATGCACACCCTCTTAAATTAAAAAGGGGGGAAAAAATTAATGCTTGGCCAAAGCAGCAGAGATATACAACCGAGCAAGTGGGCACACGATCACACTCGCACAGTTTCTTTTCCTGTGGTTACTTTTAATGAAACAATAAACAGCTCAATATGTTGGATTCTCTCATCTGAGTGTAGATTATACAATGAACATTGAGTTTGCACCAAAAATCATTTTGTGAAGACATGCCATTCAGCAAGGTACATATGGGTCCATGGACAAAAATGTAGAAATGCCAACTAAAATTTGCACTCATGTGTTCGAAGGGAAAATGCAAGCGTTGTTTGATAGGTTTAATGTCATATCGAAAAAATGATATTTCAAGGTTACAAGTACCTGTCCTATCGCGGCACCGAAGACGACAGTCTTGGAGAGAAGCTCTAACTCGACGGCGAGACAGAACTCCACCACCGCCGAGGCTACCGTCGACTTTCCGATGCCAAAGAGGTCGCTTGCAACCTGGTAACTAGTGCCGCTTGCCAGCCACCACACAGAAACTGCGACTTTTCGTTCGACCGATATTGGCACACGAAGGGATGTGGTCTGCCGGTGAAGCCGTGGTCTCAGAGCCTCCACCAGCTCTATGAATGTGCTCTTCGACATCCTGAAGCGCCGCATCCATTGCCGGTCGTCCCAATGCACCATTACAATGTTCTCCCACCAATCTGAGCTACGTGGGAATACCCAGTGCTGCCTTGGCTCTTCCATCTCGGCGAGCACGAGCCACTGGCAAAAGCGCTGGCACCGACGACGTCTTCTTGAACGTGCCCAGGCAACAGTGGCACAAGAATTTTTGAAAAACATCCGTGCTGCGGCACGACGCCGTCGCATGGCGTACCTTCGGTATGCCAGCAGCATCTGTGTCTGGCATGCCATCATGACCCAGATGACCTGAGCAACCACAGCAATCACTGGATCCATCACTGTAACCAGAAGCAACCAACACCTCCCAAACCCACCATCCACCAACAAACACCCACAAAGAAATCTCCACCAAATGCTTGCCTTTTTATATCATTTTCAAATCCCCCCGCCAGAAAATGTCAACCAATAACTTTAAAGCTGTTGTGATAAATTGCTTAATTGAAGTTTCCTTATATGGCAAGATCGAAATAACGGAAACGAAATTTAAAAAAGAGAATGGCGGCAGAGGGGTTTTTTTCCTCCCACAAAATCGGAATATGCTGGTGTAGGGTGGATGTGGATTCATCCTGTGACCATGGGTGACAACATTACACTCGAGGGTCATGAAACAGCGGTAAAATTCAAGCGCTGAACTGTCCCTCATAGTGAACTTCCACGAAAGTTTCCCACAGACTTCCGAGTTGGCAAACAAGAAACGGGAGAGAGCCGTCAGTGCAGTCAGTGGGGGGAAGAGAGGCATCATTATATTCAATGATGTTTCTCTGTGAGGCAAAATCGAATTAACGGAAAAGTGCGCTCCAAAAATTTTTTTTAAAAAGGGGCGGGAAAAAAAGTCCCGCCCCCAAAAACGGTTTTTGAGCGGTTGTGTGACCGGAGGGCCGCGCGAGAAAGACGGATTGGAAGAAGGAATGTGAATGAAGAGGAAAAAATCGCGGATTGGAGCAAAACGGAAGATATCCGATACACATGCGGGCGAAGGGTGAGTGTGGCTTCGACCCATTACAGCTGCAAGACCAGGACGCCTACATTTCCCATCGAAACTTGAGGGAAGCTGACAAGTGTCCAACCTGTGTCAGGCATCACTTGTAGCTTGGCTCTGAGAATTCTTTTAATCCATAGGCCAAAATCATTCACCAGCTTTTGGTAGTAAAACAGACCAGTTTGGGAGTTAAAAGAAGCTTTCCTTCTAATGATGCAGTTGTTGGCTGACCATTCTTTCCTTATGTTGATGAATGGTTTGGTGATGTTTCCTCAAGGTGTGTTGAGAGATAGTCCCCTGAGAGCTTGGAGAAAGAGACCTTTCTCAGTATGTTTAGTTTCAAATGGACAGAGAAAGGGGGCAGATATAAATTACTGTTAGTTGTGTTTGCGTGATATATTTAAATATACAGTAACCATTACAAAAACTTCTTAAGACTTCAATTCTCTCTCCTCCAAAGAGAACCAAAAGCCATGCAGCCTCGAAGACCAACCATACTCTTAAAAAGTAGGAACTGATCATCATATGGCTGAGGTGACTAAAATGCGAGGTTTGACCCATCGAAGTAGTAGTAGCAGCATTTATCGTATGTAGCCAAAATCATGTAGGCACAAATAGAGCACAAAACATAAATCAGAAGTAACATTGTTAAAACAATCCAACCTAAGGGTGCTTACCAAGTTTTTTAAAAAACTCTCTTCCTGTAGTAATTAAAGAAGAATAAGAGACAATTAGGAAAATTACAACCCATTTGTCATTAAAAAGTTAAATTTATCGTTGAGATGGGCAAGGGAACTTAGTGAGATTCTATTGAGGAAGGAAGTTTGCCTAAGCCAGCTGTATATCTGTTGTACAGCCAGTAGGTCAGGTGAAGGGGCTCCCTTAGGGCTGCCCCCTGCTGCCATTCACCTGGCTGTGGGGGGTGGGGTGAAGGCCACAGGAAAGGGGCCTGGGGGGAAAACAAACCTCCCAGACCAGTGCACAGCAGTTGTACTCCCCATGGGTGTGATGATGTCACTTCCGGGAGTGACTTCATCATGCCTGGTGGTGGGCATTCTCCCGCCCTTCACAATTGCGGGCTGCCAGGCACAACGATGTAACTCCTGGAAGTGAAGTCATCATGCCACACGGGGAACATGTACAAGGAGTCTAAAAAAGGTGAGTGCTTGGTCCCCTCATCCTGTCGGGAAGGTTAGGAGACCTAGCAGCCCCAGGCTCCTTTGGTGCTAGGCAGCATTCACCTGAACCCCAGCTGCTGTGTGGCATGGGAGCGAGTTGGTGGTTCTCAGGACCTCACTGCACAATTCTGTGCAGAATTTTTAGAAAGTTTTAAATGTCTGAGCCCAATCTGTCCTTGATGAACCTGCCCATCAGCCGGAATTATCACAAAAGGGGGGGGTGTCCTTGAGAAGTTAAGAAGTCATAAAACAGATGACAACACAGTGTAAAATAGTCACAAAACAGCTGTTTTAAAAGTCACACCCACACTTAGAATTTTTAAAAAAGAATTGGGAGGGGAGAATTTGAGCTCCGTGAACCACAAAAAGCGCTGAAAGAATGTGTTGGGGGAAGGGGTAGGACCGGAGAGTGGTTTTGTTGTGGATGGGCTTGCTTCTAAGGAGCCCTCCAGCTCCGCCCACCCTCTGCTTCCCTTCTGGAAATCAGATCCCACCTACTTAATGGATCCTCCCTCCCTGGCAGGTAAAATAAAGATGCCCTCTTACTACAACAGGCAATTAAAACTCCACCTGGCAGACTGGATTGGAAAGAAACAAAATACTTCCAGCAGCCAAGTGCTCGGAGCAGCAAGGCAAGGTTGTGGTGGTGGCAGGTAGGATATGTCTTCTCTGAGCAGATCGCCCCATGCGCTCGACTTACAGTTTCTCTGCAAATTTATTTGGTTCCTGCACCTTTGTCCATTTCTGTATTTTTCCTGTTTTAATTTTTGACACTCCTGGACCATCACAGCCACAATAGAACTTCTCAAACCTTTTACTCTGGAAAAAAAATATATTCTTCACCTTTTCAAGCTTGAGCGATATTTCTTACTATAAATTTTAATAGGGTAGTGCAACAGAGTATCAAAATGGCAAGACATATTTTCTAAATATTTAACAAGGTACTCTAAATTATTTAGACTTCATGCCGAGCCCTCTGAAAACTGGCAAAACTTTTACACTTCTTTTTTAAATGATACAAAGTAAACTAAATATTACAAATACATCTCTGAATTGAAGCTGATGAATGCAACGAGAGGTATATTTTGCATTTGAGTCAGAAATATATTTCCCCCCTGCTAAATAAGATAAAAGTATTAGACTCTGTGAAGAGAAAACAGGAAATGTATTATTAATACATTAACTTTACAAATAACGGCTTCCTTTTCTCCCACCAAAATACTCAAAACATTCTCATTGTGTAGCTTTTTAATCAATTTGTATGTATAATTCACAGTTATGTATATAAAAAAATCCCAAGCCCTTTGTAAGTAAATACTATGAAACAAGGTTCAGTTATGGATTCCCCCCCCCCCCCCGCCCCTGTGAAGCTCATTGTGCATTTGTGAGGGCAAATTATTTACCAGCAAAAAAGAGTTACCACATAATGAAGAACAAGCTTCAGGTCCAGTGGCACCATAAAGACCAACTAGATTTACATGGTATGAGTTTTTTAATTTTCAAAACTCACTCTCTGGAAACCTAGAGTCTCTCTACACAAGACATCTTACATGGAGATGCTCTAGTGTAGGGAGATGCAATTTTAGCTGGGAAGCGTAGTTTAATAAGACAGAGGGTAGTTTTAAAAGACAGAGCCGGCAGAGATTGCTCCTCAGAGGCTATGTTAAATTTGTCTTCATCTCCCCAAAAGCTCAGTCAATTTCCCCTAAGGGGAGGTGAAGATGAAATTAACAAACCTTCTGAGGAGCGATCTTTGCCGGCTCTGTCTTTTAAAACGTTTTCCAACTAACATTGCTTCTCCCTACACTTGAACATCCCTATGTAAGATGTCTTGTTAGAGAGACTCCTCGTTGGTCTTTAAGGTACTACTGGATCTGAATCTTGCTCTTCTACAAACCAACATAGCTACCCATAAGACACAAAATGAAGGAAGATGGGAAAGATACAGTGCAATCTGAAATGCAGTTATACCCCTTTAAGCCCATTGATTTCAATTGCTTTAGAACTCTGCTTAGAGATTGACTTTTTAAAAGGCTTAACTGTGCTCTGAACTATGGCCCAGTGGCTAGATTTAAAGGATGGACTTTTGCCACTTTTTGCATAACTGCTTCTCCTGCTCCTGGAAAAGTGGCTCCTGGTTTAGGACCCTCAAGAATGGGGTGGAATGTGACACAGCGGGTGCCGTGGGAATGTGGAGTTAATGAGAAAATTTTGTTGGTTGTCAAAGTGAAATTATTCCAGAGGGCTTTTGACACTGCCACTTATTTTTCATTTGCTTATGTTAGCTTTTTGTTTATGGATTTTATTATTGTTGTAACATGCCTTAGGTTTGATTTCAGAGAAACCAAATGCTCCAGATATCTTTCTTGTTTCCATTATTCTCGAACTTTGAGTATGCCCCCCTAGCTAACTAAATTTCCATGGGAACATACCATGTTCCAGGGTTTCAAATTTTCATCAAGTTTAGCAGGGGATTCACCAAGCTAAAACCTCTGCAAGGAGGGCATACTATTCTCGTAGGTGAAATGCTCTAAATAAATAAATAACAGAGAGGAAATATGAAAAGGTGGGGTATAAATGAAGTAATATAATTTTAAAATACAACAGGAATAGAACACTGCACAAAGAGAAGTCCTGGAACACACTGGAAGAAATCTACTCCTTCCTAGAAAGGAAAGCTCTGTAGGGGAAGGGTATGGAGGCCAGAATTTTAAATAGCATTAAAGTAGCATAAGTTTGACCAGTATGGTCTCTACTCCAACTTCCCCCTGGAAGACTGACCTCAAATGGTTTTTAAATATCCCGTGAGATGGTAGAAAAACAGGAAAAAATGAGTAACTTGTATTGACTTTTAGATAAGAAAATAAGGTTGTTAAGGATAGAGACTGAAAACATTTAGGAATAGAACAACATTCTCTGAGCTCATTGAGTTATAAAATTGCAGTTTTATAACTGACAAAGGAAGCGGGCGACTTACCGGAAAGCTGGATTGGCACCAAGTGCAAGATGGAGTGCAGGCGGGATTAGTAAGGAGGAGGAGAGTCCCTCCTGTGCTGGCCCAGTCGCATGGTCAGCGCCATTATACCCGAGCATCCGCAGGAGCAGCTGGTCACCCTCCCACCCTTCGCTGATTCAGGACTATTGGGGGGCGCAGTCACAACTTTATGGGTTGATGGTTTTTTGAGGCATTGGGACAGATCCCAATAGGGTGAGTGGACCTTCGTGTCTGCTCACCCCGACGGATCTGGAAGCAAAGGTCGCCAGGCAGGTCCGGCGATGGAACAACGTGTGCTGAGGTGCCAGCGGGAGGCTGGCAGGTGATGCATCAGTCAGCAGCCAGGCCTACGATGCCAACGGGGATCCGTGCCCAGATGCCAGGCCAATGCTCCATCCAGCTGTAATCAATAAAGTTGTGGCCATTTCTAACCCAAGCAAGTGTCTGGTGTGATTCTTAGCCTCTACGCAGTCTGACATAGCACATAGGTGACAACAGTTATCAGGCAAGATTTGATTCTTATCACTCTTTGGCCTTTCTACAGCTAGGGTTGCCTGCTTCCAGTTAGGAAATTCCTGGAAATTTGAGGGATGAAGCCTAGGGAAGTCAGAGTTTGGGATAAGGAGGGACTTCAGCAGGCTGTAATACCATACAACCCACCCTGCAAAGCAGCCATTTTCTCCAAGGGAACTTATCTCTATTGCCTGGAGATCAACTGTCATGCCAGGAGATCTCCAACCACCACCAGGAAGTTGGCAACCTTAACCTCAACCCACAATTTAAGTCTGAGCTGGAATTTCCAGTTCTTCTGCCAGCTTTTACCTGAAACCAGGCTGTGAGACAGTTACAGTCTCCTCTCTAATATGTTTACTAAAATTAGGCTGATTTCCCTGAAATCCAGGCTCTGAGACAATGCAGACTCCTGAGAAATGCCCCTCCAGTCTTACTCTCTGGACTCAAAACTGACTTAAACTGACAGTTTTACCACTTTTCTTTTCACAACCTCCTCCCACGTGGCTCTTTTGGTATCCCGTTGGTCCTGATTGGCCATTAGTTGCTCTGTACATCCAGCAAACAGGAATAAAGGGGATTGAGCATTGGCGGAAAAGGGAGTATCTTTGCTCATTCATCACCAATGACTATAGTTAAGGCCTGACCATAGTAAATATGATCTCTTAGCACATAGGTCAATTTAAGTTCTTGTTTACTACTCTTTTGTAACATGCCCATTTTCTGCCCCTGTTCAAAGTGGCACAGTTCCAAATAGAAATGTGCCTATTCCAGGGAATTAACTAAACAGTTTCTCCATTTTTTTACTGATGATACAGCTGGCTGCACTATCGTTTATGTAAGAGTGACCTCTGGCAGACAATATTTATATTTTGCAAAGCTTTCACTAACCACAGATGTTTCTCAGTTTCCTACCTTTACTTTCCCCTAGGGTGATAAAATCTGCTCCAAACCCCTTTTGTGAGCATTATATTTTTTACATAGATCAGAATATGATCTTAGCTTTCCCATCCAATTATGTACTATGAAGAACAGGGATGTTACTATGCATGGAGACAAGGTACTGCAGTGATGCATAATTCATCATCGACGTGAGTTTCTTGAGTTCCACACTGCAATCAGAAATCCCTTGGAAGTGGCCAGATTTCACTTCTGTTCCCTTCCATTTGGTGGCAAGCCGTTTATACAGACCTGCTGGCGTGGTTTTGCTGTCCTCCTTTATGAGAGTCAGGAGAACACCAGGGACTTCAGCTGGTGCCCGAGTAACTTATCTGAAACATGCAGACCTTGTTTTTTTATGCAGACACAGTGCTGAGAGAAGCCCACTGGCTAAAGCAACAGAGACAACAGAGTGCACTGAAATTTCAAGCAACAAATCTTCCTCTCCGGTTTTGAATACCTTGGTTACAAGTTCAGTCATAAGCATATACCCAGAAAAGCAACAGTGGACCAGATCAGCTTTCATGTCAAAGCAGGCTGGTTCTTAGTATGGCAGAAAGGCAGGAGGTGTGCATGGCTCTGGCTAGCTCCTTTGATCTCCCCCATGAAGCTGTCACTTGTGACAGAATGCCTGATAGCAAGCACTAGCTGAATTAGAAATCCTCTGCAGCCAAATGGGTTACTGCTCTCTTCTCTTCCATGTTATGCTTTATCTATACAATAAGTCTTAGTGGAGCGACAATGATAATCTGGAAAGGTGAAACAGACTATAAGATGTCTTTAATAAGGTTGTATCTTTAAAGAGGACTCTTCCCGCAGTATTATTTCTGCATCACCCACTGGTTAGAGTTTTTGGAAAGTACTTTGTGCAGAGAAATCAGTGCCATTCTATACCTAGGCTCTTCATATTTAAAACCAATTCAGAGGATCAGCTTCTGTAGCCTTATACAGGTGTTGAAATGCAGACGCTGCACGTGCATGCATAGAAGGAAGCAAGGCAATGCCCAATGGCCTCGCCTGCTGTGTTTGCACATCTATCGTGTTGGCATTTAGACCTACCGATAGATGCACAAAGGTTTTTCCATATGGAAACCTGCAAACCACCGTGCCAGATTTCCCTGATTGTGTATGCTTGAAATGTAGACATTCAACTGAAGTTGTGGATGTGAGGGTTAGGGCCACGAGGCACAATCCCATTCACCGGTTGTGCATACAAGTTTGCAAGATGTACGTCTTGTACAAATATGACAAGTAAAGTCAAGTTTATTATTACAGTCTGTGACCAGTACATATAAAACCATTTGCAAATCAGGGCCAAGCTACACATGACGAATGACACTTGAACGGCAAGTGGATTGAGTGGAGGGCAAGTGAACAGGGAGAAATACACTTGCTGTTCAAGTGTCATTCGTCATGTGTAGCTTGGCCCTCAGTTTAAAAACAGTTGAGACTGGATACAGGGGAAGAACAATGAATAAATATAAGAGTAAAAAAATAAGATCATAATAAATTAGTGGTTTAAAAGTGTCCAGCGACGCCGGCCTTTTGTCCACCCTCACCACCAGCCCTGCAGCAGCAGACACCCCCTTTAGGTCCTGCAGCACAACCTCTGGCAGTACCTCAGTTGCAGGAGCCCCTACAGGCCTCCAGGCCTCTCCCACCCTTAGGCCAGTTGCAGCCGACGCCCAGGCACCACTCTGGGGAACAGCCTGCAGCCACTCCGCAGACTCACCTGTCTCCCGCAGTTGCCCAGATGGCTCCACTTCATCCAGGCTCACGGGAGGTTGCCATCAGCACAAGCCAGGCAGGCGCAGGCCCCAAGATGCCAAGGGAGCCACTGGGGAGGGTTCAGAAGCAGCAGGGGCGAGCCAGGCAGAGAGCAGACCAAATGCCCCACCCTAGGTGGGGATGGAGGGGGTGGGGCCAGGAGACTGCAGAGTCTACCCACTCCTCCTATCAGATAGGCTGGGAGCAGGGCCAGTCAGGGAGACTGGGTGGCGATTGGGGGCAGAGCCAGGGAGGTGGGGCAAGGGGAGGCCTTTAAATTCAGGTTCCTGTGAGGGTGGAGGAGGATTTTGCAGGGAGAGACAGCTGGAGTGTGCTGCTACTCCCAGGGCAGGAGAAGGAACAAGGTGGTGCAAGCCCCTTCCCTGCCCATCTGAGGCCGGAGGACACCTGCCTGGAGAGCTGGTAGGACGGCAGGCCATCAGGAGAGGGCGCCAGTGAGGGAGGAGCCTCACAAAAAGGTTAAAATACATTCAGTCTGCCTTATGAGATTTACGTTGCTTACGTACAAATAGGGCATGTTCTGAGACTCTATGACATTCTGGAAGTTTTCTATTGCACATCAGTGCATGCAAGAGGATTCTGTAATACAAAGGTTGATAAGGTAGCTCTCTCTCTCTGTCTCTGTCTCTGTCTCTGTCTCTCTCTCTTTCTCTCTCATGCACTGATACACAGATAACAGAAATAAACAATTCAGCTATTAAAACCGCTATCACAATCACGATCACTTTGGATAATGGCACCTTGTGCTCAGTTTTATATGGTTTCATGCCCTGTAGGTGTTTCTTACTGTTTTTATTGGCTTGGATTGTTTTATTAATATGATTTTATTGTTATGATTTGTTTTTATTGTATGTTTGATTTTATTTTGTGAGCCACCTCTACCTGATCTGGAGAGACAGCATCCAATAATCTAAATAAATACATGTTCACACCTCCGATTGTGACCACGCTTTTCTGTGCAAATACTGACTGATTTCTGAGCCATGTCTCTCTAGTATGTGTGAAATACAAATTTTGCAAAGGCTTTAAGTCTGCACACTTCACTTGAGCAATTAACAATTCTTTAAAAATTGATGTTGGTAACTGTAATTATCTTTTTTATATATATAAAGATTTTATTGGGTAGGTTAACATAAGTATTACATATAAAATCAACTTCATTTTCTTTTCTACATCTCATTTACCTTACAATTATAAACTAATATATGCATTCCCCACCTTCCCTCCCTCCCTCTCCCTTGACCCCCAACAACACTAAAGCCCCTTTAACTCTTATAATATTCCTTCTATTCTATTACTTCTCCTTATTTTCAAAGGTAAAGTTCATACATAAAGCTTACCTCATTATTCTACTCATATCAAAAGTTATCCATAGACCACAATTGACCTTTTACATCCCAATTGTTTTCCAAATATTCTTTAAGTTTTTCCCAATCTCTTAAAAATTCATTTGGATCTTGCTCCCTCAGTTTTCTGGTCAACTTATCCATTTCCATCATATATAACGGTTTTTGTATCCATTCTTCGACTTCTGGTATCTCCTCTTGCTTCCAATATTGCGCGTACAGTAATCTAGCTGCTACAAACATGTACCATAGTAATGTTCTATCTCCTGCATTTACATTTTCCATATTAAGTCCTAACAAGAACATTTCGGGATTTTTTGGCAGGATTGCCAAAAAATCTAGTGTCCATAACAACAACAACAACAACAACAACAACAACAACAACAACAACAACAACAACAACAACAACAACAACAATTTCAAAATACTTCACATATATTATTGTGATGTAATCCCTAGGGCAGAGCTCCCCCACGTGTAGCCCATAGGTGTCATGGTGCCTGCAGACAGTTCCCTAGGATCCTGCTGTCAGGCTACGGATGGCAGGCTATGGCCGATAGACCCCTGTACCATCACAGCAAGAATCCAGGCTCTTGGTTAAATGTCTTTATTCAGAAATCAGATCATTTCCACAGATATGTCCATAGAATTACTCAGAAGCAAGGTAAGCAACTAAGCAGTAAGAACAGGTTGACGGGAATAATGACATGTGGGAAAACCACTCTTCTTAACGAACACATTTACTCCTCCCCCCTCACATCAGTAAAACAGGACTTTTGGCACGAACCCATCCTGAGAACCATTGCACATATTTCTGCTATCAAGTCTAGACACTGGGAAAGCAAGAGATCAAAGCTGAGCCATAGCAGTGCATGGGAGTGAGCAGGGTACAAGGTCATGAGCACTGAAAGTTTCTACAGTCTGTTAGATAAGGGACCTGCAGCTTCAATAAGCCTGTGAAAGCAAAGCAGTTATGGCACTGGCAATATGACATCAAGTTATAGCATGAAACATTGGTTCAGAACAACAGGTCAGCATCAAATAATGGCATGGGTGGGGCACAGACATGACCCCTGCCATGTGCTTCAGAATAGTAATATCGCCAAGGCAGAACAAGTGATGGGTTGCCTGCATACAAATAAAGGGGCTTTTCACTCAGATCCTCGTCTCTGCTCACTGGCTCAGCTGTAAACAGGTCCCATGGATCAGCTGAGAGGTGGTGGGGGCTAGGGGATGCCGCGCAGCAGAGCACCTCTCCCTGCCAGAAGTGTTTCTCCATCCAGTTTCATACTGTAATTTTTAATACTGTACGCCTACACATGGTCATGGCAGAGGAAGTCCTCTTTGGGAGTGTCAGCTCTAGAAGTATCCAAATATCCTGCTCTCCTGAGCAAATCCGAAGGGCTGGGCCAAAGTGCAAATCCACTTGATTGGGGAGTTCATCAGAACCCGCTTGCCCAGTCTCAAGGACTGCACCAGAAACTAATTGGAAGCATATTGTACTGAGCGTGCATATTCCTTTGGAGAAGAATGGCTGGATAGCCGGGGCCACAGCTATGGAGGGGTGATGGTCACATCACATGGCTTCTCTTAGGAGCATTCTTGAGCTTTCCTCCCCAAATTGTCACCTTTCTTTATTAAAAAATAAGTTTCTAGACCTTTGCCATGTACTGTACTTGCACTGCCTCTCAGCATTCTGCCAATGAGTGGAAATGCTCTAGGGTATTTTTCAGTTAATAGGCCCCTATCTTTACATTTTAAAGTATTTAATTGTATTAATATATAATAACATTAATGATACAATAGTCCAGGGGTGGGTGGCTGGAGAGGGCTGAGGAAAACATAGATGGAGGACCCTGCTTCTCCAGTCTTCCGGAAGCTGTTTGGTGGTTGCTTGCCCTGAGACTAAAGATGCCAGATCTCCTGGCAATTCTCTTGGGCACCAGCAGGAGGAGGGGGTAGGGGAGAAGGCCTTGCATGTTGGTGTAATGCTGGCTTGCCAATAACGCTTAACGGTTTAAGCCCAAAGTGACAAGTGCTCTAGCATTTTGCAAAGATCATAGAGTTTTTGTGAAATGCTAGAGCATCCCTGGCAGTGCTCTGACATCACTTTTGGGTGCAGGGGGAGTGATGTCAGCACATTGATGCTGATGTCGGCATGTTGTCAGCGAGACACGCCTCCCTCATGCATAGTCATATTGATAAGTCTCCTGCCAACCCTACCTGAAACAATAACGGCACATTCTCAACAAGATAGCTGCCACAGTGCTTCTCAGTTAAAGAAACACCCTCAGCCAGCTAAACATGCAATCTGATTGAGTTGAAAGCTGGTATAAACTTAACCCAGTTTTTTGCACAGGAGTGATTGGGGGGGGGGTGATGCAGGCTCTCTTAAATATAAAGGTTAACTTTATTAGGAAAACAGGAAAGTGAAAAATTGTGGATAACTACAGTACTTGCATGGGAAAAGGAGAGTGGAGAAGCTTTCAAAGAGGATAAAAAACAGAGTTAAAATAACACAGTAAGCTAATGCAACTTGACTATATAATGGCTTACTGTTCTTCAGTTTCCAGCTATCGGCATATACTGCAAGATACTCCTCTTTCCTTTCTTGCGCCTGGAAAAGACAAAAGTATCATTTTCCTCACAGGATTTTATCGGTCTTGTAATAATCACTTCTCCTTGCATGAATAGGCACACTTTCCCTGCTCTGGCTGCTGCGAATCTAATCAGGTGATACCTTTGGCAGGCCTTATGAGTCGCTGTTCCATTCCCACTAGGACTGGAGGGGCTGCCTGAAGGCCTACCTTGGTCTCGGAACTTAATTAGAAACAGGAAGATCACCGAGGCCATGAAGGGAATCGTGGCAGGTAAGCATCCCAGGCTACCCATATTTATGCATTGGCTGTTTTTTGTTTTGCAATGATTCTTCATCCCTTTCAGCTCCCTTACCATAAAGTATATGGCTATCTGTAGCTGGACACCCAGATCTTTGTGGGCCCCATAAGTGTTTATTGCATATCACAATGCCCTAGGAAGGGTTGCCAGTCCCCTGCCAGGGGTGGGGGATTCCCCGCCCCTACCCTCCACCCCATGCCCCCTCTTACCTGTGTGGCGGGGGGAGCACACCACCCAATTCAGGCCCATTTCAGCATGGATCGGGCCACTGCGGAGCGCAGGAGCGTTCCCGTGTTCTGCAGCGGCCCAATCCAGACCGAATCCTGGACAATTTGGGCCTGAATTGGGCCGGATCCAGGCCAAATCAGTTCAGATCAGGCTCCTGCAGAACATAAGAGTACTCTCGCGCTCCACAGTGGCCTGCTCTGGGCCTATTCAGGCCCAAATTGGGCCAGATCCAGGCCAAATCTGCCCAAAACAGACCCGCTGAAATCGGGCTGCTGCGGAGTGTGGAAGCACTCCTCTGCTCTGCAGCAGCCCAATTTGGGCTGGTTTTGGCCTGATTTGTTCTGATTTGGGCTGGATTCGGGCTGACTCTGGCTGCTGTGGCGCACTAGAGTACTCCTGCGCTCTGTAGTGGCCCTATTTGGGCCTGAATCCAGCTGAATTGGGCCCGATCCGGGCCAATGCAGCCCCTTGAGGACCACGGGTGCGCTCCCAGGGCCGATGACATCACTATCATCACATGATGACATCACTGACATCACTGACATCACATGAAGACATCACTATCCATGTGCACATGCCCACTGGCAAGGTCTGTGTCAGTACTCCAACCTCCCACTGGGAGGCTGAGGGGGCCTGGCAACCCGAGCCCTCGGTGAGACATATGGCGGCAGTTCTGTCTTCCATCATCCTCTAAAATGGTACATAGCTGGATCCTTGTTCAGGGTAGCTGATGTAAAGTTGGCATCTACAAGAACCAGGGCCTTTGCTGGCATCCTCTCAGGAGTGAAAGTGACTTAAATTTCTTACCCATATTGTCTCTCTCTGGGAGGTCTTGTACAAAAGACAGGAGGTCCAATCCAGCCACTTTCTTACCAGTACTCTGTACCAGCCTGTACTGGCTTGCTTTCACTCCCACATCCCATTTCTGGAAGGATCTCCCCTCGAGACCCATTGTAGGTAGAGTTGCCAGGCACACTGCAGGATACCCTGGGACCTTGAGGGTAGGGTAACTATTCCCCTAGTGGGAGTGGAGGATCCCCCATCCAGAGCTCCCATTGCCTGTCACCATTCTGAGCAGTGGAGGGAGAAATAAAATTAAAACCTGTTGTCGTCCTCTGTGCCACTACATCACTTCTGGGGAAAGCCTGGACATGACGTAGGGCAGCTCTAGGAATCATTAAAAACACTATGGTTTTGAGGAATTCCTCAAGCTACTTGACATCACATCTGGGTGAAATAGCAATGCAGAAGACATTGTGCTCCCTCCATTGTGTTCTTGCCAGGCGCTGGGCATTTCCTGGCAATCCTGCTTGGAGCAGGGCATGACAGTGGGAGCGACACAGTGACATCACTTCTAGATGAAGACCCTGACGTGGTGTCATGGGGTTCCTTCTATAGGAAGGAGTCCATAACATATACTATGACATACAGATTGGGGGAATTCCCAGGATATCACTTGATATGGTGATGTCATTCCCCGCCCCCTCCCGCCCACCAGATCAGGAGGCTGTCTGCTGTGGTAGGAAACCTCGCTTCCCTACCTCTGTGCAGGGAACATGGCGCTTTGTCAAGTGTTAAACACATGATATGCTGATATAATAAATAGCAAGTGAAACCTTCCCCCACAAGGTCTATAGGGCTTATTTGCTTATAGGTTTTTAAAGACTAAGTTTTTTAGTTTTGTTCTATTGTGTGTATTTTGGTATCGGCATTTAGAATAATATTTGATTATGGTGTTATTACAATTTTGTATGGATTGCATGGTGGTTACTTGCTTTCGAGAGATCCCAAATTGGGTAGAAAGACAGGGGGAAATGAATAGTAAATTAAATGCATACAATTAATACAGCTGCCTTCTCTTTCTCTTACTTTGCTGGAGCCCTTGAGAGCAAGGCTTTAATGGCCATCATTATAACCCATGCCCAAATTCCTTCTTTTAAAGGGGTATAAGGAAAGTCAAGGGAATGTGTTTGGCATAAGGGCAGTACTGCTGTCTGAACAGAAAAAAGAAAAAAAACAGGACATTAAAAAATATAAAAAGCAATTTCTGTTATTTTTCTCCACTTTAAAACAGTAAGGTGGGATGGCAAGTCCACCTAATGCCTGAGGTGAGCTCTAATGAGTTTTCACCTGCTTTTTGCACTCATACAGAAATGCAGCTGACTTCCTGCACACTGCAAAACTGTGACATTTGCCAATGCGCAGATTGCTGCGGAAAGCACTTTGTGAAATCCCAGTGGGCCCAAGCCCTACTAAAACCGATGCACAAACCCTTTTAAAAAATGCAGTTTTTGAAAAGGATTTCACTTAGTTTTGCTTCCTGGGATGTTCATGAGACAAATTAATCTATAGTTGTTTTAACACTGGGCTGCCACCCAAATGTGCTTTTTCTCCATGTCAGTCCTTTAGGAGGAGGGGAGGGGGCACAAGTTGCCTCTTTCTAGCATTCAGATCAGGAGCAAAAGTGCTTCCTTTCCCTTGATCAGTTGTACCAGTAAGAGATGCGAAACTGCTTGACAATGTCATGCATTTAGAAAGCTGCCAGATTGATTTACTGCTTATCAGGGCTTTTTTCCAGCTGGAACGCGATGGAACGGAGTTCCGGAACATCTTGAAAATGGTCACATGGCTGGTGGCCCCGCCCCCTGATCTCCAGACAGAGGGGAGTCGAGATTGCCCTCTGTGCCACTGAGCACCGCGGAGGGCAATCTAAACTCCCCTCTGTCTGGAGATCAGGGGGCGGGGCCACCAGCCATGTGACCATTTTCTACGAGGGCAACCCACTGAGTTCCACCCCCTCTTTTCCTAGAAAAAAAGCCCTGCCGCTTATTGACGGTTTCTGGTACGTGCAGGATCATTTGCCTTTAGGGTCGTCATCATGAAGAGCTACGAAAAATATTACTCATGGAGCTGTTCCTTCAATGTTTAAAATACTGTGCTTCAGAGACTGAGTGTGTTTGTGTGATTTAAAACCCAATGTAAGCAATAGAGATTGGATTCATAGATACATAAAGACTGGAAGGGATCTTGTAGGCCATCAAGTCCAAGTGCCTGGTCAATGTAAGAAGTCCAAAGCTTAAAGTACCTCCACAGATGGCTATCCAACTTTTGCTTGAAGAGCTCTAGCAAGAAACAGTCCCCTGTACTCCCCTCTAGGGGTGTGCAGGGCCAGCCTGATTCGGTATTTCCGATTCATGTTTCTTCTCCACTTGTTCCTTTTCCTTTTTGTGGATGTTGGAAAGGTCCTTGAGCTTTCGATTCTTCTGCAAATCATGTTGTTGCTCTTACTCTGTCCCAATTAGCCTCCCTGTTGGTTGAAATGCTTTAAATTAGGCTTGCCATCTCCAGCATGGGAAACTATTTTGAAGCGTATGTCTGTCTTCCTCCAAAGAGAACGGTCATTTCATCTAGCACTCATGTCGGTGAAGAAAGCTGGGCCACCCACAGAAAAGTCAGGGGCTTTACCTACTCAAGAGGGTAGATGAGATTGTTTTAGCTTGGCACCTCTGTAGAGATTGGTGTTCCTCTTTTGCGCAACTGGAGAAATTTAGAAATGTCTTCTAGTCATCTTATTTATTTCCTTCACTTATACCCTGCCTTTCTCACCAATGAAGACCCAAAATGGCTTCCATCCATTTAATCTTCACAGCAGCTCTGTGAAGTAGGTTAGGCTGAGAATGAGTAACTGGCCCAAGGTCATCTAGAAAGCTTCCATGGCAGAGTGGGAATTCGAACCTGTCTCCCAGATCTTAGTCTGACACTCTAACTATCACACCATACTGGCTTCTGCAGTGTGGCGAGCAAGAAGGATGGGGACAAGTCCAAAATTAGTGGGCTCCACCTACTGTTGATTCTCAGTCCAGCTGCCAGTAACTACCCAACTCTCTGCCCTACCAGCCCCAGTTGCCAGCAGTGGCATATTTTGCTAGTTTGTAGATCTGAGAGTGCTTTAAACAGCAATATCTAACCGGAGCCAGAACTGCCAAATATGTAATCCAGATAACAGCATCATGCTAGGGCCCCTCCATTGTATAATCTGGGTCATCCTCCAGCTAAGAACCTCCCTCCCTCTAGCTTCTAACTGCTACCAGCGGGGCCGTCAGATGGAGGGCAGAAAGAAGCCAGGCACTAACTCCAAAAGAGACTCCTCATCCTATGGGACATTGCTATTTAATTTTAATGCCAATTTTTTTTTAAAAAAATTATGAGCTGTTTTGGAATTTGGGTTGGCAACTTCCAAGTAAGGTCTGGAATTCTCCTGGAATTACAGCTGATCTCCATTCTACAGAAATCAGTTCCCCGGAAGGAAATGGCAACTTAGGAGGTTGCACTCTGTGTAGGGCTGCCAGGTCCACTCGCTCTATGGGCAGGAGGTGGGAGACCTGGCACTCATTTTTGCTGGTGTATGCTCCCAGACTGTGTGATGATACCACTTCTGGGAAGTGATTTCATTGTGCAGGTCATCATGCTACCCTGAGGAGTGCTCCCATGCTCTGCAGCAGGCCAATTTTGGCCTATTTGGGGCTGAATTGGGCCCGTTTGGGGCCTAAATTGGCTCACTGTGAAGCACAGAAGCTCCCCAGGGCCCTCCTGGCAGCTCTCTGGCGCTCTGCAGCAGGCCCGATTCAGCCAGCTACAGAGTGCAGGAGTGCTCCCTTCCCTTCCTAGACTCTGCCCTCAAATATCCAGTAATTTCCTAAGCCAGAGTACGTAACCCTCTTTGGAAGTCCATCTAAGCTGGAAAAGGAAAGAACAAAAAGCTTGCCAAAGTACACATGTACCAGTTCCAAAACTGATGAAATTCAGGAAGACTGGTTTTCATAAAGAGGGAGTGAATCCATGGGACAGTAGTGGAAGGGGACAGAGAATCCTCGCAACCTTGTGTAGAACAGGGTCAGAGTTTGGCCAGACTTAGGCCCAAGCTAGATGTGATGGCAATCTCAGGTTCATCCTCATGTCTACCTAGGGTTCCCAAGTGCCCGCCAGTGGTGGTTAAACTCCCAGGAATTTGCCCCTTCGTCCACCGATCGCTTGGTGATCAGTGGGAGGGGGCAAACTCATAGAGCTTGCCTGCCACTGGCAGGCACCTCAGGAGCTCGTGCTGCATGCTTGCTCCCACCTGGCACAGTGACATCACTTCCATAAGTGACATCGTCAAGCTGGCCGTGGGAACATTCCTGCGTTACATTTGGAGCTGATTTTGGTTCCAAACGGGCTGGATCATCCCCGTGCAGAGTGCAAGAGCACTCTTTCATCCAGCACAACATCACTCATGGGAGTGATGTTGCCATGTGCCTGGCATGGTGATGTCACATCTGTGAGTGACATCATCACACCGGCTCTGGAGCACGCGAGCAGGTAGAAACAAAGAGCTAGCAGAAAGTAAACGCCAGGTCACAACTTGACATGGGCACGGACAGAATTATGAATGGAAAAAAACCACGAACAGCCCGTTGGTCTGTTCGCGAACAAGCTGTTTGTGAGGCTCCATTCTAACAAGTGGTCATTGCAAGCCTCGTTCATTGCCTTTGTCAGCCATTCATCAAGCCAGACAGTCTGGGGCATTTCAATCAATTCCCCTGGCAACAGCAGGGACTGAACTCTGTCTGAACTCCTTCTGGCTTTCATTCTGGCTTTAACCCTTCAAAGTACTTCCAGCAGAGAGTCCTATTTTTGCCACTGTGAAGAGAAAATGACAAGAAAGGGGGAGACCCATGCATCATGCCTTTCCCGGGGTGCAATATCTCTGAAACTTGGGGGGGGGTCTTCTGAGGACAGTGAGGACTATGTCCCCTGCAAATTTGGTGGGCATTGGACATTGGGAAGGGAAGTTGGTAACCCCTCAAAGTAGCTTCCACCAGAGAGTCCCGTTTTTGCCACTGTGAAGAGAAAATGACAACAAAAGGAAGGACCCATGGATCATGCCTTTCCTGGGGTGCAATCTCTCTGAAACTTGGGGAGTCTTCGGAGGACAGTGAGGACTATGTCTTTTGCAAATTTGGTAGGTATTGGACATTGGGAAGGTGAGTTTGTGGGGTGTTTAAAAGGCCCTGCCCCTTGCACGTGGCAGGAAAGGGTCCTTTAAACTATCAGCTGGCAGGCAGCAGAGGGGAATTCCTGCCAGCTGATAGTTTAAAGAGATCTTTAAGGGGCCATGAACAACGAACAATCAACATGTTTGTGAACAGGGTCATGTTCGTTACTGTTCATTGTTCATTGTTCGTGGATGGCAACGAACAACGAACAGCTTGTTCGTTGTTTTTTTTCCATTCATGCCCGTGTCTAGTCACACAACCCTCCCACCAGGAGAATACAGGGACCTGGCAACCTTCTGTCTACTGATGCCATTTTTAACAGATCTCTTTCCATCCCACCTGGCACGTTGGGGCAGGGTGGTGGACCCACCTGAGAGAGCCAGTTGGCCAGCAAGTCCATGTGCCTGTTCTGGATTGGGGCCTTGCAGGTCTGTGTTGAAAAACTAAAAATGTATAAAAATGGCTTTACCAGACACGGAGGTGAAGCTGTGGCTGCTGTCATATTTAGCTTGGCCCTCTGGTTGCCAAATGCCTGTCAAGCCACTGTCTAGGGCCAACTGGAAACACTTCTAAAAAACTACCATTTCCCCTCATGTTCTTGTTTATTAAAAAGGGTTGCAATAACAGTTCCATGAGATATAGAATCCAGAAAACATAATTTTAGCAGTATCTAATATAAACACCTAAGCCAGGGAAAAATTAGGGCCTGCTCTCCTGCCTCTGCCGTTGTTTTCCTTCTGTCTCCTTGGAATATTTTAGTTTAGTGTCAAGCTAATAAAATGAACAAGATTTAACTTTTTTTCCTTTATGTGTTTATGAATGCATATGCAGTACACAGCAATTCCTTAGGAAATAATAGGCCTTTCGTCCAAATTAACATATTTAACAAATAGGGAGGAGGGAATCACCCAACATGCAAAGTGATTAACTGAGCTGGAAATCAGAGTGGTTACATTTTATTTTCCTTTAAAGATTGCATCTTATTTATTTATTTATTTATTTATTATTTATTTATTTCTATTTCTATTCCCGCAGCAGCAGGCTCAGGGTGGATTACATACAATATAATACATTGAAATACAAATATATACTTTAGAATCAGATAAAATCATATAAATATTTAAAACAACGTAGCAGCACTTCTCGAGAAGATCCACCACCCAGTCCTCTTCTCCCCAATCGCCCACACACAAACAACATCCTCTCTAACTGTGAAGTCATTTGCATGTGTGGTTTTGTGTGTCTGGGTTTTTGTTTTGTTTTGTTTAAAAATGTTTCTGAGAAATCTTTGTGGTAATAAATACTATTTACATTTTAATCAGGAAGCTGATGTCTCAAATGAAGTACCTGGAAAGGAGTCATTTTGTTGTTTTTTTCTCAGTAGTTCATTGGTTGTCAGTTAACTACCCCTCCGCAGAACAGTACAATTACTCACATCCTATGTTGTTATAATGTGCATTCATATTTCTTTGAGATAAATATTTTCTACATTTCTAGGCTTCCCAATTGCCCTCAGTGTGCAGCCCCCTTCCCTCAGTCCCAGTCCCCTCACTTAAGAAATTGAAGAGTGGGAGAAACAATAACCTAAGAATGGCCTCTGCAGTGATACTTAGGAATCTCCTAGATCTTTATCATAGAGCTTAGGTGACCTTCCTAGAATGTCACCTGGAAGAGATGTCACATTGTCCCTAAACTTTGTCCTCCTCAGGAATCACCCTCAAAATCTCCCAGCTTTTGCTGAGGCGGTGCTGATAACCCTATTCATTTCTGCAGAGAGTTGCAATAAGCCAAGAACAATGCTAGATTGAAAAGTAGAAGCTAAAATAGATGTTTGTCACCCATTTGGGTTCTTTTATTGTTAGGAAGGTTCATGCTGCCCTGAATTCCACTCTTTCTGGATTCAGATTTAACTAGGGGTTAAATTCCTCTCTCCTCCACTTGAAGCCACCTGGGTGACCTTGGGTCAGTCACAGCTTATTGGAGCTCTCTCAGCCTCACTCACTTCACAGAGTGATTGTCATGAGGATAATAACAACACACTTCATCAATAATAATAATAACAACAACATCCGATTTATATACCACCCTTCAAGACAACTTAATGCCCATTCAGAGCGGTTTACAAAGTATGGCATTATTATCTCCACAGCAATCACCCTGTGAGGTAGGTGAGGCTGAGAGAGCTCTGAGAGAGCTGTGACTGACCCAAGGTCACCCAGCTGGCTACAAGTGGAGGAGTGGGAAATCAAACACAGTTCTCCATATTAGAGTCCTGCTGCTCTTAACTACTACACCAAACTGGCTCTGAGTGGTGTAATGGTAAACCGCTCTGAGTGGGTGTTACCTTGTACTGAAGGGCAGTATATAAATCAAATACGTTATTATAAAATGTCTAAACTAATTTCTGCAGCATGTCCCATTTTTTGTAGCATTCAGGCCATTTGTATGTCTCTTCCAATCTATTTATTTATTTAGAACAGTCCTGTTCCACTTTTTTAGTTAAAGTAGCTCCTGAGATGGCTTCCCACAATTAAAAATGGAACAATGAAAGCAATTCAATACTAACCAAAGTAGCAGCTTCTCATCAGCTGTAAATCAGCAGCTCTTGTGTAAGATCACACATTAAAAAACCGAGCAATAAAACTGCAAGAAGACCACAGAGCAAACAGCTAGGAGAAAATAGCAACGCAACTCTTTCATGTGATTCCCATCTCCACCCGACCGCCAGTCTTCCCACATAACTTAGGACAATCTTATCCAAGATGTTTGGGACCATTTTTGCGCACATTAAAGTGTGAAAACTCATTAGGTTTCAACACCTCAACAGTGGGCATTTAAAAACCATTTTGCCCTTTCCCATCACGCCCCCTCAAATATCCTTCTCCGCTAAGTAGCATCGCCATTATGCAAATTTTAGTACCTTTGCTTTATGGAGGAAGATAGCTTCGGAGTAGGTGCTGGGAAAGTGTGAAGTACAAATGGTTCTGTGAACAGAAAGGTAGTTGTGTTTGACTTAGTGGCTCTTGCTTCATCCACATTCGATACAATAAATGAGATGCTGCTGCCTTTCCTGCATAAAAGCTGATGACTTTACAAGGGCCATCCCTAGCAAAGTTATATCCCTCTAAGCTCTTTGAATTCAATAGGCTTAGAAAGGTGTAACTCTGCTTGGGATTGCACTGTGTGTCATCTAAACATAAAATAATAATAACATTCAATTTATAAACCACCCTTCAGGACAACTTAACACCCACTCAGAGCTGTTTACAAAATGTTATTATTATCCCCACAACAATAAACACCCTGTGAGATGGATGGAGCTGAGAGAGCTCCGAGAAGCTATGACTGACCCAAGATCATCCAGCTGGCTTCAAGTGGAGGAGTGGGGAATCAAACCCAGTTCTCCAGATTAGAGTCCTGCTGCTCTTAACCACTACACCAAACTGGCTACACCAAAATAACATGAAAGTAGGTTTAAATGTTTGGAGGGTGGGGAAAATAATTCATTTTATGGTATCTGCGTATATTGTATGCAGACAGGAATGGTCAAATTAATGTTGCTACCTTCTGTTAGCCTTGGTGGTGACCAACCATCCTACAGAGTGATAGGAACTGCAGAATCCTGATGCAATAGAAATTGCTTCTTTGCACCTTTTTATCAGTGCACATGAGAGGTGGGAACAAACCATGAAAACAACAAACCCTGCGATTCGAGTTTCATGGTGAACTGGGTGGAACGGTGTTAGACAAAACAATCTCGTCCGGTGAGAAGTCTGCTTGGGAACTGGTGCACCTGTGGGGAAAGCACTTAAACACTAGAAGCATTAGAAAATGGTGTCAGTACAGCTCATACATACTCTGGACCTGACATTCTGCCCCCCTTAAAACAAATCCCCCCCTGGCTTATATGGGTAGCGAGTGTGAAAAGCTTTGGTTAACCTAGGAGCATGAACATGCACAGAGTTCACCCACTCATCATAACCAGAGTCAAAGTCCTTCCACCTGATGAGGTAAAAGAGCTGGTTACGTTTGAATTTAGAGTCCAGAATTTGTTGCACTTCATAGTGTACTTGGTCGTCTATTAACGTTGGGATGGGTGGAGCTTTGACATGCCACTTGTCATCGGTTGGAGCTCTTTTTAAGAGACTGA
Source organism: Eublepharis macularius (assembly GCF_028583425.1). NCBI lineage: Eukaryota > Metazoa > Chordata > Lepidosauria > Squamata > Eublepharidae > Eublepharis > Eublepharis macularius. The sequence goes on from NC_072802.1 coordinate 15,330,094, forward strand.
CATGGAATGTATCATGAACATGGCGCAAATTCTTGGGTAAATTTACTGCAACAGTCACTTTATTGATTATTTTGCGCACAGTAAAAGGTCCAAGGAATTTTAACGCTAGTTTGTGGCTGGTCTGGGCTAGTTTTAGATTTTTGGTGGAAATATAAACATGATCCCCAGGTTGTAAATCCCAATCGGCTGCACGGTGGCGGTCTGCGTACCTTTTGTAATCCTGTTTGGCTTTCTCGAGGTGCTTTTTAATAAGAGTCCATTGTTGAGCGGCCTCCCCCCACCATGAAGATACATCTGGCGAACTGGAGGAATAGAGAGGGGGAGCGTCCAACGGAAAAGGGTTGAAGTGGGCTCCATATACAACCTTGAAAGGAGCCTCCCCGGTGGAAGCATGCACACTGTTGTTGTATGAAAATTCAGCTAGAGGGAGAAGGTCCACCCAATTATCCTGTTGGAAAATGTAGCAACGAAGGAACTGCTCTAAAATCTGATTAGTTTTTTCGGATTGTCCGTCGGTTTGCGGGTGGTGGCTTGAACTGATTCCTTGTTCAATATTCAACATCTGTAAAAGCTCCCGCCAGAAGTTGGCAACGAATTGTCCGCCGCGATCCGAAATCACCTTGGACGGAAAAGAATGTATTTTTACGATGTGTTTTAAGAATAGATCTGCCAATTTTCGAGCGGTGGGTATGGCAGTACATGGAATGAAATGCGCTTGTTTGGAAAACAGATCTACTACCACCAAAATGCAATTATGTCCTTTCGAGATAGGCAAATCAGTAATAAAGTCCATGGATATTATTTCCCAAGGTCTGTTAGGCGTCTCCAATGGTTGTAAAAGACCCGGAGGTTTCCCTTTCCGGGTTTTGGCGCTGAGGCAAATGGGGCAAGAGCCTACATATTGGGAAATGTCCTTACGCATGCCCGGCCACCAGAATTGCCGTTGTATTAAATGTAACGTTTTTAAGTACCCATAATGTCCGGCGGTGGGGGCGTCATGACACCGCTGCAAGACCTCCCGGCGGAGGCTGTCTGGGACATAAAATTTATTCCCGGCTAGCCAATCCCCCTGTGGGGATTGATTCAGTTTGGCTTTGGGTGCTTTAACCCCCTCCTTTTCCACCTCAGATTTAAGTTTCGATTTCCAGTCTTGGCTATGTGGGAGGGGCGGGCTCATTCGGCTGCGGGTAGTCACCACGCCTCCCAACTGCGTAGGTGAGAAGACAGTGTCTATAGTCTCCTCCCGTTTGCTTTTGTGTTGGGGCATGCGCGATAGGGCGTCTGCAAGAAAGTTAGTTTTGCCCGGGAGGTAATTTAAAGTGAAATTGAATTTGGAAAAGAATTCCGCCCATCGTAATTGTTTGGCATTCAGTCTGCGAGGGCTTTGAAGGGCCTCCAGATTTTTATGATCCGTCCAAACCTCGAAGGGGTGTCACGCCCCCTCCAACCAATGCCTCCAGTTAGTGAGGGCTGCTTTTACTGCAAAAGCTTCCTTCTCCCACACATTCCAATTTCTTTCTGCATCAGAAAACTTCCTTGAAAGGAATGCACAAGGCCGCAGTTTCCCATCCTCCCCCTTCTGCAATAATACACCTCCAATCGCCGTATCGCTGGCGTCGACCTGCACTATGAAAGGGTAGTTCTCGTTGGGGTGGCAGAGGATGGGTTCTGTTACAAATTGCCCTTTCAGGCAGTCAAAAGCAGTTTGGCAATCGGATGTCCATTGTATCTTGGAGGAGGGTTTCTTTGCCTGGTCCCCTTTATCTTTGGTTTTTAACAGTTCTGTTAAGGGGAGCGTGATTTGGGCGAAGTTTGCAATAAAGTCTCTATAGAAGTTGGCAAAACCCAAGAAGGACTGCAGTTCTTTACGGGTGGTGGGAGTTTGCCATTCTTGGATCGCTTGTATTTTGGCTGGATCCATTTTTAAACCCTCTTGGGATATACAGTAACCAAGGTAAGTGAGTTCAGTTTTATGGAATTCACATTTGGACAACTTGATGGGTAATTTATTATTCATCAGAGTGGCCAGGACTTTCTGCACCAGTTGAATGTGGTCCTCCTCTGTGTTTGAATAAATTAATACATCATCAAGGTACACCACTACACCTTTATAGAGGAATTCGTGTAGAACTTCATTTATCATGGACATGAATACAGACGGGGCTCCCGTCAATCCAAAAGGCATAACTAAGTATTCATACTGTCCGAGGGGTGTATTAAATGCGGTTTTCCACTCATCTCCTGCCTTAATACGTACGTGGAAGTAAGCATCTTTTAAATCTAATTTCGTAAAGATCTTACCTTGTGCCACGACGTTGAGAAGGTCCCGGATGAGCGGGATGGGATAGGCGTTGTTGGTTGACACAGCATTAAGTCCCCTAAAGTCCGTGCACAGCCGGAGTCCCCCATCTTTTTTCTTCACGAAGAGGACTGGAGCTGCATGGGGACTATTGGCTGGGCGGATGAACCCTCTTTGAAGATTGGTGTCGATGAATTTCCGGAGCGCTTCCCGTTCATGGAGACTCACAGGATAGAGTCGGCCTTTGGGCAGTGAGGCTCCGGGTAAAATTTCCACCGCGCAGTCAGTTCATTGGTGCGGGGGTAGCGTATCAGCTTCTTCTTCGGAGAAAGCATTCAAAAAGGGCCAATAAGGTTCGGGTATTTGATTTATTTCTTCTTGGGTGAGAAGAGCCTTCTCAGTGTGAGTTGGATCACTACCCCAGTTTTGGTTCCATCGATGGTTTTTACAGTTGGCGTGGTTGAAGGTGATACATCCTTCTGCCCAATTTATGTAGGGGTTGTGATCACATAACCACTTGCTGCCTAGAATTAACGGGTATTTGGCCGTGGTGCTGATGACGAAAGACCTTTTCTCCCAGTGCTGGCCCAGGCCCGTCGCTACTGGAACTGTTTCTGTGGTGACAGGGTTCATGTTGGTGCCATCCATTTGCTCAAAGATGACTGGGTTTTGTAATTCCCGGACTGGCAAAACCAGTCCATTGACTAGGGCGGGGGCAATGATGTCTCTTGAACAGCCAGAGTCAATGAGTGCTTGTACACGGATGTGCATCTTCCTCTCCGGGTTAAACAAAGTCACTGGTATGAATAATATGGACCCATGCTGCCGGTCCCTAGTTGGGACGGGCTTAGGGTGGATCTGTCGTTTGGGCCCTTTTACGACAGATCCATTTCGTTTCCCGACTGGGGGCTTTCTGGATTCCCCTCTACGCTAGGGGTAGCTGGGTCGAACTCCATTAGTTCTTCTGCCTCCAGTCCCCGGTCTTGGGCAGGACGTTGGGAGATGCCGCGGCCTCTACCCGATCTGGGAGCTGGTGTTGGGCGTTGCAGTGGAGCAGGGGTTGGGCGCCGTAGTTGGAGCGGAGGTCTTTGCACTGGCCGGTACGGGCATTGTGCCGCGAAATGGCCGGCTTGACCACACTGCAAACACATGCCTTGTTGCCATCTGACATCCCTCGCTCCGCGGGTAGCGTATCCGGTGCCTCGCCCTCCCTTCTGCAAAGTTAAGGCACGTTTTTGTCCCGTTTGTTGTTGTTGTTCAACTAAACGGACTTCCAGTATGCGATTCTCAACTTCACATGTGAGTTGGATCCATCCCAACAGAGTAGGTGGATTATCTTGCATGAGGGCTCTATCCAGAAGTCTAGGGTTCAGCCCTTGCTTGAACAGAATTATTTTAGTAGATTCTTCACATCTGGGGCATTTGGCGGCTAGCTGTCAGAACTTTGTAACATAGTCTCTTGCCGACATGCTGCCTTGTCTAATAGCTTGCAATTCGGTTCGGGCTCTAGTTTCTTCTAAGGGGTCCTCATATTGCGCCCGGATAGCATCCACCAACCCTTGTAAGGTATAGAGTTCGGGGGCCCCAATATTGTATAGTCCCACATACCAGTCTGCCGCTTTGCCTTGTAAACGTGATCCGAGATGTTCAATCTGGCTGGCCTCACTCCCGAAGAGGTGTCCCCATCGGTTGAAGAACTGCACTACTTGTACCAGGAAAAATCCCAATTTCGAGGGATCTCCGTCAAAAGTAGCTTCCAGTTTCACCCAATCCATTGGAAGGTCTTGCCTTGGGGCTGGTGCGGGGTAATAGTCCATCGGAATAGCTAGCGGCGTCTGTGGCGCGGGAGGAGGTTGTTGGAGCACAGGCAGTTGCTGTAGTATCGGTTGCCCAGGGGCCCCCGGTTGCAGGGGTAGATACGGAACGGGATGTATCGGAGGGGGCCTTACCGGTTGAGCTGGTGGTGGTATCACCGGCTGAGCAGGCTGCGTTGGCAGTGGTTGCGCAGGCGGCAGCTGCGCCGGATGTGCTGGCCCTAACGGTTGGGCCGGTGGTGGCATCACTGGTTGAGCGGGCTGCGTTGGCAGTGGTTGGACAGGCGGCCGCCGCACCGGTTGTGCTGGCCCTAACTGTTGGGCTGGAGGTGGCTGAACAGGTTGGGCCATAATTGGACGTGGCGGTGCGGGTCGACGGGGCCGGAGTGGTATAGGCTGTAGTGGTTGATCGTAAGGTGGTAATATCTGTTGCGTTGGCAGCAATCTTACCGGCTGCTGTAGCTGTAGTACTTGTGGTCGAAGCGGGAGGGACCGCTGCGGCGAAGGCCGGATAGGTGCTGGGCCGCGCGGGCTTGCCCCTCCCGGCGTCGTTGACCTAGGACCTGGAGGTTGTTCTCGAGGTGCGGCCTGCACTGGCATTGTCGCCCTAGGTCCTGGAGGTTGCACTGGTTGATCCTCCCCTGGGTTTTGTTGTAGGTGGATGATTACTGGAGTTTGATGCGGAGTTTCCTCCTCTGGGGGAGCTGGAGGCTCTTCTAACTGGTCCGGCCGGACCGTTGTAATGGACGTTGGAGGGGTTATCACCTGCGACTCTGTCGGGCGGGTTGGTTCATCTCCCCCTCCTCCGGGAACGTCCCGTGGAGTATCCCCGGAATCCGGAACCTCATCTGGTCTAGGGGCTTCCGTTGGGGTTTCTCCCGTCTCTCCAGGGCAGGGTTCCCCCTCCTCTTCCAACTCGGAGGGCTGCTCAGGGCACTGGCTAGTGGTGCAAGACCCCTCTTCATCTTCCTTCCCCGGGTTATTCGAGGGCCGCGGCTGCAACGGAGCGGATTCTGTCGGATTGGAGATCACACTTTGTAGAGTGGCTATTTGGATGGCCAACTCTTCTGGTGATGGTCTCTCTCCCGCCACCATCAATGAGAGTAGATGTATGGCATGAGCTAGACTTTCTTCCATATCAACCAACCTAGCTTCCAGCAACTGAATTTTACTGGGTCCTGGTTGGGTTGCTGCGGAGCCCCCGGCGCTTGCTGTCACCGGGGAATTTGGCCCCCAAGGTGGAGGGTCTCCCTGATCGCCTTGCGATCTCGCTGCTAGAATTCCCTTGGCTAGTCCCGTCACTGCCGAAATGCCGGAATCCACAGCAAGGGTGCGATTTTGCATCTGCACCCAACTTCGTTCGGAAATCTCTGGTTGCTCCGACCACGGAGCGAGTTCCGAGTAATCCCAACTTAGGACGCTACGGCGGGACGTGTCCCCTTCCGTTGGCTCGGTCCTATTCCAAAACAGCCAAGGTTGGCTACTGTCCATTTCAGGAACTGTCTCTAGGCTTCGACGCCCGTCCATAGGTAATCGCTGGTGCACCCCACTGGTCCTACGCTCTCTTGTTTCTCGGGGTCAGGCTCCCCACTCCGAAGGTGTAGGTACCGAGAACAAGGGGATGGTAGTGGCCGTAGGCTTGGAGGCCGTCGGTTTTTTCTCCCCACTGCCGAGATCAATGAGAGGCGGAGTAGTAGTTGAAGCTCCGTTCCCCGCTGGTGCAGGTGTTTGAAGTTCTTGAGGTTGCACTTGTGGATGGTCGGGAGACACATACGGCTCGAACAAAGGATCCCGGCCTGGGACCGCCTCGGATTCCGCTGGGCCCGACTGAGACATGATTGGTAACAAAATGTCAGACTGTGGCTAGATAATGTCCTTCTCCCAGGTTCCCCTTTACAAGCAAACAAGAGTCCATTGTTTGAATAAGGAAACTTTACTGCAGAAATGGTTCATTATAGTCCACTGTCCTGAATAGGAGACTCAGGATGGTACAAGATCATTGTTACCAATGAAGGGCAAAGCATGAGGTACAAAGTAACAGTTCCCAGCTGAACCAGCCTCCCCCCACAGTTCTCAAAACAACATCTTTCAGTCTTGGGAAGCTGGGCTCTCTCAAGGCCAATCCTGGGTGGAACGGTGTTAGACAAAACAATCTCGTCCGGTGAGAAGTCTGCTTGGGAACTGGTGCACCTGTGGGGAAAGCACTTAAACACTAGAAGCATTAGAAAATGGTGTCAGTACAGCTCATACATACTCTGGACCTGACAGAAAGTTCACAGGCACGGAAAGCTTCGCAGGCATGGAAAGGGGCATTGGGGTTCAACATGAACCACAAACCAGTTCATGGAAGTTTGTGGAAGTTCGTGGAAAATGAGCTTCCATGAACCGCTGATTCACGAACCACGAACTGGGCTGGTTCGTGGTTCTTTTTGGTTCGTATTCGGGTTCGTGCCCATCTCTAGTGCACATCCATCAGTAAAACACCTTAACAAAAGAATCTTGATGCATGCAATGCTTGTGTTTCATCAGTGTGCACATATGCACGAGTTAGAAAGAGGATGGAAGGATCAGATTTGAAAAGTACGGCAAACTATGTCTAACTTTCAGAAATGGGGCAGGTGAATTAGTGCACTCTACCTGTTAAGACTGCACACATTTGAACATTTTTAAATGTTCTGCTGCATTGAAAAATAGTGTGTCAGGCGATGGGCTTGGCCAGTTTGGTATAGTGGTTAAGAGCAGCAGGACTCTAATCTGGAGAATAGGGTTTGATTCTTCTCTCCTCCACTTGTAGCCAGCTGGGTGACCTTGGGTCAGCCACAGCTCTTTCAGAGCTCTCTCAGCCCCACCCACCTCACAGGGTGTTTTGTTGTGGGGATAATCATAACATACTTTGTAAACCTCTCTGAGTGGGTGTTAAGTTGTCCTGAAGGGCGGTATGTAAATTGAATGTTGTTGTTGTTTTTATTATTATTCATATTGTCTGAAACACAATCAACAATAAGCAGAGGTCACATGTATCCTACATTGCCAAAACATATACTGAATTCTTGTTGACTGATTTCGTAATGTTTAATACCGGTCACGGGAGGGTCTGATACCCTTTGCTTTAAGCCATCATTCCTGACATGACAAGAAGGTGAAGACCCATCATAGGGGTAATTTAAATCAGTGCAAGGTAAGTTCCCCCCACGTGCACCGACCCCGTCCCCTGGAGCCCTGGCAACCCTCCCCGCTCCCCTGCCACACACTTACATGCAAAATGACACAAGTACTTGGTACACAATAAAGCCCAGTGGGCATTGTCTTCAAATGCACAAATGAATGTGCGAATGAAAGATCTGGGATATCCCAGACACCGAACAATTCACGTGCTGTTTGCACAGGGGCTCTGGAAACGAGGAATGTTGAGGCAAGCATTGCTGCAGGCAAATTTATTTGACCGAGCCTTCTCACTTACACATGAGGTGGCTGATTAGAATGCCTCCATGTTTTCTGTTGAAATTCATCTTGAGCTCTGTGTCGAGTAGTTTTGGGCACACCCAGTAGCTACTTGTGTTAAACTGCAGGTTGTGCTTGAGTAATAAGTAATAAATAAGTTGCAGCTTGCAGCACCTTTTGTGTTTATACAGTCTGTAAACAACCTTTTTAATTGCTGGTGAAGGGCCATGTAACACTTTGGGGTCATGATCAGATCATTAGAGAAATGAACTTACTAGGCACCCGTTCATCTCTGTTCATCTCCTCTTTAAAAGTTGGATGTGCTATTAAATAACTTTACAGGTGATATATTACTTGTTGTTTGTGTCTGTAGAGTGAGTGAAATCTTCCCAATCACAAGATTAGCTAGACTTATGGGCAGATAATGAAGGTACACAAGAACAACAACAGAAATAATAACCGTGTGTTTATATACCATTCTACTGGACAGATTAGTGCCACATCACTCTGAGCAGTGAGGGGGGAAATATTATCCCCACAATATAGCTGGGGAGCTGGAGCTGAGAGGAGTGGCTTACTCAAGGCCACCTGCTGAGCTCACGGCAGTAGTGGGATTCGAACCAGCAGAATGCTGATTCACATCCCAACCACTTAACCACTATGCTACACAGAGAAATCAATGTAGTAAGTCACAGATTAAACCCTCAAACAGGTTTTTTTTTACTGTGTGGCATTTACTCCCTCTGCTGAAGAGGTGTATAGTCTTAACATCTTTGCAGCTGTTGGATACCCTTTTATGGTTTTAAATTGAGTTTTATTCTTTATGTTTATACTGTATTAATTGTTGTAATTTAATAATGTTGTTATCCGCCCTGACCCCATTCGTGGGAAGGGTGGGTTAGAAATTTAATTAATTAAATGTAATTAATTAACAAATTAAGGGGCAGCAATTGTAAACAGGTAGTGGCATGGTGGCAGCTACAAGAAGGCAGTCAGTAATTCTGCAAATGGACACATCCAAATTTGGGCCGTTTTCACACTTCTTACCTGCCATTGGAACATCATGCAAAACACCTGGAAGACAGCAACTTCTTGCGCAAAATCGTGCTAGGAAGACGTGATTTCGTGCAAAACTCTAGGATGACAGCATCTTCCTGGTGCAATTTCAATAGCTTCTTGAGAGCCAGTTTGGTGTAGTGGTTAAGAGCAGCAGGACTGTCATCTGGAAAGTTGGGTTTGATTCCCCACTTCTCCACTTGAAGCCAGCTGGGTGACCTTGGATCAGTCACAGCTCTCTCAGAGCTCTCTCAGCCCCACCCACCTCACTGGGTGATTGTCATGAAGATAATGATAGCACACTTTGTAAACCACATTGAGTGGTTGTTAAGTTGTCCTGAAGGGCAGTTGTCCTTGGCCCTCTGGGGCAAGGTCATTCAAAGGATTTCACAACTTAACAAAAAGATGCGGCATGTGCACTCATCGAGAGTCAGTTGGACCCATTCTGTAATTTCTTTCAAAAGGACAAACGGACAGGCATCACCCTTCTGTGTATGGGAAAAAATTCAAACAGAAAACAACAAAGAGACACTTGTTGTAAGTTCCATAGTAGATAATACACAACTTGGTAACTGCTGCCTCGCTTTGCATATTGTGCCGTTATCCTAGTTTTTTTTTTTTTTAAAGAGCAGACAGATGTTAATAGCACTGTCATTCTTCAGAATCTTTGTACAACTAATTTGCAGGCATATCTACCTGACTAGTTTGCCTTTTTCCTTTACCTTATTCTGAGCCCTGCTGGTTTGATAGCAAAGAGCCTTAGGCAAAGCATTGCTAACAGCACGAATACTGCAATGGCTGCTTTTGGATTAAGCAGGTACCCAACATGTCTTGTCTGTATATTATCCTTGCTTGGGGGGGGGGGGGTTGATTTTGCATTACCTAAAACTGAGATTGACGTCTGGCCGCCTTCCCTGGAAATCTGAACTGCTGTGCTTTGACGTCTCTTGTCCTGACACACTGGGGAGCTCTTGTCAATGTTCGGGGAATCAAGCATTTCTGGGAAAGTCTTGAAAACCCTTGGCAATTGAAACAGGGCAGGGGGGAGACTTCTGAAGGGGAAAATAAATTTAGACAGGAGAGGAAGGAAGAGGAAAGGGGGCAAGATGACAGAAGGATAAAGAGGACAGTACAGTCAGGATCAAAAGAGGGATGATGAAAAGAAAGAGGAGTAGTATCGAAAGATGGTTGTGGGTGAATTGCAGCAAGATCAGCAGGTCTTGGAGACCTTTGACAAAGCTGGAGGTCCAAAGATCATCCTTCATTGGCTTCTTTATGCACTGGTAAGAAGAAACCAGCATGCCCAAGAAAAGAAATGATTCATACACAAATATTTTCAGAATGATTGTCTTGTGTTTGCTGACCAGAAAATGGCATCAATATAGACCATTTAAATTTTTTGCCATTTGGGGGGCAATGGGACTTGCATCAAAGCAGACTCCACTGTAGGCCCTTAGGCAAAGATTTCCTTGCCCCCCAACCAAACACCTACACCAAAAATGAAAACAAATCATCATTTGCTGTCATGAAAGGGTTGTCTCTATCTGTACCATACTTAAAAAAAAAAAAGATTTCTCACATTTATCCCCCACCCTTGCTTCAAGGCAATATGTTACCCCGATTTAATCCTCATGATTAGAGATGGGCACGATCCAAAAAAAATTGCTGATCCAGCTGATCGTGGATCGGTGCCGGTGACGATCCCGACTAAATGATCCACACCGATCATCTCCCGTTCCCGATTCGTGGATCGTGGAGGCCAAAGTGGGGGGCGCTGCTATTCCCAGCTATGTGGGAAGGTGAGTGTTGGCAGCGGCCACTGGGCACGGGGAGACGGCGATGAGCCGCCTCCCCTCAGGGGGCAGGGGGTTTGGCCACTTGCCGGCGGCACCTCCCATGTGCCTGCCTGCCAGGCCAAAAGGGAGCGTGCTGGTGATAAAAGAACGGTGGGTGATGCCGGCGGCATCTGTGTTTGTGTTTGGCCTTCTGTGTTTGGCCGTCAGAGCTGCCTATCAGGGTTTGCAGGGATGAGATTGGAGTGCCCATGGCTACAGAACACCCCCTTCCCCCTCCGTCCCCTGGGTGTCTTCTCCCAACTGGTGACTGCTTTGCTGCTCCGTGGTTGGAAGGAAGCCCTGCTGATCAAGGAAAGCTGGGCTTCCATTCAGGTTTCCAGGGCGACAGAAGGAGGGGAAACACAGCTCAGGCATTCCCCTGGCTCCGTTGCCCCGGGAATAGATTACTGGCACCTGACTGTCTGGCTTCCCGATCCGAGCACGATCCAGCCCCGATCCAGCCCCCTCCCGATCGCTGGTTCGTTGGCCTTGGCCGATCACGATCTGCTGAGTCACGATCGCGTGATCGCCATTATCGGGGGGTTTTTGGATCGTAATTCAGATCGTGCCCATCTCTACTCATGATAACTGTTTTGGGAAGGCTTGGCTGAGAGGGACTAGCAAGGGTCACACTTCCTTCAGTGGAACAGGCTTCCTCACAAGGTGGTGGGCTCTCCTTCTTTGGAAGTTTTTAAGTAGACGCTAGATGGCCATCTGACAGCAATGCTGATTCTGTGAACCTAGGCAGTAGAGGTGAGTACGGACTGGGAAAAACCCACAGACCATCAGTCCATGGTCTGTCATGTTTCACAGACCATGGACCATGAACTTTTTACAGACCCACCCCAGTTCGCAAACCAGTTGGTCCATTGTCTGTCAGCACTGGTTTCCGTGCCCCTTGCAAACAAGGGGCATGGAAACAGGGGCTTTAACCCCTCCCTTGCTCCAGCCAGCTGGTAGGCTCCAGCAGGCTGGATTGTAAGCGGTGCAGGGAGCGCTTTAAAGTTTGAACTTTTGCTCCTGTTGACTGATGGTCTCTGCCAATCAGCTGGAGCAAGGGGGGTTAAAAGCTTGCCCTGAGGAAGGTGCCAGGATGTCTGGAATTATGGACCAACGGACCACGGACCGGCCCCAAAGTCGTGGAGTCTGTGGAAAACACACTTCCCCACAACCCACCGGTTCGTGAATGCTGAACCAGGCCAGTCCATGTAAAATTTTGGTCCGTTTTCCAGTCCGTGCCTACCTCTACTAGGCAGATCATTAGAGGGAGGGCAGCAAGAATTACATCACTGCTTAGTTCTCATAGCCCCTTCTTACATGCCCAAGGTAATGCAAATGCTTGGGGTCAGGTAGCAATTTTTCCTTGGCCAGTTCAGTTAGGGATCCTGACGGTGTTTTGCCATCCTCTGGGCATGAAGCAAGGGTCACTAGATGTGTGTGTGGGAGCGGGGGAGGTAGTTGGGAATTTCCTGCATTGTGCAGGTGGTTGGACTAGATGACCCTGGAGGTCATTTCCAATGCTATGATTCTGAACCGATAACTGCATCACAGCTTCACCCTGAGTGTCCAGGTAAGGCCCCCAGACTTTTTGGTCCACCTACTCTCCCTCCTGGGCAGCCTTGCTCCAAAATGGAAGGCTTGCATTTTTCTGTTTGGCACTTTTAAGATGTTTTGTCCGTACATAGTGTTGTTTCTCTGACACTTGAGCCTTCTTGATCAGCTCCCATTAAATCCAATGTCTTCATTCTCCATTGCTCTTCTATGATTATTGTCAAGATACAGAATATTTTCAAAACTTTCCGTAAGGGAGAAATCTTGCTGAACAAGATGTTCTGTGTTGGCTGCCTCCTGTATTTGCCTTTGAATATTTGGGTTTGAGAGCAATGGAATTCTCCTAGCATTGTATTCTAAGCATGTCTAGGTGACTGCAGAAATAACCCTAAGCACGTCCGCTCAAAATTAACCCCGATGTTACTCATGGAATTTACTCCAAGGAAACTGTCCTTAGAATTGCATCCTTACATGTAATTTTTTAACACCCCATGGATGGAATTTGCAGAGATTTTATCTCTTGCCTAACAAACACTCTCTTTCCAATTCCAAGTGGTGGTGGAGAGTGTCCTCAAGTAATAGCTGACTTATGGTGACCCCTGGAGGAGTTTTCATGGCAAGAGATTATCAAAGGTGGTTTGCCATCACCTGCCTCTGCAACCCTGGTCTTTGTTGGGGGGTATCCCATCCAATTACTAACCAAAGCTGACCCTGCTTAGCTTCTGAGATCTGATAAAATCAGGCTCACCTGGGCTATCCAGATCAGGGCCCAATTCCAGGTCGTTTGGGGAAAATATCCCTATTCCAGTGGCAATTGCATTTTTCCTTGGGTCCAAGACAACCAGGACAGGTGATGTCAGGGTGTGTGGCATATGCAGCTCAGTTATGCTAATGACACACTTCCAGTGATGTTAAGCGGCATGGCATATGCTAATGAGTTATGCTAATGAGTTCCTCCAGCTCTTTTTCTACAAAATGACCCCTGGCTGGGAGTAATACCTGGATAAATGTGGGATTTATATCACACAGTCAGCTACAGGTACATTGAGAGCCAGTGTGGTGTAGTGGTTAGACTAGAATCTGGGAGATTTCCGCTCTGTCATAGAAGCTGGCTGGGTGACCTTGGGGCAGTCATTCTCTCTTAGCGTAACCTTCCTCACAGGATTATTGTAAGGATCAAAATCAGAAGAGAAGGATGATGTAATTGGGGAGAAAGGTGAGGTATAAATGAAGTAAAACAAATAAATTGAATATCACGTGACAATTACTCAATGCACGTATTTAAAAAAATCACGGGTGCACTCTACATGGATTGTACAAGCATTCACTGTAACTTGTGAACAGGGGTATCAAAGGCATAAATAGACAGCACATATAATACATAGATCCATGTGAACTTCAGAACTGAAAGCTGCAGCAAGTTGCACATACTCAAAGCTCTATTCAAAATCTGGAAAATAGAAAAGGGAACATAATTAACACATTGATTCCACTTTAAAAACAAGACCAGATAATTCAGCACCCAGAAAACTGAGGAAAAGAGAATTTTGGAAGCCTCCCTACCTGGCTGCAGCACTGAATACAAATAAAGTGGGTTTTTAGCATGCTATTGTGAGAGCAACTCTTTAAGTGCTCTCAGAGGCATATAAAACTCAGCTTGGACTGAGTTGTGTCTATAGCATCAGCATTCGCATGATTGCTTCTTCACATGGCACCTGCTAGTGAAAGGCAGTGCAGGGTGATTTAAGAGTGACAGCTGTCCCATGTGTACAGGCCCAGAGAGAGTGCATTTCTTCCCCAAAGATCTTTACAGTTAAATAAGGAAAGATCTCCTTTTCTTCTTGCAAATATTGTGAAGGACACAGTGTTGTATAAAAAACAATCAGGAGGGCTTCACTTTGCAGTAACACAAGCCATTTATTTGGGGAATAGTAAACCTTCATTCTTTTTTTTTTTGAAAACCCAAAGATACTTGCATGTGACAGTTTTAAAAATTAAAAATGAGCTCTTTAACTCAATTTTTGCCTTTCAGTCCATCTGTCCAATTCAAAGTTTTCCATTGGTGGTCACTTGTCTTAACAGTTGTTCAGTGACTTCCTTGCAGGTTTCTAAACAAAATCCCTGGTCATTCAATTAACAATGTTCTACCACGGACATTTTTTTTTTGCCATCCATCTGCTCAAGGTTGTTTTGAAATGACACCATCTTGTATCCTGCATTCATATCTGTCAGTCTCACCCCCAACGTAATCTACCTTCTGTTCCAAGCCGGAAAACAGATTTTTAAGAACATTCTAATTCCAAAGATCATGAATAATTCTCAGTCTTTGCATGTTACTTTTTCTTTTTTTGTGAGGAAGTCGTTGTCCTTATTTTGGGCGACTGCACAGGTTAGGGCAGAAACACATAATAAGGCTGAGCATAATAGAAAAAAACACGCAGAAATTACACCCAGAAATCGCCAGTTCAGCTTGTTAAAGCAACTTGTGGAACACTGAACTGAATCTGGGAAACTTAATTGTAGCAAGACCCTCCTGCCAAAAAGTTTGTGTGCTTCATTTTGGTTTGTACCTTGCAGTAGCAGGCAGGCAATGGGCTCACCTGGTAGGGTAGCAGTTTATTTTCCTAAACAGTATCAATCAGATCCCAAGGAGAGAGAGACTGTATGTTATTAATTAACTTTGTTGGTGGGAAGGGGAAATGAGACCATTGAATGTGGTTTGAGTGCATTTCCCTATCCCACAGCTATCTAAGAAATGGCATTCTCTGTCTCTCTGCCAATCCAGACCTCACAAGGGGAGGATCCCGCTCCTCCTTCCCTATCAACCTTGGCAACGTTTGGAAGAGAGAATTCAATCCTAGGCTGCAGTTCAAAAGATACTTCTCTGGGAGTAAGTGCTATTGACTAACACTCGACTTACATCTGGATAGATCTATTTAGGATTGCTTCCATAGTCTTTCAGGGCTCTCTCTTTTTCTGAGTCAAATGGGAAATATGAACCTACTCTCCCTTTTCAAAAACAATCCTGCCTGTCCTAAAGCAAAATGAAAACTTATGGGGAAAACAAAGGTCTGGGGGGGGGGTGGATTCAGACCATCATTCTGCTTGTCTGTACTTGGGCAATGGAGAAGATTAACAGTGAGAATGCCCCATTTTGCAGCAGAACATCCTCATTATGGGATGAAGTATAAGGAAACACGATACCAACAGGTAACAGCAGGATACAAAGGGAATAAGTTATTGGCATTACAGAAAAAGAAAAAAGTGATCATGAAGCAGGATTGTTTTTAATGTTGCTGGACTGTACTTGGTGGAGGGCTCTCCTACTTGGGGGGTTCTCCTGTTCCTCCTGCTAACACTCGCCTTATATGGGTCCATTATTGTGAGTGTGTGTGTCAGTTCTAGGGATGACAGTCCATGGCAGATAGACCCCCCCCAAACCCCTCACTGCAAGCACTCCAATGCATTGGTTGAAAGGTCTTTATTTAGGGATCCATTAAGTTCATGGGTACATCCATAGATAGGAAAGGTTGGCAGGAATGATTATACAGGCAAAGGCACTATTGATATAGGGAGTACTATTCCCCCCTCCCTTGGAGCAGTTTGCATTTAGGCGCGAAAACCTAAGAAGTTGCATGAGAACACAATAGCTTCGTCTGGATAGAAACGGCAGAAGATTACAAAGAAGTCAAAGTCTTTCTCTCTCCCCTGGGAAATGGTTACACTTCTCGTTCCAACTGCAAGGCCAACACCGCATATTTTCAGTGATAACAGGCTGGTTACTTTCCCTGTGAAATCAGCATTAGTACTTTCATTTTCAGGCAGGCCAAGAATGGCATGACTATGTGGCTACATTACAAAGCACAACTATGTGAGAGTGGCATGAAATCATACAGTAGATCAATACAGTGAACAGATCAGAGAATATATCAATGGCATGGGTGTGTGCACACATGACATGTAGTTATGGTGTATCCACTGGTGTACTTTGGCTAAGGCACCTCACAGCTGCAGTGATGAGTTTGTCATGAAAGACAAGTGTGTGACTGGTGAAGTCACATCCCATGGTTTCTGTTTGGGATATCTGAACACTGAACAGTGTGGCTTAGTTCCTCATCTCCAATTGCAAATAGGAGACCGATTATTTTGTGGACCCATTTGTGGTGGTTCAGCAGGCTATCTCACCATATTCCTTCCAACCCATGAATATAGCACCTTAGTCATCTTTTCACACAAGCATATTCTCACAACACTGTATTGAGTTCCCTATCCCTTGCTCTTGCTTTGTCGCTGCTCTGTTTGGCAGGCAGTTGTTTGAATAGACAATTAAATTAGTCACAAATGATAGACAAATCAGTCATAAACAAAAAGTATGTTTTAAAAAATCTTACCATTTATTGTTCATTGAAGTAGTCCTTAGAGATATTAAGGGATGCCAATCAGTTTGGATCAATAGTGCTTTTGTGCGTGCAGTTTTTTTGAAGGGGGGATGCAGTTTGGCAGTGTTCCAAACAGTTAGTGCCAAATCCTGATCAGCTCACATCTGATTGTCACAAATTGAACGCAGTAAGTTTAACTTCAAACACGTTCACCACAAAATTTGTGGCATCCCTAGTTTCTATCAAATCCAAAGGTGTATAGATCTGAAACATCCACACCCATGTCGGGATATGAAAATATGATTTTGTCTGTTTTGTATGTGGTTGTTCTGAGCCTTTTCATTTCTCCCATTTTCATAGCTGGTGTTCCCTTTTCATTTCTTTTACATCATTTTAATGCCAATTTTTATGTCATGTATATATTATACAGGGTGTGTAATATGTCATTCATATGCCAGAGCGTTTCAATTGCATAAATTTATCTGGAAAAAACTGAGTAACAACGGAACACGCTCCTTTCCTGAGCGCATGCTTGCACAGATGTGCATCACTCTTTGAAGTCTCCAGTTTAATTGCTTCATGCAAGGACAAGAAAGGCAATCTCTGAAAATCAGATGACTTCTCATGGAAATTTGGAATGGTGGCCCAAACAGCACTCATCCAAGCCTGTCCCAGACAGACAAGCCACAAAGAAAAAACAATGATGGAAGAGTTTGCTGTCTTCTCGGTTAAGGGTGTGCACTGAAAAAAATTCAATAAAGTTTTGAATCTGAGGTTTCTGAATGAACTCCGTTCTGTTATTGGTTTGTTTTGGGTAGGCCATTGCTGGTTTGGAACTAAGCTGTTTTATTTTTTCATGATCATGGGTTGTGTCTGCAAGGTGAGTGTTAGCTGCGCATGTACAGATGCATGCCGTTCTTTTCAAGGGGGTTGGGATGGGACTCTGGGGCAGCTGTTTTTGCACTTAATGACACCAAAATCACACAGAACAAACACAATCCTCCCTCCAAAACATCAACCTGCCTAATTTTTCTCATGTACACTATCCAGACAGGCAACAGAGCCTGAAGAATGCGAGTGTTAGCAGGTGCACACTATGGCGGGAAACTGGTTGGCAAAGCAGTAGGAATGTTATGGCGGGGGGGGGGGGGGCAAGTGCAGCACAGAAGAGTGATGGCATTGAATAAAAATCCTGCTTTTAAGCAGGGCTTTTTTTCAGCTGGAACATGGTGGAACGGAGTTCCGGAACCTCTTGAAAACGGTCACATGGCTGGTGGCCCCACCCCCTGATCTCCAGACAGAGGGGAGATTAGATTGCCCTCCGCGCCGCTTGGCACGGAGGGCAATCTCAACTCCCCTCTGTCTGGAGATCAGGGGGTGGGGCCACCAGCCATGTGACCATTTTCTCCAAGGGCAACCCACTGAGTTCCACCACCTCTTTCCCCAGAAAAAAGCCCTGCTTTTTAAGTATCCCTGAATTCCAAAGCTGATAAGTGGGGAAGGGCTCCTAGGATCCAATTGGCTGGGAGACAATGCCATTGCCAGGGCAATGCCCCCAAAAGATGCACCTTCTTCCCTCCCCTCCCATGGAGTTAAATTGAAAGAACCTTTCCAGAGCTGATGGGGGGAGTGTCGGTACTCCTTTTGATGGAGTTGATTATTGGGGGGACAACGCCACTGACTGGGAAGTGCTGAACAAAAACGTATTCATGCATACTATGTGCATCCCCCTTCCAGCCAACAGAGTTAATTGGTATAATGCTTAGGGCTCAGTCTCTCCCCTTGGAATCTGATTGGTTGATAGACTTGCTGTTAAGGAAAACAAGATACTGTCAGCAGCCCAGTGCCTGACTGCCTGCATGGTCGCTGCATGGTAAGAATCAAAATGAAGCATGTGAACTTCTGGATGGGGGGACTCATTACAGCTTTTTGTTCCAAACTGGGTTCACCATTTTGGATACTACTTTACCTAAATGAAACCATGAATTCTGGGTGTATTTCATATTCTTTTATTTCTTTTTGCACATTCTTACTTCTCAGCTTGTAGACCACACAGTTTTGGAAAATAATCTTCATGATTGTTCCAAGGAATGCTTACACAGGGAATAGTGGTCTGTTGATAAGACATTTCTTTGCAATCCATTTTGTCATTTGATAAGTCTTTATGCTAGGGTTAAATGAAAGAAAATTCACTGCTGGAATCCTTTCTTTGCTGTCTCCTTCTAAATTTCACAGCTTCTTCTTTTGACCATTTTAGATCTTGATTGCTTTTTAAAAAACTGTTCCCACTTGTGCATTGTGGGATGTATTTGGATTTGGGGAGGGATTGTCCTTTCACTGTTGTCCACCATCCTGGGAGTTTTGTCCATATTTTTTATTGCCAGATAGAACCCATATTCCTGTTGATGTTTATATTTATTTGTTCCTGTCAAAGATATCATGCTGCCTTTCTACCATACATGATGTTCAAGGCAGCTTACAAAATCCACCAAAGTATACCAAATTAGCAGGGTGTACACAATTAGACATGGGCATGAACAGAAAAACAAACAAACACGGTGTTTGTTGTTCGTTGCCATCCACGAACAATGAACAATGAACATTGATGAACATGACCTGTTCATGAACATGTTCATTGTTTGTTGTTCGTGGGGGCCAGCAGGCTCTCCTCCAGCCATCAAGAGCCCTACCACACCACTCCCAGAAACCCTACCTGAGCAGGCAGCAGGAAATATGCCAATAATAAATAATAGCTTGGCCCCAGAGCCTGGCAGCAGCCCTGGAACCTGAAGGGGTAGATCCCTATCCCACCACACACAGAAAATTCAAGCTCCAATGCACTCTCCCTGTCTCTCTCTTAAAATGTCAACAGCAACTGTCTCTCCCTCACTGTCTGCAAAACCAGAGCTGGGATCCCCCCTCCCTCCTGCTCTTTGCTTCCTTGTAACAAATTTGGAGTTCCACACTTGAAAGGAAGACCTGCCTAACAAGCTAAATTGGGCTTAGATTGGGGTTTCCAGGGCAACAGCAGTTCAGACACAGTTCAGGCAGTCCCTGCCACCGGTTGCCAAGGGTATTGATTGCAGGTGCCAGACTGTCTGGCTTGATGAACAGCAATGAACAGCAATGAATGTAGCTTGCAAGGACCACCTGTTTGTTTAGAATGGGGCCTCACAAACAGCTTGTTCAAGAATAGCAGATTGGGTTGTTCGTGGCTTTTTTTTAGTTCATATTGCTGTTTGTGCCCATCTCTATACACAATCACATACAAAAGCTTTTGTTTCACTGGCCTCTCCCCAATCAGTTGCTAAGAACGAAGAACACTCTTTCTAAAACAGTGCTGGGTTCAGGCATGATAGAGAGGTGCTTGGCTTCTTCTACCATCATACTGATGACCCCATTGACAGAAACTGATCTGACTTACCATTTACCTTTTAAAACAGATCTGTTTTATCTTGTGTGCTTTATCGACACTTTTTTCCCCTCGAGGGCAGACTGTCTTCCCTTGGCATTTCATTCCTCAGAAATGGCTCAGGAACATCCTGTTTTACCCAGCCATTTTTTAAAAAAAGTCATATCATTTTAAGTGCTCTTGTCCACAATATCTTAGAAGTAGAAATAGCTTTGAATTTAACATCTCTGCTTTTTCTTCCTGAAAAATCTCCATTTCACTTTTGCTTCTCCCTTCTGTCAATTGAACCCACGAGGAGTCTTTTTATTTTCAAGCCATTTTGTTTCCTTGCAGTATTTTCCTGTAAAATATATGTTTTTCTATTATCAATAAATCAACCTTACTAATTATATTATATGGCATGTATATGATGTATAAAAAACAACATACATATGAAAACCCAGTTTCCACCCCAAGGGAAAAGGGGTACACTTTTACTTCCACCTCATCTTTTAGCAATGGAGATGCATGCCAAAGGGATTGGGAACAGAAATGGCTGCCTTGTGCAGCTGAACGAATGACTTCACATAGAAGGCAGGCTATCTAGAGCCCTGCTGCCCTGTGACACCAAGTGTTTGCCACAGAACACACCTACTTACCCCCCTGCCCTCTTCTTTGAACAATGTAGGAGTCACTTCACAGCCAGGCAGAATTTCCTTATCTTCATTGTCAAATTTGTATCAAGAATGGCCTTTTGTCATCTGCTGCACATTGTTCTAGGTTGATGGGGAGGTACAATTGGGCTCGATCCCGAGGGGTATCTAGGACTGGCAGGATTTGTGTGGTTTAGGTGTTCAGAATTAGGACAGACTGGTGAGCACTCTGAGACATCTCAGGATGGGGAGGTACCTGAACCAACCAGTCATGGCTGACTGGACCCAGGAGACTAGGTAAGGAAACCCCCTTGGTGATGGGCATCTATGGTGTTCCCTTGTCCTTAAACAACAGCAATGGCGCCCAAGGCATTTTAAAATCCCCCCAATAAATCTTTGTTAGGACTCCTTCTCCCAACTCTTCACACTCGATTTGTTTCTACTAGGACTGAAAGCAGACCCTCCTCTTTCCAGCTCATGCTACCCAATCAGATCCCTTGGAGTAGCCTGTCACTCAAAGCTCTCTGTGTCCACAAGAGATTAACCCTTAATAGTCCTACAGCTGTGTGTGGAAAGCACTTCCAGGCTTTTTAAAACGTGCAGTCCATCAGAGCATAATCACCGGAATCCTATCACGGAACCACGTGGGGGCAATGGGGTTGATGATCAGCATTTTTTGGAACAGCCAGCAAAGAACAGCGGGACCTGGGGATGACCGACTGTGCCAAACTTGGAACTAGGATGGGATTGCCCAAACACAGACAACCCAGCTGGGTAGTCTTTTAAGGAACCTACTGTAAAAAGAGAAGACAAGTACAGTTTAGTTGTCAGTCATGAAGTCCTAGTTTAACCCACGTAGCACGTGTCTGTATCTGAGGGTGCGGGGGCCTACAAAACCAACAGAAAAAGTGAGAACTGAACTCAGTAAGTCCCAGCGTCAATGTTTGGCATTTCCCATTAGAAAGATCAGGCAATAGGTGATATGAAAGAGCTCAACCTGTGAGACTAGGGTTGCTAGTCCCCCGGTGGGGGATTCCCCACTCCCAGCCTCTGCCCCCCACACCTGGCTGGTGGGAGGAAAGGTGCAGGATGGACTCCTAGTGCAAAAGCTTATGCTACGATAAAGTTGGTTAGTCTTAAAGGTGCTACTGGACTCTTTTTGATTTTGCTACTACAGACTAACATGGCTAACTCCTCTACTTCTAGGAGTGATACCATCATGCAGACCACGGGAGTGCTCCTGCGCTTTGCACCAGACCGATTTGGGCTGCAAACTGGTCAATTCTTTCAGAATCAAAGAATCGATTCTTTAAGAATCAAAGTGCAGGAGTATCCCATGGCCTGATGATGTCACTACCACAAGACTTTGAAGAAGCAAGTGCCAGGTCCCCCCTCTCCCTCCCGCAGGGTAAGGTGACCTGGCAACCCTCTGTGAGACACTGGAGAGTCTCTGCCGGTCAGAGTAGACAGTACTGACCTTGATAGTCCATTGGCCTGACTCAACAGAAGGCAGCTTCATATGCATGTTCATAATAAGAAGATTTGTGGATGAATACTGATTTCCATGACATTATGCATGAATATTTATTGTAATTTATTGTAACCAATATGGATTGTTAATGGTCATTGAGTGTTTGTATATGGACCATGACTGTACTTTTGCTTTAAGTATCTCCTGCAGAAACTGACTTAAGCCGGTGGCTGATGCTGTAATTTATTTGGCAAGTGGACAGAGAGGGAACAAGCCCACGGGAAGCACACACAAAACTAATCAAAGAATTTACAAAATTGTATTCAAAGTGCAAGTGCTATAAATAGTGGTAATTCATACATATATCAATTTCATTCACATTATCTCATTCCATATCCATAACAAACTGTACAGGGAACACCTTCACAATTGTACATCCAACAATCGGGCATAAACACAAACAGAGTCTATTGTAGATTCCTATGCAAAATCTTGTGTCGAACAAGCAAATTCCTGGAACCTCCCAGATGAAAAGGGAGCGTCACCGTTTGAAATGAGGAACAAACTCTCAAACCACGCCCAATCTGGGGCCGGCTGAACGCTGCAGATTTCGTAGCACCTTCATCAGGAGCGTGTTGTTCGCTTCATTATGGGAGGAATAAGCTTAATCTAATGTTAATTCATCATCAATCTTTTCCTGCAGAAACTGACTTAAGCCGGTGGCTGATGCTGTAATTTATTTGGCAGCTTGTACCTATGGTTTATGCACTTGCACTTTAATATCTATTGATACAAATTCCAAAAAAATACTACATTGCATATTTAAGTGATTTATTGTGTTAATTACGGGAACCGTTGCTTGTTATTTATTGGCTTTACCCGTAAGTGCCCTTTTTGTGGTCATCATGACCTTGTGCTCAGCAGCTGGGTCAAGGACCTCCTTGCCAATTTTGAACCTTGGGTAGAATCTAGAGTGTTATCTCGTGCTCACTCTCAGACCTTCAAATCAAGCATTTATTTCTGAATGGGGAGAAGATCTCCTCTCACCTCTGATTTGGCCTTCACCCACAACTTGTCCGTTTTTTTCTGCATCTCCACAAATCCTGGGCTCATTGTGTGTTCTCTTAGGACTTTATCGCTGTGCCTCAGAAAGGAATTAATAATCCTTCAGGCAACTTCATCCATTTAGCCTTTCACCTTAATTTTGTCTCAGATAAATTTCTGCCAGACAAAAGTCTCTTGGTATTAAGCCACGAGTCATGGCCTTAAGCTTTCTTCCTTTGCCTTGTGTGACCTCCTAGATTTTCAAAAATCCCCCAAATCTGGGCTCTTACTTATAGAACTTGTTGGTTCAGTCGGTCACTCTCCATTCTTCCCAAAAAGAAGTTGAAGATATGACTATTTTTAGCTCTCAGGAAAAAGTCTGTTCTTTTGTTCATTCTTTATTCTAGTTTTGCAAGTCATATAATTCTCAATATTTTAGATGATATTCCTTTGTTCATTATTAAAGCCAGTTTGGTGTAGTGATTAAGAGCGACAGGTTCTAATCTGGAGAGCCGGGTTTGATTCCCCACTCCTCCATTTGAAGCCAACTGGGTGACCTTGGGTCAGCCACAGCTCTCTCAGAGCTCTCTCAGCCCCATCCACCTCACAGGGTGATTGTTGTGGGATAATAACAACGCACTTTGTAAACCGCTCTGAGTGGGCATTAAGTTTTCCTGAGGGGCAGTATATAAATCAAATATTATTATATTATTATAAATTAAATTTGCACATTTATATCCAATTTTTCTTCTCAGTAGGGACCCAAAGCAGTTTATGACACCATTCTCCCCTCCTCAATTTTATTCTCACGGTAGCAACCCTGTTTTCATTGATATTTTTATGTATTTGTATGTGTATTTTAGCTTGGTTTTAATGATGTGTTTTTCTCTGTTTTTAATGGTTTTCAAGATGTGCTTTCATTATGTATGTTTTAATTGGTTAGGCATCTTGGTGGCCCTGATGAGGGCAGAAAGCTGGGTTATAATTGTTCTAAATTTAATAAATAATAAAAACATAAATAAAACCCTGTGAGGTGGGTTAGGCTGAGAGTGAGTGAGTGGCGTAAGGTCACCAGCAAGATCCATGTCAGAGTAAGATCTTAAACCTAGTCCTCCAAGATTCTACTCTGGCTCTCTAATCACTACACCAAGCTGGTAAAATGAAAATGCGCACAGTTGGGTTCTCATAATCATACAGATTAAAGCCACTGTTGTTGGTAGTAGTCCAAGTCAGTAATCAGTAGTCAGAGCTGGTAACCGGGCAGTCCCATTCAAGCACTTCATTTGGTTCACCATGAGGAAGAACATCTAGAAGGTGTAACAAGTGAGACCATGTCTCCTGGAGGTACTTCCATGGAACCATTATACATGCCACCAGTTGACTCTGCATCTGGTCAGCTCCAGTTGGCTCAAGAAAACTGTCTTCAGTTTGAAGTGACTTTTTTTCCAAGCAGGAACATTTTACCATGTTGAGCTCTTGCTTGCTCCCCTTTTGCATGCTGTTGCTTGTATAGGAACCCGAACTTTGGAAAACATCTGGTTGGTGACTTGCTGTTTTCTAATCTTGGAGCTATAATTCTGCTGTCTCTAGTCCCCAGCAAGCTTTGACCAGTAATTTATTTGCATGCTGCTCACAACAATTTGTGTTCATGTGGAACGAAATGTCTCTTTAGTGTAGCAAATGCCACTCAGACCTGAACATAAGATAGAGGATGTTACTTCAGAAAATGCACGTCATGGAAGGTATTAAAATGGTTTGTTGCATGAGTCAGAATAGCAAAACTTGGCTGCTAAGCAACGATTCATTGTTTGCCATTATTTAAATGATATATTTGTTTTACATGTTCATTATTAATCATCATTTATTATTTATACTGCACTTACCCATCCACCCTCCAGGGACTAAATGAAGTTATTTTTAGAGAAATATCACATATATATGGAAGTTTCTAACATATACTTGAAAGCTGGTGTGATATGGCAGTGAGAATATAGGTGTAGGAGTGGAGAGATTCAAATCCCTATTTGCCATAAGTCATTGGGTGACCTTTGGTTGGTCACTTTCCTTCAGTCTAAACTACCTCACAGGGCTGTTGTGAGGATAAAATGGGAGACTCACATTTGCCACCCAAGTTTTCTCACAGGAAGAGTGAGATAAAAATGTGACAGATAGATGTACTCTGTCCTTTTGTTTTGTGTATATGTAAGTTCCCCTCCATCTGTTACTGGTATTTCTATTGTATTTCTTGATTCACCACATTTCCTAGGAAAAGATAATTTTCAGATACTTACCAATTGCTTACCACTAGATTTCAATAATACCTCACTCAGCTGGCAGCAGCCTGACTTCAGAAAATATTCATCTAGCATGCTAAGTGGGGCTCCAGCTGCAGCCTGCATCTGTTTCATTCTACTTAGAGCCAAACTACAAGTGACGTCTTACACAGGCTGGACACTAGTCGGCTTCCCTCAAGTTTTGATGGGAAATGTAGGCGCCCTGGTTTTACAGCTTGACTCTCCATTACAGCTGCAAGACCAGGATGCCTACATTTCCCATCAAAACTTGAGGGAAGCCGAC
The DNA here is from genome assembly GCF_028583425.1 of Eublepharis macularius. Lineage (NCBI taxonomy): Eukaryota > Metazoa > Chordata > Lepidosauria > Squamata > Eublepharidae > Eublepharis > Eublepharis macularius. The sequence goes on from NC_072802.1 coordinate 15,355,605, forward strand.
TAGTGTCCAACCTGTGTAAGGCATCACTTTTAGTTTGGCTCTTATAGAAAGTCTTTTTTAGTAGAGTTTTCTTGTTCAGCTATTGCTTATACCGGTTGACCAGGAGTGTTTGGATCTGTTCCAGTCTGGTTTCAGGCCTGGTTTATTTATTTTATTTATTTATTAAGTCGACTTTTAGCCCTCCCTCCCCACAAGTGTGCTCAGGGTGGGCTACAATAGTATAAATAATACAATAAAACATTAAATACACTTAAAACGAGACAACAATGTATATACAATCAGAATCTCAAGATGGCGACTTGACTTGGTTATGGGACTGAAACACCCTTGGTCACCCTAGTGGATGACACATGCTGGGAGATGGACAGGAGGAGTACAACCCCACTAATTCTCCTGGTCCTTTCACCAGCTTTTGATGTCATTGATTCTGGCATCTTTCTGGACTGCCTTTTGGCGTTGGGACTGGGAGGCATGGTTCTGCAAGGGTTTCGGTCCTACCTTGAAGGAAGGTTTCAAAGTGTGGTGCTGGCAGAGTGTTGCTCTGCCTCCTGGCCTTTGGCCTTTGGGGTTCTGCAAGGTTCCATCTCGTCCCCCATGCTTTTCAACATCTACATAAATCCACTGTGAGAGGTAATTTGGAGATTTTGGCTGAGTTGCCACCAATATGCAGGTGATGCTTGGTTCTATCTTGTGATTCCAGCAGATCTCAGGGAGGCCGTGGAAACCACAAGTTGCCTGAAGGTAGTGTTAGAATGGATGATGTTACCTGAATTTGTCTCCTTGCAATAAAAAAAATTGTGGGGGAGTTAGCAAGCAAGGAAGACAGCTATGTGAGAGGCCGATAACTATGGGATCTTGTGCGCCAATGTCTACGAGGATCCATTCCTCTAGAGAACCCTTTCAATAAGCAGGCAGATATTCAATCAAAAAGGGTTTTTAATTTAAAATATTACAGATCAATTGCACACAAAACACACAGCACACACAGACAGAGCTAACTAGAAAAAAAGCAGGGAGGAAAGTTGGAGAGAGTTGCAGAGTTGGTTTTATAGTTACCAGGTCCAGAAGACGGAGAGTGTCCAAGGAAGAGCAGCTTCAGTGACCGGTACTTCATGGCAAGAGGGCGAAGGGCTCAGACATGCCATCTGAGGGTGTGTGAAGGGTCCAGAACACACACAATGAGCACATGGCAGGACAGTCATATATACTGTGTAACATGCACTGAGGCAGGACTGAAAGTCTCTGACCTAAAACAATGTCTTAATGGTTCTTCCCAAATGTGATCCACCCTGAGCCTGCTGGTGTGGGGAGGGCGCAATACAAATTTAAACAAACAAGCAAGCAAGCAAACAAACATGGAGTATATTGCTCCAGTCTTGTTCCGTGTACGTGGGCTTCCAATTTGCTCCCAGACCCAAATCAAGGTGCTGGTACTAATTTTTAAAGCTTTATATGGCTTGGGGCCAACATGGCTTAAGGACCACATTCTCCCACAGAGTGGAACCTGTCCACTCTGGTAATCTTTGTTGGCCCTGCTTCGAGTGCTCCTGCCATCTGAGGCTAGACAGGTAGGAACCCAAGAAAGGTCCTTCTTGGTTGTGGCACCAAAACTTCGGAACTACCTGCCTAGGGAGATTCATTTGACTCTACTTTCAGGTGTGTAGCCATGTTGGTCCATCATAGAAGAGCAAGATTCAGGACCAGCTACTGGACCTGAATCTTGCTCTTTATCTGTCTCGGCGTATTGTTGTCTTTTGTTAGAGGATGAAGACCTATTTTTTTGTTTAGCATACCTCCAATAACTATTATTAGCCGTCCTCCCTGATTGTGATTTTCGTGTTGTTTGTTTATATACTTTTACTTTTACTGAATTATTTTTGTATTTTATTTATATTTATTATTTTATTGTTTTATATTTTATCTATTATTTTATTTATTATTTTATATTTTATTATACTCTTATTTATTTTAAATGTTTTAATTTTGAAATGTTTTAACATTTTCACGTTTGCCACCTCGGAGGCCCTGTTTGGCTGGAAAGGTAACACAGGAATGTTTTAAATAAATAAAAATAACTAAATGCATGCTTATGTCCATTTTCATTTCTTTGTTTTCATAGATTGTCATTGTGGGCCTTTTCTCTGCAGCTATTCCCAATTAATTTGTTTCCAATTATGTCATAATTGCATGTTTTGGGTCCCATTTCTATGTTCTCTTTTATTCATATATAAAAAGCTGAAATCAAATTGCACCTTGCTACCCAGCGGAATTGGACCACCAATACATTCAGCCACAACAGAGTGGTCATGAAACCCTAGCGAGAGTTCTCCTATTGGAAACCCCAACGGTTTCTGCTTCATGGGAAGAATGAAGGAATATGTCCAGCTTCAAGTGGCTGCCGAGTCTGCAGAGTGCTGCACACATAATTCAGAAAGACCCGGAGTGAGGCGGCATTGCTTTCTCTCTTGCACACCCTCCACGCCCAGAAGTTCTCTTTTCATTCTACGCTGACCCGCCTCACTCCTTCTGAATTATGTGTGCGCCTCCTGTATTGAAGCGGACCACACGCTCCTGACGAAGTTGATACGAAGTCTGCAGTGTGTAGCCGGCCCCAGATTGGGTGTGGTCTGGAACTTCATCTTTCGGCTTCACTTTTTTCCGCTTGTTAACATCAAGGAGGACTTGGGAGGATTACATTAAAAGAGACTTTGTATTGTACCCGGTTGGTTGTACTATGTACCCAAGAAGAGCTCCCTGTATGGTCTATTTATATATATGTATGGAATGAGCATGTATGAAATATTCATGAATTATTTATAGCACTTGCACTTTCAATACACTTTTGTAAATGATTGATAATTTGTATAATTAATTGTGTTGTGCTTCCCGTGGAATTGTTCCTCTCCTTTCCTGCTGGATTATTACGGGGGCAGCCTTTGTTTTTACCCAGGATCAGACGCAGAGCAGGCAGCAATGTCCACCCCCCCTTCACCTGGATGGAATCAGCTGCAGAGCAGGAGGCAATGCCCGCTCCCCCTTCATGCGGCCAGGATCAGGCACAGAGCAGGAGGCAATGTCCAACTCTTCTTCATCCAGAGTTGGTGGCAATGCCCACCCCCCCCCTTCACCCAGCCAGGATCAGTAGTAGCTACCACAGAAAGACCCCTCACCAGAGGAAAAACACAACTTATATAAATTGTATTATATAATTTACATAAGTTGTGTTTTTCCTCCGGTGGGGGGGTCTTTCTGTGGTAGCATTTATGTCAGCTCCAGAAGAGCCCTTGTGTTGGTTGTTGGGATCCATACTTGAGCTGGAGGCAATGCCTACCCTCCCCTTCACCCAGCTGGAATCAGGCGTGGAGGAGGAGGCAATGCCAGCCTGCCTGCCCTCCTCTTTCTAGAACCCGTTTTATTTTCCCCCCACAATGGGCTTTGTTACTAGTAAATTTCATAAATGTAGAGAGCAGTGATGGATTTAGGGATGGATGGGGGTTGCCAAGGAAGTGGGCCACCTCATTATTGATGACGATTCTTCCCTGGAAACCTTTCTGAGTTACACAGCCAGTGTTGTTGATTTGCGTCATTAACTTTTCTCCCCCTCCCTCATCTTCCAGCCTTTTGGCCGTGATTATGTGCTGTCTGTTCTTTCCTCAGAAATAGGCATAGATTAATGCAATGTTGACAGCAAAATCACCAAGGATAAAAATTGCAGCGCTAGATAATCTTTATAGGTCACGTTCCTCAAGTTTCACAAACGACCTGATGAAATGACTATTTACATAATAAGGTATGGCAGGTATGGTGATTATCATAAAATAATCAAACACTGGGATATTTTGAGGCACAAAGTATATGCAACTGTGTGTGATTTTCCTAAGAATGTGTTTGTTTGGTAACACCCGCTTTTAATTTTGTTTTTTTTCTTGAGACCTGTGCCTGCCTTATTGCTCTACTGGATCTTGCAGAGCCATTCTGTTAACGGCAATGCTGGAAACTTGGATGTGGGTTTGGAGGAGGGAGAAAGAAAATATTAAGACCATGTGCTTCCCTCCTATATGCTTTCTTTTTTGCATTTTAATCTCATGGAATTTTTCCACAGACATCTATTTATTTACTAGTAACAAAGCCCATTGTCGGAAAAAATACAACGGGTTCTAGAAAGGGGAGGGTGGACAGGCAGGCACTGCCTCCTTCTCCGTGACTGATCCCAGCCAGGTGAAGGTGGGGAGGGGGGAAGGCAGACATTGCAACCTGCTCTGCTCCTGATCGTGGCCAGGTGAAGGAGGGGTGGGCATTGCCTTCTGTTCTGCGCCTGACTCTGTCCAAGTGAAGGAGGGCAAGCATTGCTGCCTGCTTTGCTCCTGATCCAGGCCAGGTGAAGGGGCGGGGTGAACATTGCCTCCTGTTCTGTGCCTGATCCCAGTTGGGTGAAGGTGAGGGGCCAGCATTGCCACCTGCTTTGCGCCTGATCCCAAATGAGTAAAGAGGGGAGCGGACATTGCTTCCTGCTCCATGCCTGATCCTGGCTGGGTGATGGCGGGGGGAAGACATTGCCATCTGCTCTGCACCTGGTGCCAGCTAGGTGTTGGAGTGGGGTGCACATAGCCCCCTGCTCCACTCCTGATCCCAGCTAGGTGAAGGTGGGGGGGGCAGGCATTGCCCCTTGCTCCATGCCTGAACCCAGCTTCGTGTAGGCAGGGGGTGGGCATTGCCACCTGCTCCACGCCTGATCCCAGCCAGGTGAAAGATGGGGCAGGCATTGCCTCCTGCTCTGTGCCTGATTCAGTCTGGGTGAAGGGGGGCAGGCATTGCCACCTGCTCCACACCTGATCCAGGCTGGGTAGCCGCCTGCTCTGCACCAGATTCCAGCAGGTTGAAGGGGGACCGGGCATTGCCACCTGCTCTGCTTCTGATCCTGGCTGGGTGAAGGGGGGAGCAGGCATTGCCTTCTGCTCCGCGCCTGTTACATTTTATTCTTAATGTTTGTGAATGTTTTAAAAAATCTGCTTCCTTGCAGTAGCCAAAACAGGTGATGGAACCCATAGGAAAGGGATCTGAAACATTTCCCTCCTGCCTTACTTCCTTAAACTAATTATCAAAGTGGAAGTGCTAAAATTACTTTTTGTTCTCTGCTTGCTCCAAGTTAAAGCAATCCTATCCACCCTATTTTTTATGTGCGCAACGTGTAGGACATGTGCACAAGGAATAGTATTTCTTCTGATACAATTTCCAAAGCAAGCTAAATAAAATTGCATGGTGGTGGAGAGTGCTGTCAAGTCATAGATGACTTGTGGAGACCCCTGGTGAGTTGTCATAGCAAGAGACTAGCAGAGGTGGTTCGCCATTGCCTGCCTCTGCAACCTTAGTTTTCATTGGAGGTCTCCCATCCAATTACTAATAAAAGCTGACCCTGCTTAGCTTCCAAGATCTGATGAAATCAGGCTTACCTTAACTATCCAGGTCAGGGCAAAATTACATGAACTGTCTGTCATACATTAATCTGAATGCACATTGTTATTTCATTACATTCATCACAACATTACTTCCTTCAATTTATTTGCGTCTTTATGATATTAATACCCAAATACACTAACTTATAGTCCACCTTTCTCACTATGACACAAGGCAGATTACACATTTTGCATTCCTAACACCCCCCCCCCCCCAAATACTCATAAGTATATCATGATGGATATTTTACAGGGCAATTTTAAATGCAGCGTGAATATTGATCAGATGGTGGGAAGAAGACATGAAGATCCTTATTGCTGTGATATACTGCTTATGCACAAGTACTCTGGACAAAAAATGGGCAATGGCAAACAGAACAAGAAAGGGTAGCAAATGCATCTGTTTCACTTTGGAAACATAAGACCAAGCAGGGCTTTTTTTCTGGGGAAAAAGGTGGTAGAACTCAGTGGGTTGCCCTCGGAGAAAATGGTCACATGGCTGGTGGCCCTGCCCCCTGATCTCCAGACAGAGGGGAGTTGAGATTGCCCTCGGAAGGCAATCTAAACTCCCCTCTGTCTGGAGATTGGGGCGGGGCCACCAGCCATGTGACCATTTTCAAGAGGTTCCGCAACTCCGTTCCCCCGCGTTCCTGCTGAAAAAAAGCCCTGAGACCAAGTATTTTAGTGTTTTAAAAGTGGGGGACACATTTGTCCTACAATACTTTTGGAAATATTCCAGTATTTGTATTTATGATCATTCAATGGGTTTGGAATAGGGACGCCAGCATCCTGATGGGGCTTGGAGATCTCCTGGAATTACAATTGATCTCCAGATTACAGAGATCAATTCCACTGGAGAAATTGACGGCTTTGGAGGAAAACTCTATGGCAGTGGCTCCCAACCTTTTTGGTATGGTGACCCACAAGTCCAAATTTACTTCATATGGTGACCCATCCAGGATTGGTCCAAGAGATTGAGAAGCTGTGGGGCAGGGAAGGGTGGGGGGATGCAGGAAGATGAGAAATGTTGGCAAAGAGGTGGGTGGCAAGTCGTTCAGTGCAATACATCTCCCACAGCAGGTAGAGGGCAGTGAAGCACGTCAGGTGGCTGGGCAAGTGGTTGGGCTGCTACACTTGCACATACCACTCTCTCCTCATCTCACTTTTTCATATGCTGAACAGTTCCTACTCACTCACCAGCCTTTCATTCCTTCTTCAACATACCATCATAAAGTTTCTAACTGCCAGGCAGCTTCCTGCCTCCAGACAATATTGTTGCAAAGGGGGAGGACATGGTAAGAATGTGAGAAGCTGGAAAGGAAGGAGAGAAAGAGAGGGGTGCAAAGGGCAGGAGCTGTCATTAGGGAGGGCTGGCCTGGGACCCAGTTTCAGAAGCTTCACAACCTGTGTTTGGGTCCCACACCAAGAGGTTGGAGGTTGGGGAACATTGCACTCCCTCCCTTCCCTAAACTCTGCCGTCCCTAGGCTCCACCCCCAAATCTCCAGGAATTTCTCAACCTGCAATCTGCAACTTTAGTTTAGAAGGTGTAACTTTGCTTAGTATTCCAGTGTTACTGTTGTTTATTAATAGCAATAATTTAGACTGCCACCAAAGTGGAAATGAGGTGCCATGTTGACATCTCAAAGCATAGATCTGCTCAAATTTTTCTTCCCTGTTGTTTCAGCTTCAAAATTGCCACGAGTATTTAGTGTTGTGCCATTTTTTCTTTCCTCATACTTTCCCTAGTGTTATTGGTGCATTGATAAATCACCATATGTTTGTTTGTTTGTTTATAGTCTGTCTTTCTCACTGAGACTCAAGGTAGATTCAGGGCTCATTTTGAGGGGGAACGCACTGGAACGCAGTTCCGGCAGTTCCCCAAAGAGGTCACATCTCGGCCATTTGGGCCCATTTCCAGTCTGGATTGGGGCCAAAAGAGCCTGGATCAGGCCCCTGACAGGTGGTGAATCACTCTCCCGCTCAGCACTGGCCCAATCCTGACTATTTGGGCCCCTTTTTAGCCATTTTCAGCCCCTTTTTGCCATTTTGGGCCCAATTTCAGCACTGAATGGCCAGGATTGGGTCCAAAACAGCCAAGATAGGTGATGTCAGGGGATGTGGCATATGCAGCTCAGATATGCTAATGACACACTTCTGGTGATGTCAAGGGGCATGGCATATGCTACTGCATTATGCTAATGAGTTCCTCCAGCTCTTTTTGTACAAAATGACCCCTGGGTAGATTATATAGTGGGAAATCAGTACAATCAATATCAAGGACATTTCCATAAACAATGCCATAGGGTAAATAGATACAAGTTCACAAAGACATAGCATTAGCAAGAATCCAATACAGAGTTGAAGAACTGCTGAAACAGAACGTAAGGACTGACATTAGACAACACAGAACTACCCAGTAGGATCATACTTAAAGCAATCGGTAGCACATAGGAACACATCCTTAAAGCAACAGATAGTCAACATAGTGGTGAAGTCTATGGTCCCTAACTCATTAGTGAAGCATCCCTATAATACAGCCCTCCTAACTGAGTGAAAAGCCCTTTTGAATAATTCAGTTTTGTATTATTTGTAGAAAGCATAAATGGCATACAGTGTACATATCAATGACATAAGTGGCATGTAAAACTCGTACTATATACACAATACAATCAAATCAGCAAAACAAACTGAAAAGAAGAGAACTTTGACAAACCACTACCTTGTGCTGTATGTATATAAAAGTATTTATTTTTTCAATTTCAGGTTTTTCTGCCAATCTTTTTTTTTTAAAAGCTTTGTAATAAAATCTCTCTTGTCTGTTAAGAGCTCAGATTTCTGAATATAAGTATCCACAGACATGGCTATGTTGGGGATTAAATATATTAATGATTACTGAAACAAACTAAGGGGCACATAACAGCAGAAAGCAACATTGGGAAGCCTAATCTTTGTAAAATAGTCTTCAGGCTAGAAGCAGGCCACAAAAACGGTTTTAAAATATGGAACCCCTCAGTTAAAAGCCTGAATGAAAAGAAATGTTTCAGCCTAGCAGCTCAACAGCAGTAAGGTAGGTGATGGGCAGCCTCAAGGAGGAAATTATTCCAAAGGTGAGATGCCATGGCTGAACACGTTTCAGCTTTGGTTATTACATGTGATGATATGACACTTCACACTAGCATCCGTGTAAGAATTTTCCACTTTGCTTTGTGAATGTTGGCTTTACGATTTACGAATGCTCAGAAATTAATCTCAATCTGCTTTTACAGGTAGTCTAGTCAAAAGAATGAGCTCGTTCCCCCTTTCTCAATTCCGTCTGGATTCCATGCTGCAGAGTTTGGGACAATGAAGCTATTAGTATGATAATGAAGGCAACCCAAGCGTCAGGACTAGGGGTGTGCAATTCGGCATTCTGATTAGGTTAAAAATACAGAATCAGGGCCGTTTTGGTTTTTTCAGTATTACCGAAACTTTTTCTGAATACCGAAAAATTTCGGTAATACTGAAAGAGAGATTCCCAAAACGATTAGGCCATTGTTTACAATGAGAAAACCTCCTCCCATCTTTCCAGGAGTCTGGGGGGCCCATTTTCTGTCTTAATCACACCAAACTTAGTGGAGACCTTCTCCGAACTCTCCTCTAACTATCCCCCAAGTTTCAGAAAGTTTGGACTTTGGGGGCCATGTTATGCCCCACCAAATAAGGTGCCCCCATCCTCCTACACTCTCCATGGTTCTCTATGGGGAAAAACAAGTCATTTTTCTAGGTGGCTTGGGGTGGCATTTTGCAAGCAAAATGCAACCAACTTTCAGGGGACTTGCTCCCACCTGTCCTCCCACCCTCCACCAAGTTTCAGGCAGATTCCACTTTGGGAGGCCATTTTACGTCCTCCCAAAGAAGGTGCCCCTATCCACATCCACTCCACTATTCCCTATGGGGGAAATAAGAGAGGCTTGTGTGGCTAGGGGTGGCGTTTTGCATGCAAAATGCCCCCAAACTTCAGAGGACCTCCTCCTACCTGTCCTCCCTACCTCCACCAAGGCTCAAGCAGATCTCAATTTGGGGGGCCATTTTATGGCCTCCCAAAGATGCTGCTCTTAGCCTCCCCTTTCTCCATTATTTCCTATCAGGGAAATAAGACAGGCTTGTGTGGCTAGGGGTGGCATTTTGCATGCAAAATGCCCCCAACCTTCAGGGGCCCTTCTCCTACCTGTCCTCCCACCCTCCACCAAGGCCCAAGCTGATCCCACTTTGGAGGGCAGTTTTATGCCCCCCCAAGGGCATGCCAACAGTATCTTACACAAAAATAAAACAACTCACTTCACATTAAAGAATCACCCCAAACACAATTGCTGTCAAAAACGCTTTATTTAACTGCTTTAGGTTACACAGTAGGAGGGCACAAGAGGGCATAAAAGCAGTCTACTACACAAAAATAACACAAATCACTTCACGTCAGAGAATCACCCAAACACAATTGCTGTCAAAAATGGTGATGTGAGTTGTGTTATTTTGTGTAGTAGACTGCTTTCATGCCCTGTTGTGTTCTCCTACTGTGTAATCTAAAGCAGTTAAAGAAATAAAGTGTTTTTGACAGCAATTGTGTTTGGGGTGATTCTTTAATGTGAAGTGAGTTGTGTTATTTTTGTGTAAGATACTGCTTACATGCCCTTTGGTGTGCCCCCCTGCTGTATAACCTACAGCTGTTAAAGAAATAAAGTGTTTTTGACAGGAATTGTCTTTTTGTGATTCTCTGATGTTAAGTGAATTGTGTTATTTTTCTGTGTGGGGGACTGCTGGTGTAATGTGTCACAATGCTTTGGCTACTTGCACTTTGAAAGTGAGAAAATATTTTTTAAAAAGCTTTATTCAGTGTGTGTTTGTGTTTTATTCTTTGTTGTGCAGTTGGTTCCCATCATATGGAACAATGGGGCTGGCCAGCCAGCCATCTCTGTAGGTAGTGAGGGAATTTGGGGGAGGGTGTCTGTGGTTCAGGTGCTCTTCCACAGGGACAGGCTCACACTCAGGAGTGTGCTCACCATTGTGGCTCCCCTGGGCTGTGCATATTTGCCCAGGGAAAGAGAGTTTAAAAGTTCCCATCACAGGGAACAATGGGGGACAGCTGGCCAGCCTGCTCCTGGGGTAGTGGCTGGTGTGGGAATGTTGGGGAGGGTGTCTTTGGGTCAGTGTGGGGCTGTGGGGGGAGAGATTTAAAAGGGGGACTGTTCCTGTGGTCATAGATGCCACATTCCATGGGCTGCTGTGGGAGATTTTCCCATAACAGGAATCAATAGAAAGTGGCTGGCCACAGGACAGGGGAGGTCAGGTTTTGGGGAGGGTGTGTGTGGTTTTTGGCAGTTTGGGTGCAGGTGGACTGTGGCTGTGGCCATTGGCAGCCCCAATCCCATGTGTTTCTGCGGTGTGGAAGTCTTCCCCACAGTAGAAAGACAAAGTTGTGTGGCAGGAGAACCACATTTGGGGGGGCATAAAATGGCCCCCCAAAGTGGAATCTGCCTGAAACTTGGTGGAGGGTGGGAGGACAGGTGCGAGTCCCCTGAAAGTTGGTTGCATTTTGCTTGCAAAATGCCACCCCAAGCCACCTAGAAAAATGACTCGTTTTTCCACATAGAGAACCATGGAGAGTGTAAGAGGATGGGGGCATCTTATTTGGGGGGGGGCATAACATGGCCCCCCAAAGTCCAATCTTTCTGAAACTTGGGGGATAGTTAGAGGAGAGTTCGGAGAAGGTCTCCACTAAGTTTGGTGTGATTAAGACAGAAAATGCCCCCCCCAGACTCCCGGAAAGCTGGGAGAAGGTTTTCTCATTGAAAACAATGACCGAATCAAGCCGAAACGTGAATACCAAATTGGCTTGCTGTTTCGTTATTCCCTGAATACCGAAATGGTTTCCTGATTCAGTTAAAACCGAATCAGGTTTAACGAAACAGGCAGGCCTTGCACACCCCTAGTCAGGACTAGAGATGGGCATGATCTGCATTACAATCGAAAAAAAAACCACAATAATGGTGATCGTGCGATCATGACCTGGCGGATCATTATCTTCCATGCCCAATGATCCAGCGATCAGGAGGGGCCTGGATCGGGGCAATCGGGCTTGGATCGGGGATCCAGACACTCAGGCACCAGCAATCTATTCCCCTGGCAACGGAGCCGGGGGAATGCCTGAGCTCTGTTTGCCCTCCTTCTGTCACCCTGGAAACCCGAATGGAAGCCCAGCTTTCCTTGATCAGCAGGGCTTCCTTCCAACTACGGAGCAGCAAAGCAGTCACCAGTTGGGAGAAGACACCCAGGGGAGGGAGGTGGAAGGGGGTGTTCTGTAGCCATGGGCACTCCAATCTCATCCCTGCAAACCCTGATAGATAGCTCTGACGGCCAAACAGATGGCCAAACACAAACACAGATACTGCCGGCATCACCCACCGTTCCTGTATCGCTGGGAACAGCGGGGTGTCCCTCCGCTTTTTCCTCCATGATCCACGATCAACGGATCGGGAACAGGAGATGCTCGGTGTGGGTCATTAAATTGGGATTGTCATCGGCTCTGATCCACGATCAGCTTGATTGTTAATTTTTTTTGGATCGTGCCCATCTCTAGTCAGGACAACTGGACTTCTGCTTGTTGAAGGAGTTTGTAAGTGGAAGGTATCTTCTACTTATGAAAGGACTCCTTTCCTGACCCAAAGAATTCTTTCTGTGAGTGGACGAACTCCTTCCCTGAACAACAGCGCATTTAACTCATGGTTTGGAACAATGACACTTTGATTGCTAAGATGCCCTTCCATGGATAGAAGAACTTCTTCAGTGAATGGAAGGTGTCTTTCTGTTGGAATGCTTTTTTTTAATGAGTAGAAAGGCAATTATGAATCCAGTCCCATAGTTTGCATCCAACTCATAGTAATAATTTTTACTTAGCAATCTAATGAAATATGAAAATTTCTGGGTGCAAGGAAGTCAATCCGTTTTGTTCAAGCACCTTCATCAGGAACCATGAAATCTCTGAGGCCCCTGTTTAAGATTATATATTTGGCTGCATCTCATTCAATTAGTCTATCAAATTCCTCATTAAGGTTCCTTTACTCTTAGAGCTACATAATTAAAATGCCATTACATTTTGTGGAGAAAGGGAGGGGAGAAACTTTTCAAAGTAGAGCTCTGTGTAACAGTAAAAAAAAAATTAAGTCTCCATCACAAACGGCTGGGCTTAGGCATTCATTACCATTAAAATTCATTAATAGTGGGATGAACGGAGAATATTTCTTGCTTTAATACGAAATTCAAGAAGTGGGGGGAGCTTTGATGAGGTATTTAATTCAACTTCTTTTTAATATGAACTTAACATTCAAATCATTCAGATCCCCCCCCCCCTGAAAACTACTTTTTGAGAATGTATTTTTATAGCTGCCAGTTTTTCTCTCTCTTTAGTATTGCAATAATATATATCACTGACTTTAAAAAAAAAACATGAGGTTTTATCTCAACAAGAATCTGAAAATAGTATACAGATCCTATAATTCCCCTATACAATGGGAAACATTGAACCAGATAGTTGGAATTATTAAAAAAACCAGGTATAAAAAGATCTGGAGAAATATCAGGGTCATAAAATAAGGTCATAACCTTCTTTATTTGCTCTGCAGATCTAAGCAGATTTACATTCTTGGTAACTGGTTTCACTGGATTTCGAAGGGTGGAACTCTGTTCAGGATTGGGTTGGACTAGATGACCTTGGAGATTCCCTTCCAACCCTATGATTCTATGATTGCCGTGTGAGAGTCTTTTATATTGAGTCTTGCATCTACTTTTTAAGGGAGTAGGGAAAGGAGTCTTTCAAGCTGAAAATGATTCAAGTTCAAACAAGTCCTCCTTCTAGATCCGTAATGTCTACTCTGACTGGCTAAAGTTCTTCATGATCTCTGGAGACCCCACTAAGTATTAACTGAGATCCTTTCAGTAGAAGATGCCCTGGCCATAAAACCAGGGGCATGCAAAGCTTGTATTCTGCTCCTGAACTGTGGAGATAAACTAGGAAATCGAATTTGAGTGGAAATGGCTTTTTCAGTGGAAAAATGGATGGGTTTTTATTCTTGTTATAGCATGAGTCCTGCCCACTCATGCATTGCCCAATCCATTCAACTGTTCATTCCTGGGCCCTTAGGAGAGTAGAGCATTACAGGCGGTTTCACTCACACAAAGCTGCCTTCTGTGTCAGGCCATTGGTCCATCAAGGTCACTACTTTCTACTCTGACTGGCAACTGCTCTCCAGGGTCTTTCAAAACACCTATTATCCAACCCTTTTAATATGAAATGCCAGGGACTGAACCCAGGACCTTCTGCGTGCAGAACAGATGCTCTGCCACTGAGCCATGACAATGACCCAATTGTTCAAGTAGTTAATAGCATGCTTCTCCATTGGGCTGCTGGAAGAACAAAACGAGTTTATAGTGCTGTTAAAAATGAATCAGGAATTACTTGGAGAACTGTTGAGCATCTCTCTCATTTCGAGAACTAGATAATGTGGTTCTCCTGTTGTTATTTTCTGCTACCTCTTGTTGTTTTAGTTCATTTGCCCCCCTTTTCACTCATGACATCACCGAAATGCACAAGCCCAAGGAGAAAAACAGCCCGCAATAGTGCAATTTTGATTTGATCATCTTTATGATTACATCAAGAGTCTCTCCACACGAGATGCCTGGGCACGTGTTTGTCAAGTGTCGGGAGATGCGCTGTTAGCCAGGAAGCAAAGTATTGAAAGACAGAACTGGCAAAGATCGTTCTGGAGGGGACAGATTCTCTCACAGCCCTCTGCCACCTCTGGAGTGCTGGTCTGTCTTTCCTTCCAGAGACCTTGCCCTACCAAGGCTCCATCAATTCAAAGTTTTAAGCAGAGCTGAAATTACACATGGAAGTTGCTGGTTAGGATCATTAAAGTAGCTTCCAAATCTGAGAAAGTACATTATAATGAGTCCTCCCACCAAAAAGTTTGTGTCTTCTGTTTTGTTTTGCACCTTCCAGCTGCAGGCAGGCACTGGGCTCACCTTGCAGGTCAGCAGTTTGTTTTTTCTAAGCAGCATTCAGCAATCCGACCCCAAGGGCGGAGAGACCTTAGATTGCTAATTAACTCTGTTGGTTTGAAGGGGGAATGAGACCAATACGCATGAGTGTATCTCCCCATCGCAACCTTATAGCTACCTGGGAAATGGCATTCTCTCCCTCCCTGCCAATTGGGTCCTCACAAGGGGAGACCCTCCTCCCCTCCTATCAGCTTTGGAAATGTTTAGAAGGGAGACTTCAATCATAGGCTGCAAATAAAAACACACTTTCCCTGAGAGTAAGCTGTATTGAATAACACAGAACTTACATCTGAGTAGACCTGTTTAGGATTGCTTCCATAATTTTTCAGGGCTCTTTCTTTTTTCCGAGACAAATGGCAAACCTCTTTCAAAAACAATCTTGACTGCCCCCACAGCAAAAGAAAAACTTACGGGGAAAACATAGGTCTACTTGGACAGTGGTGGCAGGGGAGAGGAATTCAGCCAATCATTCTGCCTGCCTGCCTGCACTTGGCCGATGGAGAAGATTGAACAAAACTACGGGCGACCCCAGACCAACAATAACGAATTGCAAAGAAAAAAGCCAGGGAATCACTTATACAAGAATATATAATTCTGTATATCGTGTGAAAGTGCAACAGTGCAAAGGTGCAATGATTCAATTATGATAAATTTACGATACAGAAATACACAGCATGATCATCACAATTCGGACTGGACACAAGTGTGTTACAAGCTCCGTATACCCTCTCCGGCAGCTGATGAATAAGGTGGTGCTAACGGACTAGTCCGAATTGTTCATGCCCAGGATGAAGTGAGTCTCCCACTCACGAAACGGGTTAATGAGATCTGCCTGCACACTCCCATCGGCGTTTTTGAATTAATTTAATTCTTGGACTGTGAAAGGATATAACAAGCTCTCCGCCACTCTCCACCTCCGGCTTCCCATTGAAATAGACACTTTGCACTTTAATATATAGGATAACTTGTATGGACTATGAAGGATCTCTTAAGATATGTACATTTGTGATGATCATGCTGTGTATTTTTGTATCGTAAATTTATCATAATTGAATCATTGCACCTTTGCACTGTTTCACTTTCACATGATATACGGAATTATATATTCTTGTATAAGTGATTCCCTGGCTTTTTTTCTTTGCAATTCGATGGAGAAGATTGGCAGTGAGAACACCTCGTTTTGCAGCAGAACACTGAGCATCCTAAGGAAGGATTTGGATTCACCCCTCATTGCGGGAACAAAATTACAAAGCACAAGGAAATATAGCAGCAGCAACAGGCAACAGCAGAATGCAAAGGTAATAAGTGATCAGCACTACAGAAAAACAAAAAACTGAACATGAAGTAGGATTGTTTTTAATCTTGCTTCACTGCACTGGTTGGAGTGCTCTCCTACTTGGGAGCATCCCACTGCTGCTGCCCCACCCTCCGACACCCACCTTCTATGGGTCCATTGTTTGTGTGTGTTATTGTGCTTGAGGAAAATCTCAGTGGATCAATGGTTTAGACTGAGTGGGGGACTGATTGTTGATGCTGTTTTTGATTAAGCATGAAAACAGCTGTCCCAGAGCCTTCTTTCCCCATCCCAACCCTGAAAAGAACAGTATGCATTTGCACATGTGTGGCCAACGGGCACGCAACAGGCTGAAACTCAAGAAAATTTTAAAAATCAAGCAGATCAGATCCGAGCCCACACCAACCAATGCAAAACAAAATTGTAATACAAGGGAATTATTCCAGAACCTTTGGAACCAAAACTCATACAAAAGTTTTCTTGGTGCATACCCCTTAGTAGAAAACAGAGTAACTATTTTATCATTCATATTCAGTGAATGATAACAAGATTTAGTTGGGTGAGGAAGGTTTATCTATTCAGACAGTTCAGCACAGCCTCTCAAATGTTCTAATAGTTAAAATGTGACCTTTTCCAATAATTAAGATGGTGGGACTCCTTCCAAGTTCCTTTCCTTTTAAGCTCTTTTGATCCAAGGATCTTGAACAGCAAATAAGGAGTCTTTATTTACTTAAGGAAAATATGGTGGAGAGATACTTAGACAAAGCCAGAGTGATCCTTTGCTGGTGGATCCTCTATCCACCAGCAAATAAGTGTCAGACTGTGGCTAGATAAGGCTCTCACTACAGGTTTCCCTTTAGAAGCAAACACGAGTCCATTGTTTGAATAAGGAAACTTTACTGCAGAAAAGGTCCATTATAGTCCACTGTCCTGAATAGGAGACTCAGGATGGTACACGATCATTGTTACCAATGAAGGGCAAAGCATGAGGTACAGAGTAACAATACCCATCTGGATTTGCCTCCCCCCACAGTTCTCAAAACAACATCTCTCAGTCCTGGGAAGCTGCTCTCCTTCAAGGCCAATGCTTGGTGGAACGGTGTTAGACAAAACAGTCTCCTCCGGTGGGAATGCTGCCTGGGAACTGGTGCACCTGGGAAGAAAGCACTTAAACACTAGAAGCATTAGAAAATGGAGTCAGTACAGTTTAGATATACACTGGACCTGACATTCTGCCCCCCTTAAAACAGATCCCCCCCTGGTTTATATGGGTAACGAGTATGAAAAGCTTTGGTTAATCTAGGAGCATGAACATGTACAGAGTTCACCCACTCATCGTAACCAGAATCAAAGTCCTTCCATCTAATGAGGTAAAAAAGCTGATTTCGTTTGAGTTTAGAGTCCAAAATTTGTTGTACCTCATAGTGTATTTGGTCGTCTATTAACGTTGGAATGGGTGGAGCTTTGATGTGCCATTTGTTGTCGGTGGGAGCTCTTTTTAAAAGACTGACATGGAACGTATCATGAACATGGCGCAAGTTCTTGGGTAGATTCACAGCAACAGTCACTTTATTAATTACTTTGCGCACAGGGAAAGGTCCAAGGAATTTTAGCGCGAGTTTGCGGCTTGTCTGAGCTAGTTTCAGGTTCTTGGTGGAAATATACACATGATCTCCAGGTTGTAAATCCCATTCGGCCGCACAATGGCGATCTGCGTACTTTTTGTAATCCAGTTTGGCTTTTTCGAGGTGTTTCTTAATAAGAGTCCACTGTTGCGCTGCCTCCCCCCACCATGAAGATACATCTGGCGAACTAGAGGAATGGAGAGGGGGAGCGTCCAGCGGGAAGGGATTGAAGTGAGCTCCATATACAATTTTGAAAGGGGCCTCCCCAGTGGAAGCATGTACACTGTTGTTATATGAAAATTCAGCCAGGGGGAGAAGGTCCACCCAATTATCTTGTTGGAAATTGATGTAGCAACGGAGGAACTGTTCTAGGATCTGATTTGTTTTTTCGGATTGTCCGTCGGTTTGTGGGTGGTGGCTTGAGCTGATGCCTTGCTCAATATTCAACATTATCAAAAGCTCCCGCCAGAAGTTGGCAACGAACTGTCCGCCGCGATCCGAAATCACCTTGGACGGAAAAGAATGTAATTTTACGATGTGTTTTAAAAATAAATCCGCCAGTTTTCGAGCGGTGGGTATAGCAGTACATGGAATAAAATGAGCTTGTTTGGAGAACAGATCTACCACGACTAAAATGCAATTATGTCCTTTCGAAAGGGGTAGATCAGTGATAAAGTCCATAGATATTATTTCCCAAGGTCTGTTAGGTGTTTCCAAAGGTTGTAGGAGACCCGGAGGTTTTCCTTTTTTGGTTTTGGCGCTGAGGCAAACGGGGCAGGAACTAACATATTGGGAAATGTCTTTGCGCATGCCCGGCCACCAGAATTGCCTTTGGATTAGATGCAACGTTTTCAGATACCCATAATGACCAGCAGTGGGAGCATCATGACAGCGCTGTAATACTTCCCGCTTGAGGCTGTCTGGGACATAAAACTTGCTTCCAGCTAGCCAATCCCCCTGTGGGGATTGGACCAGTTTGTTTCGTGGAGCTTTATCCCCCTCCTTTTCCACCTCAGTTTTAAGTTTCGATTTCCACTCCTGGTTGGCCGGGAGGGGCTGACTTGCTCGGCTGCGGGTAGTCACCATGCCTCCCAGTTGCGTAGGTGAGAAGACCGTGTCTACAGTCTCCTCCCGTTTGCTTTTGTGTTGGGGCATGCGCGATAGGGCGTCTGCCAGAAAGTTAGTTTTGCCCGGGAGGTAATTTAGAGTGAAGTTGAATTTGGAAAAGAATTCCGCCCATCGCAATTGCTTGGCATTCAGTCTGCGTGGGCTTCGGAGGGCCTCCAGATTTTTATGATCTGTCCAGACCTCGAAGGGGTGTCGTGCCCCCTCCAGCCAGTGTCTCCAGTTAGTAAGGGCTGCCTTTACTGCAAAAGATTCCTTCTCCCACACATTCCAATTTCTTTCTGCCTCCGAAAACTTTCTAGACAGGAATGCACAAGGCCGCAATTTTCCATCCTCACCCTTCTGCAATAATACCCCCCCCTATTGCCGTATCGCTGGCGTCGACTTGCACTATGAAAGGGGAATTTTCGTTGGGGTGGCAGAGGATGGGTTCTGTTACAAATTGCTCTTTCAGGCATTCGAAAGCAGTTTGGCAATCGGAGGTCCATTGTAGTTTGGAGGAGGGTTTTTTAGCCTGGTCCCCTTTATTTTTTGTTTTCAACAATTCTGTTAAGGGGAGCGTGATTTGGGCGAAGTTTGCTATAAAGTCTCTATAGAAGTTGGCAAAACCCAGGAAGGATTGCAGTTCTTTACGGGTGGTGGGTGTTTGCCATTCTTGGATCGCTTGTACTTTGGCTGGATCCATTTTTAAACCCTCTTGGGAGATACAGTACCCAAGGTAAGTGAGTTCAGTTTTATGGAATTCACATTTGGACAACTTGATGGGCAGTTTATTATTCATCAAGGTGGCCAGAACTTTTTGTACCATTTGAATGTGTTCTTCCTCTGTGTCCGAATAAATTAAGACATCATCAAGGTACACCACCACCCCTTTATAAAGGAATTCGTGCAGAACTTCGTTTATCATGGACATGAATACAGACGGGGCTCCCGTCAATCCAAAAGGCATAACTAGGTATTCATATTGTCCGAGGGGCGTATTAAACGCAGTTTTCCACTCATCCCCTGCCTTGATACGGACGTGGAAGTAAGCATCTTTTAAGTCTAATTTTGTAAAGATCTTACCTTGGGCCACGACGTTGAGAAGGTCTCGGATGAGTGGTATAGGATAGGCGTTGTTGGTGGACACCGCATTAAGTCCTCTAAAGTCCATGCACAGTCGGAGTCCCCCATCTTTCTTCTTCACGAAGAGGACCGGAGCGGCGTGGGGGCTGTTGGCTGGGCGGATGAACCCTCGTTGAAGGTTGGTGTCGATGAATTTCCGGAGCTCTTCTCGTTCATGGAGACTCATGGGATAGAGTCGTCCTTTGGGCAGTGAGGCTCCGGGTAAAATTTCCACCGCACAGTCAGTTCGTCGATGTGGGGGTAAAGTATCAGCTCCTTCCTCGGAGAAAGCATTCAGAAAAGGCCAATACGGTTCGGGTATTTGGTTAATTTCTTCTTGAGTGAGAAGGGCCTTTTCAGTGTGAGTTGGATCATTGCCCCAGTTTTGGTTCCAACGATGGTTTTTGCAGTTGGCGTGACTGAAAGTGATGCATCCTTCTGCCCAGTTTATGTAGGGATTGTGATCACATAGCCACTTGCTGGCTAGAATTAACGGGTATTTGGCAGTGGAGCTGATGACAAAAGACCTCTTTTCCCAGTGTTGTCCCATGCCTGTGATCACTGGGATGGTCTCAGTGGTAACAGGGTTCATATTGATGCCATCCATTTGTTCAAATATTACTGGATTTTGCAATTCCCGAGTTGGTAAGACTAGCCCGTTGACTAGGGCTGGGGCGATGATGTCTCTCGAACAGCCCGAGTCGATAAGGGCTTGCACTCGGATGTGCATTTTCCTCTCTGGGTTAAGTAAAGTCACTGGCATGAATAAGATGGACCCAGGCGGCCGGTTCCGTGCAGGGACGGGCTTGGGATGGATCTGTCGGTTGGGTCCCTTTACGACAGATCCATTTCGTTTCCCGACTGGGGGCTTTCTGGATTTCCCTCGGCATTAGGGGAAGCGGGGTCGTATTCCATAATTTCTTCCGCTTCCAGCCCCCTTTCTGCGGCGGGTTGTTGGGAAGCTCCCCGACCTCTGTTCGCTCGTGGAGCGGGCACAGGGCGTTGGAGAGTTGGAAATGGAGCAAGGGTTGGACGCCTTATTTGAAGCGGGGGTCTTGGCACAGGCCGGTAGGGGCATTGTGCTGCAAAGTGACCGGCTTGTCCGCATTGCAAACACAGCCCTTGTTGCCATCTAGCATCTCTCGCTCCACGGGTGGCGTATCCAGCTCCTCGTCCTCCCTTCTGCAAAGTTAAGGGTTTTCTTTGTCCCGTTTGTTGTTGTTGTTCAACCAAACGGACTTCCAAAATGCGATTTTCGACTTCACATGCTAGCTGGATCCAGCCTAGCAACGTCGGAGGATTGTCCTGCATAAGGGCTCTGTCCAGAAGCCTTGGGTTTATCCCTTGCTTGAACAGGATAATTTTGGTGGACTCCTCACACCTAGGGCATTTGGCAGCTAGTTGTCGGAATTTTGTAATATAGTCTCTTACCGACATGCTGCCTTGTTTAATGGCTTGCAATTCTGTTCGGGCCCGGGTTTCCTCTAAGGGGTCTTCGTATTGTGCTCGGATAGCATCTACCAACCCCTGGAGAGTATTGAGTTCGGGGGCCCCGATATTATATAGACCTACATACCAATCCGCTGCTTTGCCTTGCAAGCGTGAGCCGAGATGTTCAATTTGACTGGCCTCGCTGCCGAAGAGGTGTCCCCACCGGTTGAAGAATTGCACCACTTGCACCAGGAAAAATCCTAGTTTGGAGGGATCCCCATCAAAAGTAGCTTCTAGTTTCACCCAGCCCATCGGGAGATCTTGTCTCGGAGCCGGTGCTGGGTAGAAGTCCATCGGAAGCATCAAGGGCACCTGAGGTGCGAGGGGAGGTAATTGGGGCCCCGGTTGTGGCAACGGCGCTGGTTGCATTGGCAGCGGCAACACCGGCTGCACTGGCAGTGGCAGCCTTGGCTGGGCTGGAGGGGGTAGTCTCGGCTGGGCTGGAGGTGGTAGTCTCGGCTGGGCTGGAGGTGGCCTTGGTTGGGCCGGTGGCTGCAGTAGTGGCCGAGCAGGCGGCTGCAATCTTGGTCTGGCTGGCAACACTGGAGGCGTCGGCAGTAGCTGTCGAGGTGGAGGAGGCCGGTGTGGTTGAGTGAGGAGCGGCCGCTGAGGGGCGGGTTGGTGGGGTCGTAGTGGTGTAGGCCCCCCCGGTTGATTCGGAGGTGGTAATACGGGCTGATCCTGTGGCCAACGGATCGGCTGCTGCAAAGGTGTGAACTGCGGTCGAAGCGGAAGGGGCCGCAGCGGCGAAGGCCGGATGGGTGGCAGGCCGCGCGGGCTTGCCCCTCCAGGCGTCGTTATTCTGGGAAGCAAAGGCTGGTCTTGTGGCGCCGGTAGACCGTCCCCTGGAGTTTGCAGGATGGGGACAACTTCCAGCGGTTGTCGTGGCGATTCCTCCTCAAGCGGAGCCGGATGCTCTTCCGATTGATCCGGCCGGACCGTTATTGGAGAAGTAGGAGGGGGTATCACCGTTGTCTCGGTTGGCCTTTCTTCCCCTTCCTTAGGCCGCTCAGCGGGGGTCTCAGCTGGAGTCTCCTCCGAAGGTAGATCCCCGTCCGATTTAGGAGGTTCAGTTGGAGCTTCCCCAGGTGACTCAGCCGGAGTATCCCCTCTAGGTGAAATTTCGTCTAATCTGGGAAGTTCCGTGGGCTGTTCTCCCGGTTCTCCAGGGCAGGATTCCTCCTCTCCCGAAGGTGACGGCTGTTGCAGAACGACCTCCACCGGATAGGAGATAACACTTTGGAGGGTAGCTATCTGTACCGCCATCTCTTCAGGTGATAGTCTCTCTCCTGCCCCCATCGCTGAGATTAGGTGAATGGCATGAGCCAAACTTTCTTCCATGTCGATCAGTCTGGCTTCTAACTGTTGCATTCGACTTGGACCCGGTTGCCCCATCATGGAACCTCCGTCAGCTGCACTCACCGGGGAAAACGGGCCCCAAGGCGGAGGGTCTCCTTGATCGACTCGCGATCTCGCTGCTAGAATTCCCTTGGCTAGGCCCATCACTGCCGAGATGCCGGAATCTACAGCATGGGTGCGACTTTGCATCTGCATCCAACTTTGCTCAGGAACTTCCGTTGGCTCTTTCCACGGGGCAAGTTCCGAATAATCCCAACTCAGGGCGCCGCGGTGGGATGTGTCCCCGTCCGTTTGTTCGGTCGTCCTGTTCCAATATCGCTATGGTTGGCTGCTATCCAGCTCAGGGACAGTTTCTAGGCTTCGGCGCCCTTCCATCGAAACTCGTGGATGTAGTCCACCAGCCCGGCGCTCTCTCGTTTCTCGGGGTCTGGCTCCCCACTCCGACGGGGTGGGTAACGAGATCAAGGGGAGAGCGGCCGCCGTCGGCCTTGTCCCTTCAGCACCGAGGTCGATGAGAGGCGGGGTAGAAGTGGAGGCTCCGGCCCCGGCTGGTCCCGGCTCCAGAGAGTCTTGGGTTTGCGCTGGTTGACTGTCGGGAGACGCATACGGATCAAACAAAGGATCCCTGTCCAGGACAACCTTGGATTCCGCTGGGCCCGACTCAGGCATGATTGGTAACAAAATGTCAGACTGTGGCTAGATAAGGCTCTCACTACAGGTTTCCCTTTAGAAGCAAACACGAGTCCATTGTTTGAATAAGGAAACTTTACTGCAGAAAAGGTCCATTATAGTCCACTGTCCTGAATAGGAGACTCAGGATGGTACACGATCATTGTTACCAATGAAGGGCAAAGCATGAGGTACAGAGTAACAATACCCATCTGAATTAGCCTCCCCCCACAGTTCTCAAAACAACATCTTTCAGTCCTGGGAAGCTGCTCTCCTTCAAGGCCAATGCTTGGTGGAACGGTGTTAGACAAAACAGTCTCCTCCGGTGGGAATGCTGCCTGGGAACTGGTGCACCTGGGAAGAAAGCACTTAAACACTAGAAGCATTAGAAAATGGAGTCAGTACAGTTTAGATATACACTGGACCTGACAATAAGGAACTATATTGTCTTTTGATACAGTAAGAGGTAATAACAATAATAATAACATTTGATTTATATACCGCTCTTCAGGACAACTTAATGCCCACTCAGAGCGGTTTACAAAGTATGTTATTATTATCCCCACAACAAAACACCCTGTGAAGTGGGTGGGGCTGAGAGAGCTCTAAGAGAGCCGTGACTAGCCCAAGGTCACCCAGCTGGCTTCAAGTGGAGGAGTGGGGAATCAAACCTGGCTCTCCAGATTAGAGTCCCGTGCTCTTAACCACTACACCAAACTGGCTCAAGTTAACATAAGAGCAATCCACAGTTCACAATAAGAATTGTAGTAAGGACATTCCAATATTATATGGGACAAGGCGTCAACTTTTTCCGAGTCGCAGTGACAAAATTTATCCTAGTAAGGTATATTACAGTATCTCCCATACAAAACTGCTGAATGAGCAGCATTCAGACATGTGAGCATAAAAGCACTGCACTAGCGAGGAACTGTTCACGGTATAAAGTAGGCTGGGATTGTTGGAGATGGAAGGATGCAAAAGAACTAGGTGGAGCATTCCAAGCGCAGATAACTGAGCTAAAATAATCTAGATCTAGTAATCTAGATCCAAGAAAAAATGTTTATAGACTAGTTAGCTATAACTAGTTTTTGCCCAAGAGTCAACCCATTGGCTGTACCACAGTAGAATTTGTTTTTCCACAGATTACGTAACGTTCCTGCGAGCACTCTCACTTTTTTGTCCCCTATAAAACTCTTACTAAACAGCAGGAATACCTGTAGTTTTTTAAAATATCATGATACAGATCCTGCCTCTCTTTGGCTGCTTCCACACACGTTGGATAATCCACTTTCAATACTCTTTAGTGAACATTTGGAACTGCTTTTCCATGTGTGGAACAAAAAATCCACTTCCAAAGGATTGCTAAAGTGCATTGAAAGTGCATTATTCAACATGTGTGGAAATGGCCACTGTTTTCTCTTTAAAAGTAATCTCACAAGTTAGGTAATTTGAAACGGCGCGTTATACAATAATGTTAATATTTAGAGCTAGCTTTGAATAAATTGTGGCAAAATTCAATTTGCTTTCCCCTTCACTTTTTACTACCTTAAAAAATAATAGCATCTTTAGAATTTACAGTAATTGGCTCTATTGCACTTACAGTTAATTATGCATTTTTGATTAATACTCCCCCACTTTGGAATCATTTCCTATGAATATCTGACCGTGATTTCATTTCCGTGCTATTGCTTTTCTTCTTCAACCTCAGAAACCAGTGTCTACAAGGCAATGTTCATGTATTATTGATGACAAATATTGTGGTTCCAAGTAAATTATTATGTTGGTTGATCAGTTGACTGATTTTCCATTGTGCTATCAAATCCAAATTACTTTTATGTATGACATTTCAGAATACTTTCTCTCCAGACCCCATAAATGCTACTAGAATGAAGATAATGTAGAACTGGGTCCAATCCTAAGTACATTTACCTAAGAGTAAGCATCATTGAGTACAGTGGGACTTTCTTCATAGAAATGCATGGAAGCTGTTCTATGTAGTCTCTCATTTATGAAATTCCCTTCCATAACCAATTTCCTGAGTGCTTTCACTTCTGGGTTTTAGGCACTGAGTGATTTTTTTCAAAATTTACTCAGGATGTTGGTAGCATCTCGGATTGTCTTTTGTTGCCCCGTGATGAGAGATTCTGCCTTTTAAATTCCCTGTTTTGGAATACAGTGTCTGGTGCTTCGTGACATTTGGCCTCAGTACAAGGTAAGCAATACAGCCCCAAATTCTTGCCTGGATAGGACAATATATCTAATCCAGAGAAGAGCTCCCACCTCCCTTTCTTCCTGGTTCCAACTTACCTAAATGCTGGGAGTAGCTGCTGTAGGAAGTGTACATCACTGGCAGTGGACAACCCAGCAAGCAACCAGTGGTTGAGCCAAAAACAGATGAACAGACAGGCAAATAGAGAGGTGGTGGTGAAGACAAAGATGTGCATGATGGATTCTCTTCCTGGCTGCCACTCTTGCCACTAATACCAGCTTGTGAAACAAGGAAAGTTTTGATTATGCTAAAATGCATACATTAGGTTGCAGTGAGCTCAGTTCAAACAGACATGCACAAAAGTTATGAAATCAGTAAAAAGGTTCTCCTTTAAGGCATGCTGTATTTTTGTAATGCCCTATGCAGGAACACTTGCAAAACAATCACATGAATATCTTCATTTCCCAGTATCAGAGGCTAGCCAAGTCCCATCTCAAGTATTTCTAGGTATATGGCAACCCCCTTCCAATGCCATATCCTCAATTCATTTTATGGCTGGCAGTTCAAATAACTGTTAAGAACAAATGAACATGCATAGAGCATCGATGGGTAAACTGAAGGTCCTTCTAGTCCAGTATTATAATCCCAGCAGTTCCCAGTCCAATGCCTCTGAGAAGTTAACATGAAGCTCATGTGAGGGGGGGGGGGTCTGCACCTCACTGTTAGAGTATCTTCTTTGCAAACTGAAGGTCCCAGTTTCAAATCCTGCCATCTCCAGTTAAAATTATCTGGTAATATGTGATGTGAAAGAACTCTATCTGAAAACTTGGACAGCTGCCACCAGTCAAGGTAGAAACAAGTGTCCTTGATAAGCCAACAGTCCAGATCAGTAGAAGGTGTCTTCACAGGTATGCTAAGAGCCCCCTTCTGTCACTTGTGCCTGGAGTTTTCCTTTAATTATCATGACTAACAGCCAACAACAGACATGTCCTCCATGTATTTGTTCATTTACAGGGCCAACCAGACCTATAAGTACTATCACATGCTGTGGCTTGGAGATCCAGAAATAAATTAGCAGGATTTGAGTCCAGTGGCACCTTACAGACTGACAAGATTTTCAGGGTATGACCTTTGGAGAGGCAAAGCTTCCTTCTACTTACTACTGTAACTGCTCTATGCTGGGCTTCCCTTGGGTCTGACTGAGAAATTGCAACAGTTCCAGAATGCTGGTGCATTCTACCTGGAACTCCATATAGGGCCATCTTGCAGCAGCTACCCTGGCTTCCCATGGAATTCTGGATCAGAGTCAAGGTTTTGGCTTTGACCTATAAAGCCCTGAGCAGACTGGGACCAGCATACCTGCCGGACCACCTCTCACTGTATGTACCCCAGAGAGCACTTAGATCTGCGGATAAACACTAGTGGTCCCTGGCCCCAGGGAGGCTCGATTGGCCTCAACCAGACCCAGGGCCTTTTTGGTCCTGGCTCCAACCTGGTGAAACTCTCTGTGCACACCTGGGCCTGCCAAGACCATCTATCGTTTCGGTGGGCCTGTAAGATGTTCCACCAGGCATATCTGGTGACCCTCCCTACCAGTCTCCTGTTGTGGGGGGCTGTGTTATCATCTTGGCCCCCCATATGAATAGGTCCAACTCAAATTTTTCCCCCTCCTTCCCTTCCCCTTCCCTTCCTTCCCTCCCTGTGCACTATTAACAGAGGTGGATATTAAGGATGAGGATCGCCATCTTGGGGATTGCAAGCCGTACATTTTATGTGTATTATGACAATGTGATTTTATTGTGATTTATATTGTATTTATGTCTGATGTAACCCGCCCTGAGCCTGTTCGTGGGGAGGGTGGGATGACAATAGCAATAGCACAAGCAACAACAACAACAACAAAAAATTCAGATATGAGTAGGAATGGAGATCCCTGGGCCTTTATATCCAAGCATTGTACCATTGTATCCTCCTTTGCGACACCCCTCCCATCTAATCAAGCTGCATTGTACTTTGGCATCCTTCCTGATGCCTTCATAACTCCCTGCAATGTTTTACATCTAAATCAACAGTGACATCCTAAACTCTGCTTAGGATTTCACTGCAAATACATTACATGCAAAACCAATCCAATCCAATATACTTTATTGCTTCAGCACAGCCATAGCAAATAACAAAAAAAGTACAATACTATTAATACAAATTACTACATCCTAAAATTTAAACCGAAGTTAACAAAACTCCATCTAGAACTCTAAATCCATAAAATCCATACAGCATATAATATAGTGGAATAAGTCCTACTAAGAGGAACCTATTATTACCTTTAGGATAAAACTTACTTCAGTAGTCTTAACTGTATTTTGTTTACCGATGTTACAAACGTTGCCACTTGCATAACCCATTTATCCTTATCTGCCAGCAGCACCACTAATTTGTCTTGCTCTGACCTCCCTGGCACCCATTGCAGAATATTTCTAAGATACTTCTGCCGAATAGTTGCAAATCTCGGGCATCAAAACATAACATGGGGCATATCTTTAGTGGATTTATGATCACAGGGGCACACGCAGTCAACAAGTGGGGTCTTGTTATAACAGCCTTTCAGTACTGCCAAATGAAGTATATTCATCCTAGCTCTAGTAAACGACGTCCATCTGTGACCGTTACATGCAAAACATTACACTCCCCACCCTGACTGCAATATAAGGCTCAAGGATCTCGTATCTGAAGAAGGGAGCGCTGACTCTTGAAAGCTCATATACCCTTAAAATCTTGTTGATCTCTAAGGTGCTGCTAGACCCCAATCCTACTGCAACATGGCTACCCACCTAGAAATAAATTATTAGCTGCAAAATTCTTGCTTTCTTTTGTCTTTCTGGATGAACTGGCTAACAATTTTGTTGCATGTTATGAGAGGAGCCGGTAATGTCTCTGCTGTATTTTTGCATGTTCGGGTCCAGGAGAAGCTACATATAGGTGAAGGACTGCCAAATCCAGAAATTATGCAAGAAACTAGCACGTACACCCTTTCTAGTTTTGCTAATTAGGCAAGCAAACTATGGATGCTTAAAGGCCCACAAGTTCAGTTCACATCCTCTTTGTCAGCTGAAATCGGGGAGCTGGTTTTTCAATGGAAAGCTCACCTGTTCATCTACATGTTCATGGCTAGTTCATTGTTTCACTGTATTCCTTCCTAACAATACTGGACAACACAATCAGCTTTTTGCATATGCACTCTCCTCCACGTTCTAAAGGAGTTCTTGTTTCCCACTTGCTGCTCCACTTGGCAGGCAATTGTTTAAACAGACAGTTAAATCAGTCACAAATCATAAGAATCAATCAAAAATAAATGCTGTGTTTAAAAAGAAATCTTAATTCAGGGTTCATCTGAGTAGTCCTTGGGGATGTTATTGACAGCTACTCTGTTTGGATCTGCAGCTTTTTCACACATGCGTGGTTTGAATGGGGGGAAATGCAAATCTGTTTGGCTGGTCTTCATGTTGTTTGGTGCCCAGTTAACAGACCAGGTGATTATCTCGGCTCTGGTTGTCACGGTCAGATATGGCAAATTTGACGGCTAATGTTTATGGAAAGATTCGTTGTATCTCTTAAGCAAACTGTGCCACTGTACCAGCACTAAGTAGTGGTACTGTCGTGGCCCAGTCTGGACTCGATGAGAGCGAAGACTTCTCTGGAGGAGAGGAACTTCGTGTAACCAGCCAGGATTCCTCAGGAGAAGAGGAGCTCTGTGTAACCAGACCTAGCCTGGACTCAGCAGAAGACGGTGATCAGGAACAACAGCTGCTGGCTGATCAGACAGAGGGCAGTTTAGATTGCCCTCCACGCTGCCAAGAGGGGCGGAGGGCAATCTAAACCCCCCTCTGTCTGGAGATCAGGGGGTGGGGCCAACAGCCATGTGACCATTTTCAAGAGGTTCCGGAACTCCATTCCACCGCGTTCCTGCTGAACGCGGTGATCAGCCAGCAGCTGAGGTAGAGCCACCGGCACCCTCTGACCCCAATACCACAGGGGAAGCTCAGCCAGGGGCTTAACCCCCCCCCCCACAGGTTCACCCATGCCCAAAGAGCGCCACAGACAATGGTAGAGATTGGAACTACAGGAGAGACAGCACAGTGCTTGTCTCCTGAGCTGATGCCAGCTGCTGGACAGCAATGATGAGTAATGTCAGGATGGAGCCCTAGCAGCTAGCTGCAAACCACGCCTGGCTAGAGAATCTGCCAGGTGTGGAAGCAAAGTGTTAATAACCTGAAACCAGGGCTTTTTTTCTGGGAAAAGAGGTGGTGGAACTCAGTGGGTTGCCCTCGGAGAAAATGGTCACATGGCTGGTGGCCCCGCCCCCTGATCTCCAGACAGAGGGCAGTTTAGATTGCCCTCCACGCTGCCAAGCGGGGCCGAGGGCAATCTCAACTCCCCTCTGTCTGGAGATCAGGGGGCGGGGCCACCAGCCATGTGACCATTTTCAAGAGGTTCCGGAACTCCATTCCACCGCGTTCCTGCTGAAAAAAAGCCCTGCCTGCAACCACTCCGTAAACTGTGTACCTTGCTCATACCTTGCTCATGTCTGCATCTAGTCCTGACACTTCGGTAACTGACCTTGGATTGGACTTGACCTGGCTTTTGGATTCTGGACATACCCCTGGTATTTACCTTGGGCTCTGACTGTGGACTGGGCTTGGTTTATGAACCTTGCACTCCCCCTTGACTTTGCGTTAGTGCTTGGACTTTGGACTATCAGCTTGGGCGAGCCCAGCCCACGACAGGTACAAGAACTACCTTCATCCATGATATGCTGCCAATTAAGATCTTCACAAACCTAGTGTGTGGTCACTAGAGACAGGGCTTCCTCTTTGGTGGCACCACAGTTGTGGAATGCTTGGCATCTGGAAGGTCACCTGGAGCCCACTTTTCTATCCTCTAAGTGGTAGCTAACCTTATTTGACTGGGCTTTTTACTGATTTTTTTCCTGACATTAAAATATTGTTTTAGTTGATTAACCTCTGTTTTGATGGCTTTAAACTTACTATATCTGATAGGCTATCTGGCCAGATTTGTCTATATAGTTACATGCTCTATTCTGTTTAAATGATATTTTATGTTGGATTTTATTGTCTTTTTAAACTGTTTATGATTTTGTTGTTGTTTTTATTGTGTTATTGTTTCAAGTAAACTGTAATCCCACTCAACCAGTGTATTACAGAGGCAGCCTAGAAATGAATAAATGGAGAAGCAAGTCTTGTGTAGATTTCACATCCTTTAAATCTTTCAAAGCCATATCATCTCTCATCACAAAACCCCTTGTGTTACTCAAGTTGTTTCTTCGAAGATTAATAATATTTGAAAAAGTTTCTTGGGTGGTAAGGAAACAGACCCTTCTTTTTCTCTGCTGCTTCTGCAGTTTGAGATTTCAACCAGAATATTACTCAAAAGTCTGTTTTTCATCTCTGAAACAGAAACTATTTTTCGAGACGAGATCGCAGCTGCATTTGCAGATATAAGGAGTTTAGATAAACATTCCTATTTACGATGCTTATCCAAATGGGACTCTGTGTTTCGTATATGGCAGCGGGTAGTTTTTCCTCCTTCTACACTGAATCTATCAAGAGCCAGCTTGACTCAGTAATGGTAATTTTCATTCCCTGTATAGGATGCACTTAAAAGGTATCCAAAGCTTGTCCTGTGAAGCACGTTGGGTATCTATTGTGCTTCCTCCTTGGGCTAAGTTTTTTTTTTAAGCGTTGTGCAAGCATGTGAGAGTGGGTGGCACACTGAAGCACAAAAGAAGTGTTTGAAGAAGATTTGAGATGTTGGCTGACCTTTTCGAAAGATGAATATGTTCTTTCTTGAGTGACCTATTGCACAAAAGCATGCTTTACTTCAGGTGGCTTTAATTTGTGCCTACATGGAGAGCTTTGCTTTATTTCACTGTATACTTTTAAAGCCGATTTCAGTATTTGCAGGTGTTAATTAGACTTCCAAACAGAACCATTAACTAAGTGTGGAGTTAAGTGATTAATATGACTTTACAGTTTAATAAATATAAAAGAAACCAAGTCCTCTCAATAAATGGAGTCCCAGAATTAAGCAGATAATGGATAAAAATAGCCCATAAATTTGTGTACAGCTCCTTGAACTTTACCTTTAGATCTCCATTCTTACACACTTTTTTCCAGTGCAATGATCTGTGTTCTAATCCGATATTAACCCCAAAGGCCTGCTTTTCCAAATAACAGCAGCATTTATTTTTATTTTGTTCTGCCACTGAGACGCTGGGAGACTTTTAATTCTACCGTTTTTAACTGGCACAAAACTTGAATGGCTTGTCCTGCTGTGACATAGCATGGCCATCAGAATTTAGAAACAGGTTTACCATTTTCCTGCTTATGGTAGGCAATCTCCAGGTAATTTTCCAGGAACAGTGGTGGGAATAAAATAAATAAAAATAAGGGTCTGGCCTTATCTCTGGCATGTCACTTCCAGGGTACAACATGGAAGTGACAATGGTAGGTCTAGGAATTGTTGGAAACTCACAGGTACCTGGAATGGAAATTCTGGGATTATGGTGGGAAAAGGGCCACTCTGCTTACTGTTCTTCCAGAACTGAAACTGCAAGAAATGAAATATACTGCAACCAAGAAATCAGAAGGAGATTGAAACTTGTAATGGGCAACCCTGAAGAAACTAGAAAAGATCCTTGAGAATAAGGAAGTGTAACTGGGGACCAAGATCAAGGTAATTTATACTGTGGTATTCCCCATAATTTAAGTATAGATGTGAAAGTTGGGTGATGAAGAAGGATGACAGGAAGAAAATTGATTCATCTGAAATGTGGTGTTGGAGAAGAGTTTTATGGATATTATGCAAAATAGTAGAGTCCAGTAGCACCTTTAAGACTAACCAACTTTACTGTAGCATAAGCTTTTAAGAACCACAGCTCTCTTTGTCAGTAGCATCTGACATCAGTTGCATCTGACGAAAGGAGCTGTGGTTCTTGAAAGCTTATGCAACAATAAAGTTGGTTAGTCATAAAGGTGCTACTGGACTCTTTCCTAATTTGCAACTATAGACTAACAAGGCTAACTCCTGTGGATCTGTGGATATTATGAGCTACCAAAAAGGCAAAAAAGCAGGTTCTAGGTAAATTCAAGCCTGAATGCTCCCTAGAAGCTAAAAAAATGATGAAAACAAGACTCACTGGAAAATAATGCTGAGGAATTGAAGGCTGCAGGAAAAGAGGAAGACCCACCATGAGATGGCTTGACTTAATAAAGGAAGCCATAGCCTTCATTTTGCAAGACCTGCACAATGCTGTCAATGACCTATGAATGATAATATGAATTAATGACCTACAAAATAGGTCATTAGATCACCATAAGTCAAAAGCAACTTGACAGCACATAACACACACAATTGATATTGGTAGATGAGATGAAGGTGTTGGGGACCTTAGGTGGAAGTGACCATGTCCTCCTTGAATTCCAGTTGTTGTGGGGAGCCAAGGAAGTTTGTAGCCAGACTCGTAGGTTAGATTTTCGTAGGGCCAACTTCGATGAACTCAGAGGCTTGATGAGAGTCATTCTGTGAGGGAGTGTGCTGGAAGGGAAAGGAGCGAGTGAAGGGTGGGCCCTTCTCAAACATGAGCTTTTGCAAGCTCAAGCCCTCACTATCCCAGCAAGACGGAAACATGGTAAGGGCTCCAAGAAACCGATTTGGATGTACAGAGAGCTCCAGAATAAGCTGAGAGAGAAAAAGGAAATGTTCAGGAAATGGAGAGAAGGACAGACCTCTAAAGAGGAGTATATGAGGGTTACTAGGTACTGCAGATCAGCCGTCAGAGAGGCCAAAGCTCAGTACGAGCTGGGTCTGGCCAGGAGGGCTCGCTACAATAAGAAAAACTTCTACAGATATTAAAGAAGCAAACGTAAGGTAAAAGGCAATTGGACTGCTGTTGGGAGTAGATGGAGAAACTCTGATGCAGGACAGAGAAAAAGCAGACAGGCTTATTGACTTTTTTGCCTCTGTTTTCTCCCTGAAGAACTCAGGCACATCTAGAGATAGTAGAAAATGTGGCAGGACACCTGAGTGGCTAATTGACATTGACAGAGCAGTTGTGGAGAGGCATCTGGCTGCATTGGATGAATACAAATCCCCTGGACCGGATGGGGTGCACCCAAGAGTGCTGAAAGAACTTTCCAGAGAACTTGCAGAACCCCTGTCCATCATCTTCAAGGCCTCCTGGAGGACTGGGGATGTGCCACAAGACTGGAGAAGAGTGAATGTTATCCCAATCTTTAAGAAAGGGAAGAAGGATGACCCGGGAAACTACAGGCTGGTCAGTCTGACTTCTGTTGCTGGGAAGATATTAGAGCAGATTTTAAAGGGATCAATCTGTAAGCATCTGAAGGACCACTCAGTGATCCAGGGAAGTTAGCATGGTGTTGTTCCTAACAGATCTTGCCAGACCAACCTGGTTTCCTTCTTTGATCGAGTGACCAGCTTACTGGATCAGGGGAACTCTATTGACGTGATTTATCTGGATTTCAGTAAAGCTTTTGATAAGGTCCCCCATGACATTCTGATGGGCAAACTGGAAGACTGTGGAGTGGACTATAGGACAGTTCGGTGGATAGGGAACTGGTTAGAGGACCGCACTCAAAGCGTGGTGGTCAATGGCATTTCATCAGATTGGAGGGAGGTGTCCAGTGGGGTGCCGCAGGGCTCGGTTTTGGGCTCGGTACTTTTCAATATTTTTATCAATGATCTGGATGAAGGAGTGGAAGGGCTGCTCATTAAATTTGCTGATGATACCAAATTGGGAGGAGTAGCAAACACCCAAGAAGATAGAATTAAAATTCAACAAGACCTGAATACTCTGGAGAAGTGGGCAGCTGTGAATAGGATGCAATTAAACAAAGACAAGTGCACAATATTACATCCGGGCCACAAAAATGAGAAGCACAAATACTGGATGGGGGATACACTTCTGGGCAGTAGTATATGCGAAAGGGATCTTGGGGTAAGAGTGGACTGTAAACTAAATATGAGCTGTCAGTGTGATGCGGTGGCAAAAAAGGCTAATTCAATTTTGGATTGTATCAAAGGGGCCACAGCTTCGAAATCGCAGGAGGTCATAGCCCCTCTCTATACTGCCTTGGTCAGGCCACACCTGGAGTATTGTGTGCAGTTCTGGAGGCCTCACTTCAAAAAGGATGTGGACAAAATCGAGAGGGTGCAGAGGAGAGCGACAAGGATGATCAGGGGTCTGGATACTAAGCCCTACGATGAAAGGCTAAGGTCCTTGGGAATGTTTAGTTTGGAGAAGAGGAGGTTGAGGGGGGACATGATTGCTCTCTTTAAATATAAGGCTGTCATTTGGAGGAGGGCAAGGAGCTGTTCCAGTTGGCAGCAGAGGGTAGGACGCGAAGCAATGGGCTAAAACTACATGCACAAAGATACCGGCTGGATATTAGGAAAAACTGTTTCACAGTCAGAGTAGTTCAAAAGTGGAATCAGCTGCCTAGGGAGGTGGTGAGCTCCCCCTCACTGGCAGTTTTCAAGAAGAGGCTGGATGAATACTTGTCAGAGATGCTTTAGGCTGATCCTGCACTGGGCAGGGGGTTGGACTAGATGGTCTGTATGGCCCCTTCCAATTCTGTGATTCTATGATTCTATGATTGTATGATAGACCTGGATGTTGTCCCCTGGGTTTCCCCATTCTCTGAGAAGCCTGGAGGCCAGCACCCACATTTACCCATTCCAGGCTGACATTTTGTTTACACCTTTTGTTTCTTTCCAACTTTGAGTTTTCAACAAACCACAATCTTGATTTCAACTGCAGCAGAAACCACCTGGTCAACCATGAGGGTTGCCAGGTCCCCTTACCTTCCAGACGGGAGGTGGGATACCTGGCACTTCCCTTAGCCATGTCCTTGCACGCACATGCACTCCTGAGGTGAGGCAATGATATCACTTCTGGGACTTGATGTCATTGTGCAAGTCACGTGCCACCCTGGGAGCTCTCTTGCACTCAGCAGGTGATTTCGGTCTGTCAGTTCAAAATGGGCTGAAATCAGGCCTGTTGCGGGCTGAATTGAGCCCATTTAAGGCCTGCTGCAAAGTACTGGAGTGCTGCCAGGGTAGTGTGATGGGCCCTGGAGTGCTCCTGTGCCCTGCAGGCCCAAAACAGGCTCCATTCAGCCCCAAACAGGCCAAAATCAGCTCGCTTCAGAGCACAGGAGCACTCCAGGGCCCATTGCACCGCCCCTGCAGCGCTCCCCCACTTCACAGCAGGCTGATTCACGCCCGTTTTGAACTGAATCAGGCCCATTTTGGACCAAAATTGGCCATTGCAGTGCACAGGAGCGTGCCCTGGAAGGCACATTCCCCCACCTTTTCCCCTGCTAGCCAGGTAAGTGGGGGCGGGAGGTGGAGGGTGGGAGAGGGGGATTCCCCCACCCACAGTGGAGGGTTGGCATGGCAACCCTATCAACCACAATCTCCTGCATCTTAGTTGAAATAAAAAATAGCTTGTTTACTGGGTGAATTGAATTGAACCAAGGGAAACAGAGGCTCTCTCTCTCTCTCTCTCTCTCTCTCTCTCTCTCTCTCTCTCTCTCTCTCTCTCTCTAATTAATCAGCAATTGTACTCATTTTTAAGAGGAAAGGGTTTGGAACTAAGCACAACCATGGATATAGGAATACAGTTGAAGCATGGAGTCAAGGAAAACTGATCTTGTAGGTGGGAAGTCCACTGAAGTGGCAAGGCCCTCCAGAGGTGTCAAGGAACATAAAGATCATGAATGGAAAAATTTCAAAGGCCAAAGGGGGAAGTTATCCAAATTAGAGAGTTTCTGGGTTCTAAAACTCAGAGTGACCCATGCCGGGTGTTGGGAGAGTGTGTTGGTAAAATTATCCAAGTGCGCTGGGGACCGGCATCAACAGCAATGCCCAATCAGGAAGGCCCACATCTATATAGGGATGCCCTGCCAACTGCCCCAAATAAGGTCTCAAAGAAAAGGGAGAAAGGGTATAAAACGTGATCCCAAAGAAAGAGGGTGAGACAGAAATCTCCTTTGCTAGATTCGCCTCCACATTGAACCCCACCTCAGGGTGAAGTTCTAACACAGTGGGTGATTATTCTTCTGCAGCTTTGACACTCTTTCATGCCATATGCATGCTATTTGTTCAAAACTGATGGAAACAGTATTTTGAGAAGCAGGTGTGGACACAGTCATTTTTTCCCACAAAGGAGAAGCTACATTGCTATGAAGATATTCAACTCCTACCTGCTAGCTTTCAAAATTTGGTCTTAACTAGTCTTAACCCTAATTTCCAATAACTGCTATGCCCATACTAAGATCAGTTCCAAAAAGCATTCAGCACTCAGCAGCATCCCACCACATGATACCCCCGCCATGTGTCGAGTCACAGGTGTGCAACTGGACTCGTAGGTAGATGTACACTGGGGGAAGTCTCCTTAAGAAGCGCTTCTTCACTCAGTGTGGCTGCAAGGGCAAGGAGCTCCTGCTTTCCCTTCTGCTCTGTTTTTGCCAGTGGAAACAGTCGTGTACGGGAGGATCCGCCCCTTTTCTCTCGCTCCATGGGCCCTAGGAAGGACATGTGGAACCAAAGAGAAAGGGGTGAAAAGCCCCCCTGCTGCCATTTCTGCTGGGGAAAAGGGGCACACACACACACACACACACACGGCGAGATCTTTCGGAGCCCCCCAACAGGGTAACGCCTATGCCTCATCTCCTCAACCTACCAAATCAGGAGTACAGACGAATTTTTACACAAATGCGTCTGGATGTTTTTCCCTCGGCTGTCCTCGAAGGGAAGTTTTTAAAAAAATCCCTTATGAAGAAAGGATTCGTCCCCGCTGCAAGGAAGGGATAGAATCATTAGAACACATTATATTTGATTGCAAGGTGTATAGCAATCTTCGCAAATCTCTTCCTCTTTTTTCAACTTTGCCCCTTACCTGTAGCCAAAGGATATGCACTCTGAGGGGTTTCTTTTCAGACAGACACCCTAAGATCACGCAACAGGTAGCCAAATTTGGCTGGATTGCTTCAAGGATCAGGAAATCCTTAGTGTGTAAGTGAATGATTTTATTGCATCACCAAGAATTTTAAAGTTTATACTATTGTATTATGAATGATTTTACCCATGTACTGCGAATGATTTTATTGATGTTTTATTCCCTTCTATTGGTGTCTTTTTTAATTATTGGTCATTGACCGTGAAAAATAAACTATCTATCTATCACACACACACACACACCGCCATTTCCACTGACAAAAACTGGGTGGAAGGGAAACTGAAAACTCACTCTCTCCCCTCACAGTGCTTCCTCATAGCTCCTAGAAAATGAGCACTGTTTAAGGTAAGGTCCCTCTATGTATGCCTAAGAGCCAAGCTACAAGTGACGCCTGACACAGGTTGGACACTTGTCAGCTTCCCTCAAGTTTTGATGGGAAATGTAGGCATCCTGGTATTGCAGCTGTAATGGAGAGCCAAGCTGTAAAACCAGGATGCCTACATTTCCCATCAAAACTTGAGGGACGCTGACAAGGGTCCAACCTGTGTCAGGCGTCACTTGTAGCTTGGCTCTGACAGCGTCTAGTCACACATCCATGACCTGAAACGTGTCAGGCATATTATGTAGGCAAGCCCTCAGTTGCTCTTCAAGGGTTTTAAAAGTGTCCAGTGCATACCAGAAGATTTGATTCATCCAGTTTGTGTTGTTCCATGCCCCACTCAATAAGGCTATTTCTCAGTCTATTCATTTGTACACTTTATCCTGCCGTGGCACTTACAAATTGAGTATGTCTGTTCTTTCTTTAGAGAATGAGTTTATGGTTCTGTACTATCACATCCTCTCTTTATACTTTGATAACATCCAGTGTGGAGGGGCATCATATTTTCCTTTCTAAAGATATTTCTATTCAAAGTCAAGCCTTTCGTTTAGTCCTCTATAGTCCGCAGGTAACTGACAATGCTCAGGAACAACTAATTACCATTTTGAGAAATGGCTTTTCAAACTCTTCCTTTGATGTGAGTTACCTCCTGAGAGAGAGAGCCCTTTTGTATATTCCAATCAAGGTGTTAAGTTCCATCTCTTTGATTTGTCTCTTGTGCTAAGTCTACTGCCATGAATATGTAATGCTTCTTTCCATTCTTAACAGGGTTTGAGCAGATTTCCCCCCTCCCTTCCTCTCTTTTATCATTTTGGAAGTTCTCTCTATGCTGCATTTCACTCCTCCTGGATTCCAGTTGAATTAACAACAACAACATTTGATTTATATACTGCCCTTCAGGACAACTTAACATCCACACAGAGCGGTTTACAAAGTATGTTATGATTATCCCCACAACAAAACATCCTGTGAGGTGGGTGTGGCTGAGAGAGCTCTAAGAGAGCTGTGACTGACGCAAGGTCCCCCAGCTGGTTTCAAGGGGAGGCATGAGGAACCAAACCTGGTTCTCCAGATTACAGTCCCACTGCTCGTAACCACTACACCAAAAAGAATTTCTGACGTTAATTCCACAGTGAGAATTTGCCATGGTATTCACTTCTTTCTGTTCACTTGCACTCCTGCCCAGGTTACTGATAAACATGTGTCCATTTAGAAAGCAATCATAATGCACTTGTACACATATTGTAGTAAAAATACTTTTATGTGGTAGCTTAGTGATATGTACATGCACTCCTGCATAATGGTAAAACACCACACAAAAAGAATCTTGGTGGTACAGTCATAAAAGGATGACTGCTGTGTGGTGTTTTATGACATATACACAGGAAATGTACACAAAATACAAATTAAAAACACAATGAGACGACAGAATTGAAGTACGCTGCAAACTGTGCGTACTTAGTGCTTTGTACAGAATTTAGAAGCAAATGATGGAGAAAACCTAGTCATTGCTTTCTCTTTGAAAACAAGACCAGTTGGAGTAACAAAACCTAGGAGGAAATTTGCATAAGGAGAGCTTTGGGGACATCTCT
The DNA here is from genome assembly GCF_028583425.1 of Eublepharis macularius. Classification (NCBI taxonomy): domain Eukaryota; kingdom Metazoa; phylum Chordata; class Lepidosauria; order Squamata; family Eublepharidae; genus Eublepharis; species Eublepharis macularius. The sequence continues at coordinate 15,395,057 of NC_072802.1, forward strand.
ACTTAATAGTTCACAAGTTACCCTGGAAAAACTGTCCAAGTTTTTTTTTTTTTAACTCCTAGCCTTAGATTTCTTCAATTCTTGCATCATCACCGAGTGATTTTATTTTTCATTTTTAATTGTTGCATTTTCCAGTGTCTTACTAGAATCATAGAGTTGGGACCTCTAGGGTCATCTAGTCCAACCTCCTGCACAATGCAGGGAATTCACAACTACCCCCTCCCAACTGCCCCAGTGACTCCTGCTCCATGCCCAGAAGAGGGCAAAACACCATCAGGATCCCTAGCCAAACCGGCCTGTGAAAAGCATTTTTGCTTTATGCTTTTTGCTAGTATTAGTGGTTTGGGTGTTTGATTCGAATTTTTTCTCTTTAGGACCCTACTATGAATGGCTTGTAAACAGAATGAATAAACGAACGAATGGATGAACAGGGGTACAGTATAATAAGCCTTTCGCGTATAGGTCTAATTACCGTATGTTATCTCTGGAAAAACACCACATCACAATTAGCCATATGCTAATATTTGCACATTAGATGTTAATGTTTCATAGCAAAGAGCTACAGAAACGGCATATGTGCACAATTACTCTTCATGACCATATACTGGATGAATAAATTCAACCGCACGTGAGTGTAAGAGATGTGATACAGGCCATCAGCAATGTTAAGCATAGATCTGCTTTCCATATGGCCTAACTGTGAGTCACCAGGTTGACTTGCGGCTTTCGTCACTGAATATGTTTCCTTGACAGATTTAAAATGTGCTGGCCCAATCCACTGATGAAGATTTGAGAGCATAGATGCTAACTATGTGTTCAGTTTGGAAAGGTATAACTGGGTTGATGTGGGTTCATGGAAAAACAGGATGAATTGGACATAAGTACTATCGCGCTTGGGTTTTGGTTACTTCTGTAATTAATTTCAGATATCCAGGCATTTAAAATAAATGGGTGGATCCAAAACAAAATGAATGACATTCTTTTGATCCTCCAGTCTGTCTTTGTCAGGCTGACCGTGTGATTCATCAAAACTAGAGGCAAAACTTCCCAACATATTCCAAGGCAGTATGGTTTAGGCAGATAACTAACTCAAGGATGGAATTTAACTTAGCTAGGTTTAATAATTCTCTGTAGGCAACATTTTGTTTTGTCTATTACATTTTTGTGTGCGAGTAGGATGGGTAGGGGGAGATACAGAGCTTCCCAACAGGCATTCTAGTCATTTGATAAATTTGATGATTGAAAATTCTTGATGTGAAATTCCTGCATTCCTAGCCCAAACATGCTCAGCTCTGGAGATCAGGAAGGAAAAACATGTAATGCTGGAATAATAACAACATTCGATTTATATACCGCCCTTCAGGACACCTTAGCGCCTGCTCAGAGCAGTTTACACCGTGTGTTGTTATTATCCTCATGACAATTGCTCTGTGAGGTGGGTGTGGCTGAGAGAGCTCTGAAAGAGCTGTGACCGACCCAAGGTCACCCAGCTGGCTTTGAGCAGAGGAGTGGGGAATCAAACCCAGCTCTCCAGATTAGAATCCTGCCACTCTTAACCACTACACCACTACTAGCAAGCTATATTGTTGCCCCTTCATCTCAATAGGCATGAGGAAAACACCTATTTTTAAGTCATATTTTTGCCATCAGGTAGGATAGGTGAATAGTGAGTCAGGAAAGGGTCATAGGACAACTCTGGGAAGTTAGTATAGTCCAGCTGGGATCAGAAGAACAGAGCTTCCCCATTCCTGTTTGACAGTCATTCTGATTGTATCATCCCAGGTATTTTGTGAGAACAAAACTCTTATCAAGCCCCAAGTAGACTGCTATGCATGGTTGCTAGGTTACATTCAGCTTCATGGTTTTGAGTCCAGTGACACCTTAGAGACCAATAAGATTTTTAGGGTACAAGCTGTCAAGAGTCAAAGCTCCCTTCTCCAGATACAGCAATCTTCATTCTCATATCTGAAGAAGGGAACTCTGACTCTTGAAAGCTTATATCCTAAAAATCTTGTTTGTCTCTAAGCTGCCCACTGGACTCACATCCTGCTGTTCTACTGCAGACCAACACAGCTACCCACTTGAAACATTCAGCTTCATGAACCACCAATTGTGCAGGCTTTGTGCCGTGCACATCCCGATACTTTTAGACAGAACTGCAATTGTATAATATTCTATAAAATTCTCTATAGCTCAATGGGACTGTCCTTGGGTGTATTCTGACTAAAATCTGTTAGTTTTGAATCCTATTTTCACACTTTTCCTGCCCCAATTTATTAGGAATGCTTCCTATTTTCTGGTCCATATCCCTGGTAAATCACTGCCCTATTTCATCTGTATTTTTTACTTCGCAGATGCCTTGTTGATAAGTGACTATGGTCATTTTTCTGGTTTGGTTCCCTACTCAGATTCTCTGGAAGTTAAATGTTTAAGTGAGAGTGGATTCATCTTGCCTCTTTTGCGCATCAATATCAGTGGACGCACCCTGCAGGGCACAATTTTTCCATTTCACACACAGCTGTTAAAGTGCATTTGATGCATAAAACGTTATATGTCAATTATGTTTTCTTAGTGTATTTTTAACCCAAAGAATACTCTTCTGACTTTTAAATCAGGCTACTGAAGAGTAAATGCATACAACATGAAGATGGCAGAGCAGAGCCTTCAGCTCCGAGTAGGGGAATATCTTCAGACTGAAATCTCTGGTGTGAGAAATGGGATATTTTATGAATGTTCCTAGTTCCGTTTGTCTGTCTAGTACATTTTTATCTTGCCCTTCCACCGATCTTGTAAAGGGGTCTGGGAAGTTTACAAGCTTTTGTCCTCACCAGAAGCATGTGAGGTAGGTAAAGCTCAAAGAGAGTACCTGGTCCAGGGTCTCCCAGAAAGCTTCATGGCAGAACAGGGAACTGAAACTGGGTTTCCCCCGTTAGCTTAAATTTAAGTGGATTTGGAGTTAATAGATATTGGTAAAATTAATAAAGTAGATATTTTATTTAATTGTTAGCTTAAATTTAAATATATCTGAAGTTAACAGATAGTAATAGATAACAGATTTTAAGTTAATAATAATAGATCTGAAGCTAACAGATAGAGCTTAGCTTAACAAAGCAGAATGTAAACACAATATAATGAGTTATAGAAAAAGGGGATAGATTAGGAATAGATTAAGATATAGGGTTGGAAAGCTGTTGGAAGTCCTGAAAAAGGGGGGAGGGAAAGGGTGGGGGAAAATGATATTGAGATGTTATTTGAAAGTTGTATGTATTAATATTCTCACCTAATAAATTTTTTTCAAAAAAAAAGGGGGGGGGGAGAAACTGGGTTTCCCAATTCCTAGCCCAGTGCTCTAACCACTACACCACAGTGCTGTTATGGTAGAGGAACACGCTGAATAGAAACACACTGACTTTAGCCAGTACATGCCGACTAACTACCTTTTATAAGTCAAATGATAGTCGCCCTGTGCAAATATCACAGTTCCTCCCACCTTACCAGTTCCCCCCAGAGGAAGAAGCAAAGTCTATATTACAGGGTGGGGGTGAGGAGGAAGAAGGCAGAAGGAAGAGGTAGGGGGTGGCAGAAGAACAGCAGCACTGGCCAGCAGACCGAGCAGGGATTTGCCTCCGATAGTCAGTTCTCTTGATCCTTCTCTTCTTGAGAAGTAGTTTGCTCATGAAGAAAGGCCTGCTTGAAGGCTCGTGAGCAAACAAGAGATTAAACAAATGGGTTTGGCTGTAGATCCAGGCATAAGTGGCAAGGGAAAGTGGCACAGGGGCAAAGGAGGAAGGAGCTCCATTGACATCCTGAGACACCCCTTCCATACAAGCCAGTGATACTCACTCAGTGACTTGGGAGCTGCATGTGGCTCTTTGAGAAGACTCCTGTAGTGCCTCTGAGCACTGTTCCCCAATGTGGCACCTGCCCATGTTTCAGGAAAGTGGGCAAGGCCTTTGCTTGGAGGGGTTTGTGACTGGCAGGTGGTTCCTTTTCTTGAAACAATTGCCACCCGAAGAACTGATAAGCTGCATGCTTGGATGAAGTGCAGGCCTCCTGCCAAGGAGGGAAGTAAATGCGGGTCTTTTGCCACTTCCTTTGCACCAATTTTTATATGATACATGCAGCATCTAGAGATCTGTGCTATATAAATGTCAAAACTCCTCCTTTCCTAGGCCTTAAGAAAACGTCCCATTTTGAAGAAGGGGGTTTTTAAATAGTGAAAATGCTGATAAGAATGAACTGTCGGCTCTTTTCTTTTGGAATTTGGATGCTGGAGCCTTCGTGGGGAAGCCGCTTGAAAGCACAGCATGCGGCGCCGTTAAGCATGTTGCAAGCCACTTAACAGTCTTTGGCTCACCACATGGTTGCCCCAGTTTTCTGTGTGCTGTGCAAACATTTAAAAAGAAAGGTTTGTGTTGGCTTGGAAACCATCTTGCTGAGTGCATGGTGCATTGCTGTGCATGAATTGCATCCTTGAGTCATCTTTGTCTTCTTCAGAAGCCATGCTGTTCTCTTGGCTGCCCCAACATAAAATCTAGTCTGTCTTTAGGAACCTCAATAGTCTACCATATTTTGATTGGAAAATTACCATCCTACTTTTCCGTCTTCAGGTCATGCTGTTGTTAATAGCATGTTTATGTGACCCTACCAGATAAGCATGCATTGGCGGGTCATTGTCTCACCGTTTGAGAGTAATGTTTGGTGTTCAGTACGATTTGGTTGCAGCTGCAACTGAATGCTGAATTTGAACAGGCGAAACTTAAGCAAGCCTGGGGTGCTATTCTTAAGGAGATGACTCTGTCCCTAATGTTGCCAGGATATCTGAATTTCTATATGGATTTTGCAGTTCTGAATTCCCTGCTCCTGTTTCAAAAGAGAAAACAGAGCACTAAGGGATGCTCCACTTTTTACGTCCAAATTTTGTACAGATGCACAGTTTATTTATTTCAATATTATATCCCACTTATTTCCCAATTCTGTTCTCCTCCATTTTACCCTCACAATGAAAAACTTGTGAAGTGGATTAGGCTGAGAAAGAGCAATGGACTAAAGGTCGCCTAGGATGTTTCATTGGCTCTCCAGGAACTCAAGCATAAACAGGTCTTTCCTAAAACTTGCTGCCTGAGATGTTTTGACTGGACATGCCAGAGATGGAAGCCATCCCTCCCCTTCTCAGAGATGGAACATAGGCTGATTCTGCACACATTGGATAATGCACTTTCAATGCACTTTAGCTATCGTTTGGAAGTGGATTTTTTGTTTCATACTCGAAAAATTCAGTTCCAAATGATCTCTAAAGAGGATTGGAAGTGCATTATCCAACATGTGTGGAATCAGCTATAGAATCTTCAGCATGCAAAACAGGTCCTCTGCCTCTGAGCCATAGCCCTTCCCCCCAAAACGATGCCATTCCAGTTTCATGTACTCTTGATATTGCCTTACACCATCAGATCGCTGATCCATGTAGCCCCGTATTGACTAATCTAATTATCAGCAGCTCGCCAGGGTCTTAGGCATTTACTATTTGAGGTTATTTGACTGAAAATGCCAGAGATTGACCATAGGGGTTCAGAGAAAGCATGCAAATACTCTACCACTAAGCCATGGATCCTCCTCCAAATGCATTCTTAGTGTTATATGAACTTCCAAAGCTGCCTTCAACTGAGTCAGGCTGTTCTTTCCGAACATTTGCTACTCAAGAGTAGACATGGGCACGAACAGAAAAAACCCAAACATGGTGTTCGTTGTTCGTTGCCAACAACGAACACTGACCAACATGATCCTATCACGAACATGTTCATTGTTTGTTGTTCATGGGGGCCAGCAGGATCTCCACCAGCCATCAAGATCCCTACTGCACCACTCCCAGAAACCCTACCTGAGCATGCAGCAGGAAAGTTACCAATAATAAATAATAGTGGTTGTTGTGGGTTTTCCGGGCTGTATTGCCGTGGTCTTGGCATTGTAGTTCCTGACGTTTCGCCAGCAGCTGTGGCTGGCATCTTCAGAGGTGTAGCACCAAAAGACAGAGATCTCTCAGTGTCACAGTGTGGAAAAGATGTAGGTCATTTGTATCTACTCAGGAGGGGTGGGGTTGAGCTGAGTCATCCTGTAAGAGTTTCCCAGGGTGTGGAATGCTAATGGCGGGAGGCTTCACTGTATCCTGAGGAGGTTCTTTTGCATATGGATTGGTACTTGATGTGCTAATCTTCTCTGCAGGTCTATTGTCAGGGATAGAATGTTTTGTTAGCCTGGTGTTTTTCAGAACTGGCAACCATGCTCGGTTCATTCTTAAGGTTTCTTCTTTCCTGTTGAAGTTTTGCTTATGCTTGTGAATTTCAATGGCTTCCCTGTGCAGTCTGACAAAGTAGTTGGAAGTGTTGTCCAGTATTTTGGTGTCCTGGAATAAGATACTGTGCCCTGTTTGAGTTAGGCTATGTTCAGCCACTGCTGATTTTTCAGGTTGTCCAAGTCTGCAGTGTCTTTCGTGTTCTTTTATTCTTGTCTGGATGCTACGCTTTGTGGTCCCGATGTAAACATGTCCACAGCTGCAGGGTATACGGTATACTCCTGCAGAGGTTAGGGGGTCTCTACTGTCTTTTGCTGATCGTAGCATCTGTTGTATTTTTCGGGTGGGTCTGAATACTGCTTGAAGGTTATGCTTTTTCATCAGCTTTCCCATCTGATCAGTAATTCCTTTGATATATGGCAAAAACACTTTTCCTGTGGGAGACTGTTTTTCTTTGGTTGTTTGATTCATCCTGGGTTTGATTGCTCTTCGGATTTCATTTCTGGAGTAGCCATTTGCCTGAAGTGCGTGGTTTAGATGATTAATTTCCTCATTGAGAAAGTGCGGCTCACATATCCGTCTTGCACGATCCACTAATGTTTTCATTATGCCTCTTTTCTGTCGGGGGTGGTGATTGGAGTTTTTGTGTAGGTACCGATCAGTGTGAGTTGGTTTCCTGTAGACCTTGTGACCTAACTGAAATTTTGCTTTGCGGATGACCCAGGTATCCAGGAATGGGAGTTTTCCCTCGATTTCTTTCTCCATGGTGAATTGTATGTTCAGGTGGATGTTGTTGAGATGATTCAAAAACCCCATCAATTCTTCCTCCCCATGGCTCCAAATGATAAATGTATCATCCACAAACCGGAACCATACACTAGGTTTGTGGGGTGCTGATTCTAGAGCTGTTTTTTCAAAATGTTCCATGTAGAAGTTTGCTATAACTGGGCTGAGTGGGCTCCCCATGGCCACCCCATCCATCTGTACATAGAATTCGTTGTCCCATTGGAAGTATGAATCATTTTGAATCATCTTGCTGTCTACAAATCCATTTCAAATATTGAGCGATTACTGGAGTAACAGAAGAAAGCCCACACAATGCTTTTTCTATTCCTAACTAAATGTTCCTTCTTTCCCCTTTTTTCTACAGAGTTTTTTATACCTCTCCTGTGATTTCCCACAATATCACAGTCATCCCAATAACATGTGACTCTGTGGCAACACATCCCTGCTGGGCTCCCTCCTATCCCTGGACTCTTCTCTACCCAGGCTTCCTCCCCAAATTTCCAAGAATTTCCCAAGATGGAGCTGGCAACTTTACCCAGAAGGGGAGATTTGGGCATTTGGGGGCATATTTCTAAATCACTTTCTCTGCCATCTCCTTTGATTCCTTGTGGAAGAACCTTCATGAATGCAACCAGCAGCTTCCCACCAGCTGGGCAGCACCATAAGTCAACATCTACAGTGCTTCCTGGCTTCAGCTCTTGCTAACATCGTTTTAAGAATTCAGGAGTCTGCTAGACAAAAACAGGAAATAGAGAGGTGTTATATTAGTTCTATGTTTTGTCCTAGAGCTTCAGTTGCTTCCAGTGCCGCGCCTTCTCACATCTCAATAATTTAGTGGAAGAGGAACGTTTATTTTTAACTGTAGGTTTGGATGTTGGATACACTTTATTAATTTAGTGACTAACGGTCTTCGTAACTCTATATAAAATAATGGATAAGGGCAGTTTTTTGAAATGTTTACACAAAGAAAATACTCTATTTGGAGTATGCATGGCAACACATCACAATCCTGCTTTCTTACATCATGAGCATATGAATAATGGATGGACTAAGTGTCAAATGACACGAGACAAAATACACTCGAATTACACGGGTAATGCAAGTGTATTTTGTTATATTGAGTGTAATTCAAGTGTATTTTATCTAGTGTGGTGAGACGCTAAGAGAGATGCCTGGATTCAAATCTCCATGGCCAGGGCTTTTTTTCAGCAGGAATGTGGGGGAACGGAGTTCCGGCACCTCTTGAAAATGGTCACATGGCTGGTGGCCCCGCCCCCTGATCTCCAGACAGAGGGGAGTTGAGATTGTCCTCCGTGCCAGCCCAGGAAAAAAACCCTGTCCAGGGCTATAAAGTTCATTCGGTGATCTTCAGCTAGTCACTTTCTCTCAAGCCAAATCTCTCTCACAGAGTTGTCGTGTGAGGACACATCATGGGATATCTCTTTATGACTCAAAGACAAGAATGATTTCAAATGTCTTATCTCTGCTGCTTCCACCTGACACCCCACCCCCCCAATTTGTATCTCTCTTCTGTGAACTGGATGTACAACCATCCTTTCCACACCATTATCTGTTTCCGCGCAGCGAACTTTTCTTGAGCACGTGCATTTTTCAGCATTAATTATGCATCAGTACCCCATTCATATACATTGTCCATCTAAACAACACATGTTGCATTGAGACATTGTGCATAAAAAAACAGATATACACAACAAAAACAAAAGCAAAAAGTCAACAGCATTGCTTTGGGGCTCTTGATTTCATGGTAAGGATGCATGCAATCAGCACATTCCAGCAGCTGAGGGTGCTTAAACTGTGGGGTGATGACACAGAGAAGTGGTTCCTTTATTGCCAACACTTTGGAAGTTTTTAATATGGCCACCTGACAGCAATGACAATTTTGTGACTCAAAATGAATTTAAGCAGACTGGGAGAGAGAGTGCATGAAAGAATGAGCTGGTGCTAGGCTCTCTTGACCCTTTCTTTTATGCCCGGAGTAATGCTGATCATCACTTTGGGGTCAGGAAGGAATTTTTCTCCAGGCCAGATTAGCCAGGGATTCTGAAGGCTTTTTGCTTTCCTCTGGGCATACAGTTAGTGTCACTGGTGGAGGTGGGGTGGGGGTGCGGAGATAGCTGTGAATTTCCTGCATCATGTAAGGGGCTGGACTAGAGGACCCTTGGGATCTCTTCCATCTCTATGTGTCTGTGTTTTTATAGTTTTAAATATCCTCATTTCATTTTCCATTCTACTTTGTATAGTTTTCACCTTCTGAAACAGTGATTAAATCTCTTAATCTGAGTAAACCTAATTGTCTCTCCTATCAACATTTAAACCTGGAGCAGAGACAGGAACTTACTGCCTGCACTGTACTAGAGTGCCCTAAATGCTTAACGGATATCTATCTAACCTAGTGTTGCCAGGTCCCCTTACCTTACTGGTGGGAGGGAGGGGACCTGGCATTTACCTTTTTCCTGGTCTTTGTGCATGCTCCCAGGCAGTGTGATAACATCACTCCCGGAAGTGATGTCATTGCGCACCTGGGAGGCCTTTTCCCCTGCCAGCCAGGTGAGTGGTGGCAGGTGGCGGAGGGTGGGAGCAGGTGATTCCCCACCCCCACCTGGGGATCTGTCAGCTGTAATCTAACCATCTATGGACTCTGTAGAGTAGGCCTCTTCTATTTCCCCACCCCAGTACAGTACACTGAGCCACTGGGAATTCAAATCATCAGATCCTTTGGAAGAACACAGGAAACAAAGGGGGAGAAAATAATGATGATGATGATGATGATGATGATGATGACGACGACGACGACGACGACGACGACGACGACGACGATGATGACAATGATCATGATAAGCTATATATGACACGGTTGCATCCTGGGGATGCCAGAATTGAACAACAAAAACAACAACAACAACAACAACAAAATAATAATAATGATGATGACGACAATTATGATGATGATAAGCTAGACATGACAGGGTTGCAAAGCTGATTCATTGGTCATTGTGTAAAAAGTATAACTTGCCAGTATCAAAGAATTCATGGGAACATCAGGTGGAAAAGGTGCTAGAAAATGAACAAGTCAAGATCTTGTGGGATTTCAGGATTCAAACTGATCGGCACCTTGAACATAATACACCAGACATAACAGTTGTGGAAAATCAAAAAATCTGGATAATCGACATTGCAATTCCTGGGGATGCCAGAGTCGAAGAAAAACAACAAGAAAAAATGATTAAATATAGAGATCTGGCAATAGAAACCACATGACTATGGAAGAAGAATGCAACAGTAGTCCCCATTGTCATCAGGGCACTTGGAACCATCTTGAAAAACTTTGCAATTCATATGGAAAAACCGCAGCTTTCTGACATAACACCTACCTAACTGCAAAAGATGGTGCTACTTGGAACAGCATACATATTATGCCAATATCTGGTTGATACTCAGGTCTCCGGTGGAAACCTGTATCAGCTTAGCTAGGCCAATCAATAATAACATGTGACCTCTGCTTATTGTTGATTGTGTTTCGGACAATTTGAATAATAATAATATAAAATTTGATTTATATACCTCCCTTCAGGATGACTTAACACCCACTCAGAGTGGTTTACAACATATGCTATGATTATGCCCACAACAACAATCACCCTGTGAGGTGGGTGTTGCTGAGGGAGCTCTGAGAAGCTCTGACTGACGCAAGATCACCCAGCTGGCTTCAAGTGGAGGAGTGGGGGAATCAAACCTGGCTCTCCAGATTAGAGCCCTGCGCTCTTAACCACTACACCAAACTGGCTCTCGTTCCCCCCTCTTCCAAAAACAAGTGTCACGAAACCTTCAGAACAGTGTGACTAGGCACATACTACTGTTTTATAAAATATAAAGTATTAGTTTAGCAATTTTGACATGCATTCCCTCCCTCACATCATCCTGCAAGTTGCTCCTCTGGTTAGGGAGTGACCTGTGGAGACAACACCATGCCTCTTGAACCTTCTAGATGCTGTGTGGGCCTCCTCAGAGTTCCCTTATCTATCAAGTCTATGGATGTGTAACATTCTGTATAGTAATAACAACCTAAAGATAATTTGTGCATTAACTGAAGATGTGTCAACCAGGATTGATTGCTTAACAATAGACACTTTGACACTTGTTTTTCTTACTTGGTAAAAGTACTTGTTATTCTCATTGAGCTTCAGAGGGCTTCTTTATTCCTCTCCGTGGTGTTATATCAAATTGGCTCTGTATAATATTGTATCATTTTTCATTTTACAGATAGCGAGGGACTGAATAGCTTCTGTTCCTCAGACCCCTCCCCTCCACAAAGTGCAGAAACTCCACTCCAACTGTCCCTATTAACCAATCCTTATCTTCTACTCCACGTTCCTAGTTACTGTTGTCCATATTTTAGCCTCAGTACAGGGGTGCCACGGTCAAATGCTTGGCATGAATTAGTAGAATTGTCCTTCTTCAGGATTCAGACACTTGGCAAGTTAAATGTCAGAGTGAAGAGCAGATACTTAAAGGATCGTCTCCTCCCTTAGGAACCCATGTGATATCTCTGCTCCTCTGACCACTTTGTAGACGGTTGCAGGTGGGTAGATGTGTTGATCTGTAGTAGAAGAGCAAGATTCATGTTCAATAGCGCCTTAGACACCAGCTAGATTTCCGGGGTGTGAGCTTTTGAGAGTTTGACAAAGGGAGCTTTGACTTTTGAAAGCTCACACTCTCGAAATCTTGTTGGTCTCTAAGGTGCTACTGTACCCAAATCTTGTGCACTGTGTAAATGGGTGAGGACAGTGACAGCATGATCTTCCTACTTCACAGTTATAGCATAAGTATTCTCCAAAGTGTGAAGAAGGCCCCATTCTTCCTAGCATTTAGAAAGGGCTGCCAGTCTAAGCTTACGCCATTTCCTGTTTGCTTATGGGTAGCAGTAGAATGATTCCTCCCCCCCACCACCATTTTAAAGGGTATAGAGTTCATGTTTTAATCTGTTGCTCCATTCCTTGGTTCCCTACATTATGTAGAAATGTGAGCTTGCCTATATTTTAATTACATAAATAAACACGTTGTCTCCAGTGTCAATGCAGGTACGTGAGCACCAAGGCACCGTGCACAGTGCGAAACAGCTGCTTCAGACAGCGCAGCAGCCATGTTTTATTTTAAACTGTTTGATAACCTGATGTAGGAGCATAGTATATTTTTCAGAAAAGAAGAAACACTCTTCTGCATTTGAAATCACTGGAAGACATTCAAGCAAGATGTAAGGAAGCCTGAGCAAAGCCTTGTGTCTGTGTGAGGGATCCACAGCACTGGGCTAACGTGCTCCTGTTTCCCACCTGCCCCACATTTTTAAGTGGTGAAAGGGCTGCACTCCTCCCATGGATATTTTGGCACTTAGGGGGAAACAAGAGAACCTCAGCCTGCTTTTTAAATCACATTTAAATGGTGGCAGTATCCCTGAGTGGCAGTACCCCTGAGTGGCAGTACCCCTGAGTGGCAGTACCCCTACATGAGACATCTTACACCAGAACGCTCAAGTGTAGGGAGACATAATGTTAGCCAGGAACTGTAATTTAAAAAGACAGGGACAAAGGCTCTGTCAATTTCGCCTCTCTAAACAGAACCAATGGAGATTGCTCCTTAGAGGGTTTGTTAATTTTATCTTCGCCTCCCCGATGAGGAGGTGAAATTGACAGAGCCTTCAGGGAGGCAAAGAGGAAATTAACAAACCCACTGAGGAGTGATCTCTGCCGGCTCTGTGTAGAGAGATGAACTTGACAAGAGTCTTCTGCTCTGTCTTTTTAAACTATGCTTCCCAGCTAACATTGTGTTTCCCTACATTTGAGCATCCTCATGTAAGATGTCTCCTCCTGTAGAAAGACTCTCTGTGACACAGGGATCCTGTCACATTTAGTTGTCTGGTATTTGGCAGGAAGGATTCCTTGGGTAAGGGATGCAATCCCAATGAATTTCTTTGAAATTTGGTTGGAAGGGGAGAACTACAACCAGAAAATGAATGAAAAGAGTACAGCAGCGCTTGTACACACCATGCACAGGAGCCTGTGCAGTCTCTCATGCAGTTCTGAAAGCAGCTATAGAACCTGCCTATTATAACACTCTGCAGACTCTCACACAAGTATTGGCAGAAAAGTATTAGCATAAGACGAGCTCTGCTGAACCAAATCAGTGGTCCATCAAGTCCTTTTTCACAAAATAGTCCACTAGTTGCTTTGGAGGGTCAACAAAGAGGGTACAGAAGTCAAGATCTTCCTAATATTTGCTTCTGAGATCTTCTGAATGTAGAACTATTTTCCTTCTGCTTCCAGTTCTTTTGGATCTAACCCTTTGACTGTGGGTTATAGTTCCATTGTTCTTTATGCTCTCCTACAAATACCCCACCCACCAGCTCGGACAGCATCATTAATCAAAGAATATTACCTATGTTTCATTGCCAAAAGATCAAAATCATACAGTCACAACTGAAACAGTCCATGAACAACTTCAGTCCATTATAATAACAGATCTTCATTTGCTTAGTTTCAAAACCAGTTATTAACTTTCCCGCAACTGACAGCAAAGCAATAACAAATATCTGGGGATTTTTTCCCCCTGACAAACAGAAGCCATGCTGCACTTCTTGTGGCTTAAATAAAAAAGAGACCCAGTCAATTCAATATAATACCACAGAACTGAACAAGGATGCTCTCCTAACTCAATCAGAATAAAATACTTTCCTAAGAAAGAAAAATGGGTGTCAAACAGTCTATGGTTAAACAATCAATTGTGACACTCATCTTTGTATAATCTGAGATTTATCAGAAGGTTCTTGTCAGTATTAAAAATGTCACTCTTCCGATGATCTTCAGTGTGAGGGACTGCTGAGGAGGGCTGGTGCTGTGTCAGAGAGCTTGGGAGATATGTTGTTGCCCCCGCGAAGACACCCTCACTCACAAGACAAGAAGGGGAAGCAAATAAAATCCTCTTCCCATCCCTCCAAATATTGCTCACATTGTATGCTTTAACATTCTCCTACAATTTAAATATTCCTGTCAAACGACTTTTTCCCTCCGAAAGAAAAACAGAGTTTAGCTGTCAGCATGATTTTGTACACAACAGGGAACACTTAATGTATTTACAGTGCAATCCTGAACAGTATTCCACCAGTCTAAGCCCATTCCCTTCAACTGATTTAGAAAGGTGTAACTCTGCTTAGGATGGCACTGTTATTTAGGAATTTTTTTACCCCGTCTTTCCAGAGAACCTTCTCAATGCAGCTCACAAAGTAAAACTTACTAAATGCATAAAAGAGCATCTAATTAACTATTAAAATCCAGCATTAAACGCTAGAGCATAGAAACGTTAAAAACACCGAGCAGCTTAAAATGAGCACAAAACTAATCTAGAGAGCTGGGTTTGATTCCCCACTCCTCTGCATGAAGCCAGCTGGGTGATCTGGGTCAGTCACAGCTTCTCGGAGCTCTCTCAGCCCCACCCACCTCACAGGGTGATTGTCGTGAGGATAATGATAACAGACTTTGTAAACCGCTCTGAATGGGCATTAAGTTGTCCTGAAGGATGATATATACATTGAATTTGATGATGATGTTGATTATGATGACGATGACGACGATGATGATGATGACGATGAGGAGGAATAGCCTGCCTGAGAAGGTCAGGAGAGTCCCTACTCTCCTAGCTTTCCACAAATGATGCAAAACTGAATTATTCAAAAAGGCTTTTGTATTGTAGGGAGGGGCTCTCAGATGCTTTGCTAATGAGTTAAGGACCATAGACTTCACCACTATGTTGCCTTACATGCTACCTGTTGTCTTAAATATGTGCTCCTATGAGCTACTTGAGCTTCATGGGGTCTAATATCAGCCCTAGAATTGCTTATGTTCTGTTTCAGCATTTCTTCAAATCTTTATTGGATTCTTAGTAATGCTTTGTCTTTGTAAAATTGTGTTTATTTATCCTATGACATTGTTTATGGAAATGTCCTTGACGTTGACTGCACTAATCTCAAACTGTGTAATCTGCCTTGAGTGTGAGAAAGGCGAACTATAAATGACAAATAAAATAAAGAAAATTAAAAAATGATGAATTATTCTGTAAATCTGCCTACAATTTTCAGAACTGCAGCTGGTATGTTGGATTCCAAAGAAAGAACTTCCTAAAAGTTATGCAACTGTTTTTAGTACTGGGTTTATTGTGCACTGTATCACCATCGGGCCTTGACACTGGCATGTTAATCCATGGCAAGGAAAGGACGGCTGCACCAAGTACAGAGCAAAGAACAGGAGAAAATCGGTGCAGTGGGAAAATTCATTTTAAGTCGCTTTGCATACGATTTGTCAGGGGGAATCTGTAAAAGATTATAGTCTGAATACTTCCTGAAACAACACAATGGTATTTGACAGATCTCCCTGATGAAGCATATGGAAAATGCGTACGGGTCTCAAAATGACTTACAATGAATTTCCCCCCTGTCCAATTGTTTTTTGCTCCACACTAACAGTCTTCCTTGTGCAGCAGTTAGGCTGGATGTGGGGGTGTGGATGAGGTCTTCATGGTAAGAGCTCTGAAAAATACATCCTTCCTTTTTGGAAGGCCATGAGGCAAGAAAGAAGAATCTCTCAAAGGAAAGAGAGAGAGAGGCGGAGTCAGGAGATGTTTCCGTCTTAGACAAAGAGAAGCAGCTTACTTATCAAGAAAGTAACACACACACAGAGATGTGTAACACACACACACACAGTGTCCACGGTATGCTGAGAATCAATCTAGACATTACTTCTTTTCTATGTTCACCATGGAGCCAACCTGTGCTCCTTGCGGTCACACAGCAACTCCGGGGAATGGCTTCTAATAAAAAAGGAGAGTGCGGATAGGCTCAGAAAGCTGCTGCTGGAGGGCGGAGAGATTCTGCCTTTGCCCACATATTCGGAAAGAAGAGACGGACACAAGGCTTGGGTGAAACAGGGCCTTTTATTGACCAAGTCAACCTGAACACTTGAACTAGGACTTAACTAACGGCAAGGGTGAAACTAGCGGTACAGTTTGAGCAAGGGGGTCACTGTGACCAGCTCCTCGTACTGCATGGGCGAGCACCCCCTGCCCTAGGCGCAAGCCATCCACTGCATGGCTATAACCCAGCCGACCAGGCTAATGGTTCCCCCCTTTAAAGCGCCATACACCCCAGCCGTAAGGCCCGAGGTAATGCCTTTTCCGGGGGGTCCCAAGGGCAGTCTGCCCTCTCAGCTGGCAACCGTAAGGCCCGCCAGCCGATCCGAGACAGACCCCCATTCCCCACCAATGGGGATGTGCCACCGGGTGCTCACCAGCCCGCTCTGCCTACCCCAGCTAACCTGCCAACAACAAAACCTACACCTAAACCCAGGCAGTACAAGGTAGGCGAAAAACACCCCCCACAAACTGCCAATCCAGTGAGGGGTGAAAAAATTCCTACCTGGCCCCAAAACGGCGACCGGCTGTACCTGTACTGCCAATCCAAGGGTGAGGAGGGTGGGACGAGCCAGCCAGCAACTGCACGGAGGGGGAAGGCGGGCAGAGCCAATAACGGCTCTAAAGCCACGCCCACGTCAGGCTCCCGGATGCCCGGGAAAGCCAGCCGCTCTCCCTCCGTGCATGAGGGCAAAGCCAGGCACCCGGGTAAGCGCGCGCACGCGCACGCACCGGGAGTGCCTATTTCTCTCAAGCATTCAGGTGGGTGGCTGTGTTGGTCTGTAGCAGAAGAGCAAGATTTGACAAAGGTCGCTCTGACCCTAGTTGGTTTTTAAGGTACTACTGGACCCAAATCTTGCTCTTGGGCAATATTGATGAACCAGCACGGGACTTGGTTGTCTAAAGTTTGAGCTCCTTGGATGGGTGTGCCATGCTCTTCTCGTTCACACCCAACCTAGTATTCAGTATTCAGTATTGAATATTCAATATTCTAGCAACACAAAGAAGCAACCAAAGAGATGCTTTTGGACTTGTTTTTGCTACAATCAGCTAATATGGATAGTGACTCTTTGGGAATTCACAGCGTAACTCTTAATATCCAACTTGAAAAGACAAGGTCTGTTTTCTAATAGTAAATTAGTCATCCCCAAAGGATTCTATAGTCAAACATCGGACTGGTTATGAATCTGTAATCTTTGGTTGTCATTTAATCACTCCAACACCCATGCGTTGCCTGTCAGATTTGACAAGCATGATTATAATTGTTTGTCCCCAAGTCACTAATCTTCCACTGGTTTTTACTTTCTTTTCCTGGCTTCCATTCCTCCACGTTAGGCTATGGACAGCACAATCCTAAACAGAGTTACATGCTTTAAAGCCCGTTGAAGTCAATGGACTTAACAGGGTGAACGCCTGCTTAGGATTGCACAGTAAATCAGTCACAAGTTATGTGTTAGAAAGAAGTTTCTTTCGTAATCAGTTTAGTGCCGTTCATCTGAGACCTTGGTGGTAAGCTACAGAACCTGTGCGTGAGATGTGTGCCAAAGTTCGGCTTGCTTGTATTGAATTGTCTTTGATGAGCCTTCGCCATAGATAAGTTAGTAATTCTTTACCTGGGAGAATTCCTTTTTCATTTTGTTCTGAAATGAAAACAAGTAGCCACTGTGTTGATTTGGATTATATTGATTAAAATGTATTTTCTCCAAGTCACATCAAATTGACTTTGCTCACAGTATTAATTCCGTGATGACATTCAGGCTACGAGAAGACTCTTGGATGAAGGACTGAAGGAAGGAGACCAAATGAAAATATAATAATATAACGGAGCACTTGTCATTCCACCTCCCCCCCTACACACACACTGAACCTAATAAATAAAATGAGATAACCTGTGTTCAGTATATTACAGTAGACCTGGTCACAACTACAAGGTACTGAGACTTGGGAAACAATCTCATGCATTGTTAAAACAACAAAGAGGTGCTGTATTTATGATGCTTGTTACCTTGGGCCTAAGCCCAACAGCTGGAGGTAGTGCCAGTACGGCAGAAAGAGATGCCGGTACTGCATACCAGTGAGTACTACCAGAAAAAAAAGCCCTGGTTTGATGCTTTTGTTTTGGCTTTCTTTCTATTTATTGCTCTTTTCCCTACCAAAATTGTCCTAGAAGGGGCATGAAGACTAGTCTAATCCCCTTGACCAAATAGGATTTCCTTAATACTTGATTAACCAGGGCTATAGCCACAGCTTCTAACTGCCCTACCTACAGCAGTGATATTCCGCACAATTACGCATACAGATAGCTAGATTATTTTGAACAGTCTTTTTACCAAGGCACAGGAGTACATGTGCACATAAGTAAACACTACACAAAAAGGATCTTGCCACAATCATATAGACACATGAAGATTGCTTTTTCGCTGTGTTTTAGGTGTTTTATGCACCAAATGGTTGGCTATATATCCTCAAGCTCATCTCTTATTGGCCACTTAAAGTCCAGCAATGGGTCTAGCCAATCACTCATGTCTCTATTTTAAAAGTAAGTGGCCAGCTATCTAAGGTTCCTAGTGAAGAGCAGTAACCATTCTCACAGAATCACAGAGTTGGAAGGGGCCATACAGACCTTCTAGTCCAACCCCCTGCCCAATGCAGGACGAACCTAAAGCATCTCTGAGAACTATTCATCCAGCCTCTTCTCCCTGCCCTCACCATAATTTCTGTATTGACACTTTCCTACAGAATATGGTTGTGGGTAGATTTTGTGGTGGTGATGGTGGCGGAGAGTGCCGTCAAGTCAGAGTTGACTTATGGTGACCCCTGCTAGGGTTTTCATGGGAAGAGACTATCAGAGATGGTTTGCCATTGCCTGCCTCTACAACCCTTGTCTTCATTAGAGGTTTCCCATCCAATTACTAACCAAGACCAATCCTGCTTAGCTTCTGAGATCTGACGAGATCAGGCTCACCTGGGCTATCTAGGTCAGAGTGGGTATATTTAGGAGGATGGAATAAACTGTATGCTGATTGTGTGTATGTAAATGCCCTCAAGTTGCAGATGACGTATGGTGACCCATGCTAGGGTTTTCAAAGCAAGAGAATAACATTCTCTCTACATGTTGTGAATTACCTGGGGACGCTTATGAGGAGGATTTTATATGTAGTACTCAATTCACGTACAAGCTGTTCTTGCTCTATACAAATGCATGCCACTTTCATGGGAGCTCCCTTTGTGTGATTGTGTCTTCTAGTGAGTCCACCTCTGTTTTCCTTTGGCCTGCCAATTTGCTGTAGGCTCCCTAGACTTCCTAATTTGCATTTCTTTAAGGTGTGAGAAACTGTCAAGAGCTGCATTTCAATGAAAAGATGTAGGAAGTGGGGAAAACTGGGATACTTATAGCAGTTGAGGAAGAACTGATATCAAACACGTGAATGTACTTATGAGGAGCAAATTAAAGTGTGATTGTGCCAGTGAGTGCATGTGAAGTTGGAGGGAGGATGCATGAAATTAGATTCACTTGAGCATCCCTAAGTACTTTCTAACATGTAGAGAGATTGTGACAGAAGTGCTTTGCCATTGCCTGCCCTTGTGTAGCGACTAGGGATGTGCACCCAAAAAAGATTCAGGTTTCCCACTTCGGGTTTACCGAAGTGGCAAGCCGCTTCGGTACACTCCGTAAAGATTCAGGAATCTTTACAGAGCACACCAAAGCTCAAAGCAACACTTTTCTTACTGCTTGCAAGTGGCAAGAAAAGTGTTGCTTTCAAGCTTTCCGCCCCGCCATTTTTTCCCCTTGATGGGAGGGGGAGGAGAGAGCCCAATGGGAGGAGTGAGGGGGAGGAGTTTGAAAGAAAGCAGAACTTTTCTTCCTTCCTGGTCTTCCTTATTTATCTTCCATCCAAGTGCTAAGTAGCACAGACCCTACTTCATTTCCAAAATCTCATGAGATTGTGCTAGCCTGGGCCATCCAGGTGAGGGCATATGCTGCCTAGTCCTGATAAAATATGAAATTCAACAGTTAGGCAGATGAGGACTTGTCCATAGCCAGTGGGAAATAGTGTGATCTTTTGAAGGGATTTTTGAATGTTAAATTTCTCAGTGAATGCACATGAACTCACAAAGGTGCCCTATAATGAGTCAAACCATTCTGTTCTTGACTGGGATCAGATCTCCGGAGTCTCGGTAGAGTGCTTTCTTTCACATCAGCTACTGCTTGATCCTTTTAAGTGAAGATGCAGGAGGCCTTTGGCATCCCAAACAGGTGCTCTGTTGTAGAGAAGTTGTAGAGAAGTCTATTCTTGACACAATTCCATCAAAGGGCGCCTTTGCCTACAGGTTTTTGTGCAGAATCTTAGATTTCTTGAACTTTGATAATCCTGTTTAATCATTCATTTGCTGGGCATCTGGTATTTTATATCCCTTTATGTGGCTACTTTAAAGTCATTCCTTAGTGATGGGATCTATGAATGGAAAATGTATTTCATATTTTCCAGAATGATGCATTTGTGTCTACCCCCAAATGTAGAAGGTAAGAGGGGGCTTCACCTCCCTCTACGCCTAGGAGATCTAAGCAGAGGTGGGTGAGGTTTTAGCTGATTAACCAGTAGTAAATACACAATATGTATCCTGGTTACAATAAAAGGGGAGGAGCAGATATCAGGTAGACTTGCTCCTTGCTGCTCAGATAATAGCTATGTTTGATGAGGTGGATCCTGTTGAAATTGCCCCTTTTGCTGATTTTATTTATTTAAATATTTCTTTACATTATTTATAGTCCATCTTTCTCATTGAGACTCACAGCAGATTACACAGTGTGAGTCAGTACAGTCAATATCAAAGCCATTTTAATAAAACATGCAATGGGTACAGACATGCAGATTTGCAAAGATTTTTAAAAAACCTTCAGAAATCCAAAACAGAGCTGAAAAAATGAGGAAACAGAGCATAAGCAATTGTACAACTGACATATTAAACAATATAGGAACTACTCATTAGGATCATAATTATACAAGGCTATGGTCCCTCAAAGTTTGCAGCAACATTAGTAAAGTCTGTGGTCCCTCCCTATGCCTTTACCACTGTGTCTGTATGGGCTCACTTCCTTACAATACAGTCTTCCTATCTATGAGTCTCTCTACACAAGGCATCTGATACATGAAGAATACGTGTCAGGAGATGCAATGTTAGCTGGGAAGGGTAGTTTAAAAACACAGAGCCAGTGACAGGACAAAGGCTTTGCTATACAGTGGCACTGTGTGAAGGGGCTGTGAAAATAAGAGAAACTTCAGCCCATTCTAACCTCTCCAGGTCCAAGCCCAGAGAGAGGCAGCTCCAGCCCATTTCCATTCCTCACTGCCCTCTGGTTGTGATCCCACACCGTTTTAGACTGGAGAGATGAAATTGACAGAGCCTTCAGGGAGGCCAAGATGAAATTAACAAACCCTCTGAGGAGCAATCTCTGCCAGTTCTGTTCAAACAAAGGCTGTCAAATGTTCAAACACAGGTATCTGAAGAAGTGAGCCATGGCTCATGAAAGTTCATACCTTATCACTAATTTTGTTAGTCTTATAGGTGCTTCTAGACTCTTACTCTTCTCTGCTGCTACAGACACACTAACATGGCTACTCGTCTTGAACAGGCTGTCAAAGTATGCGTACATTTATGAGGAAAATCCATAGTTAAGTAAATAGAAAATGGCATAAAAATAAAGATTCACAGGTTCATTAAAAACTTAACAGAATATTGAGTCAAAACTGCAGGAATGAGATACTGGAAACCACCCCTATCTCGTTGTCCTCTCTGTCTTTGATGGCTCCCAGTTGAGAAAGGGTGACAGATGTTCCTAAGTGTCTTCTTACATGCCTTGTGCTCAGAAGGAAACTTCATGTAAGATGGCCACTTTGCAAAATATAAAGCAGCACCTAACTTAGCAAATTGGCTTTTTAAGAAAAATCAGATTTCTTCCCGGGAAACCAAACAGACAACTTGCTCTGCATCTCAGGCTATGTCAAAGGATTAATATGCCGTAATGTATCTCTCCACACGAATCTCTATGGGAAGATAAAGCTGATTAGGGCATAACCACAACTGCAGCCAAAGTTCCTCACAGAGCTATTCGTCATCCTCTGAGGGAGAAATGGTAAGTAGCTAAAGAGACTCCCGGCTTAGCCTCTGCATCTGTATACTCTCGATGCTCTTTAGATAGATAGATGACTCCTCTTACGGATCGGTAAGTAGTTAAAAACCAGGATGCACAATGTTGGGTCAGGCACTCCCCATCCCCACTTCTCCAAGCAGAATGTTTAGAGAAAACATTTCCCAGGTTTGATTTCGTTCAGATTACTTTCTTATCCTGAAGACTATTGGTTATGATGACAAGGGTGGTCCTTTTCACACTGCTTACCTGCTGCCGCAACGTCGCGAAATATCGCGCAAAAAATGTGGAAGATAGCATCTTCTCGCGAGAGTTTTGCACGATGTCGTGCAAAACTCTCGTGAGAAGATGCTATCTTCCGCGGTTTTTGCGTGATATTTCGCGACGTTGCGGCAGCAGGTAAGCAGTGTGAAAAGGGCCGGTATCGCCCTCCCAAGATATATCAAACTATTACAATCCAATGCTTAAATCAGTAAATTTTTAAAGTGACCAAGTGCTCCGGTGCATACAATACAATAAATAGTAATAAGTTATTCAATAAATAGTCATATAGCCAGTAAATAATACAATTGGTGTCAATTACGTCAGTTCCTTTCCTTAATGCTCTAATCAAAAGTTATCCAAGCCTGTCAAATAAACCTTATGATGTTGTTTCCTTTTTTTACTTTCAGGTCCACAAAGATGAATCCACCATGGAGTCCCAATGGGCACTAAGGTGAGTACAATGTCTCTAAAAGTTTCTTAATAAATATAGTGCCAATATAACACAATTTTCTTGGGTTTCCCCCCCAGCTTTTCTGCCCACTTTTCTGCTGACGGCACAGATTCTGCCCCCACCAGACTGCCAGCTTCCATCTGTTTTGCTCCACAGTGCTTTTTCAAGGAGTGGTTTTAATCATTCAAATATGCGCAACTGTGTGTGTCTTCAATGAACTGGATGCCGCATGCTCTCATCAGTGATGGCTATTGCTACCGTGGCAGACTGTTGCAGGTATTCGATATTATTATCAAGCTTACTAGCAAAGCCATATGAAAACAACTAGGAAGGACCCTGGCATTGCTGCCAGCTGCATCCAGCTATATCCAGCCCGTGATTAGAAATATCTTTTCTGCTGTTTGGTGCTTTGCCAACTTCAGTTCCCTTTCATGACTGCCTCTTAGCTATACCAGAGGTATTTGTTTCTACCGATTATTAACAGACTTCTAGGCCAAAGACTGCAAGTTAATAACAAAGTAGGGAGCCCAAGTTTCAAATCAAATGCAACATGCAAATCAAAGTGCATGTTGAAGGGTTAAATCACTTCTCCCTTTCCTTCCATGCCTCCAAGGCAAATTGCAGGAAGCTGCAGGAGCCTGCGATTGGCATTTTATGAACAGAACAAGACCAGTGATTTTCATGGCATCTGTTTGAGTCTTAAAAGGGGAGATGTTTGTAGAAATATGACTGTCGGCAAGTGCTAAACGGGGGAGGAGAATGGGGAGGGGGCACGGCGACAAAACACACACACAGTGCTGGAGGTAAAGAGGCCACAACTTTATTGAGATAACAGCTCTGGGAGCAAAGGCACACATAGGGCACTAATCCGAGCATCGGCTGACCCACCTGCCAAGCCGATGACCCACACGCCCCCTCAGACCCCTGCTGAGAGGGGGGGGAACCATGAGGTGACAGTCAGTGGGATTCCACATGAGTATACACCCCTGTGTAATTTGGGGGGACTTATCAGATAACAAAAAAATAATTTCGTTATCCATCGTGGATTTTGCAGAAGACAAAAGAGGGTGAATCTGATGGTGATGTAAAGAGGAATTATGGGGACAATGAAGAAGGATATATTGAACAGAATCAGGTTCATTATAAGAGCAAGAACAAACTCTTTCCTTATAGGGGATACCCTTCTATCTGCCAGTTAAGACAGCCGAGGGAAAGAGATTGAACCTGGCCAACATAAAGGCTCTACGATGAGAGGGGAATACCAGATTAGAAAAGTACTGGGCCATAGAGTCATATGAAAAGGAAAGGCCAAAAAAAAAAAAAAACGAGGGGAACAAACTCCAGAGCAGCCAGCATTGATTACTTGGGCTTCAATGTCCCAAATCCTCCTTCAGACTGCCCCCCAAATGGCCATTTCTCCAGAGCTGGCCAAACAATCCAGGTCAATACCAAGGGATTTAATTTTAGACCCTATACATTGTGACCATTTAGAAATACAGGGGTCTGGAGGGAGGAGAGCGATAAGACTGTTGGGGGAAGGGCTAAAATGGAGGTGAAACCAATACTTAATAACAGCAAACCACGGCCGCGATTCAATAAGATGAAGACCCAACTCGGCACAGAGAGTAAAATAAGCTACAGAATTGGGGAGGCCAAGGATCCTGCATAGGAAAATAGCATTGAGGCGTTCTGCCTCGTTGTTGAAAGTCTGGATCCACACAGGAATCCCATACAACACGTGTGAGATAACTGTGGCCTGAAAAATCCGAAGCGCGGCCGAGACAAATTGGTTACCTCTTTGGTGAAAGAAGTGTGTTATGACCACAATCTTATTCCTGGCCAGGATGAGAGAGTGGACCTGATGAGAACACCAGTTTAAGTTATACTGGAATAGAACACCAAGGTATCTGGATGATTTAACCTGCTCAATTTCTCTTCCCTCTATTCTCCAACAACTGCACTTCCAAGGCTTAGAAAAAAACAATATTTTTGTCTTATCAAAGTTTACAGAAAGAGAGTTCTATCTACAACAGGCCATGAAGCTTGTCATGTAGAGAGACTCTTTGTTAATATGTGATCTGGTAATGGTCCTTGGTTTACAGTGAAATCCTAAGCAGAGTTACTCCAGACTAAGCCCATTCACTTCAATGGGCTTCGAGTAGAGTAACTTGGCTTAGGATTTCACTCTTACATGTTCTTCCGAATGGATTAACAGTTTCTTATGTCCAGCCAGGCCTTGGCATTGCACAGCAGATCAATAATTCCACATATCAAAGTGCATTTATTTAATAATGGACCTTGTACTTAAATGAACAAGGAGGAAGTGCCACTGGTGTGACAACTGTTACGTCCAAGACCCTTTCATCATGCCCACAAGCACACCATGAATCCTGCCTCCCCGTTTCCTGACACTTTCTTGATCTTAGCCTCTGCATCCTCCCGCCTTTCTTTTTAATCATTGAATCACTTCACTGGGCTTTCTATGATTCTACAATCATAAAGACAGACTGAGTATCTAATACAAAGCAGGAAGTACCCAATCTTTTAATTAGATATAGATGTAGATATATATCTTCTATATATAAAAAGAGATATATAGATATAGATCTTTTATATATAAAAAGATATATATATCTTTCCCCCCTGGCATGTTTCTAGCAACACCTAGCAATGCTGAGAAACTAATAAAACCAAATAGCATCCCAAAAGAAAATGGCTGCTTTATTATTAGGCTATTTGAGGATAAACGGAAATTAAAACAAAGAGATTTCTGGGTAATTATATACTAATGAGACTATGAAAGTCATTCTCTAGGGGCACTCTTTCCGGTTGAAAAAGACATAAATAAGTATCTTCATGCCCTCATTAGTTCTGCTGAGAAAAAAAAGAAGATTGAACAATGCAGGGTTACAGTTTGCTAGAAAAAGTGTACTTTTGCCATCACATCAAGGTTCGTCCACAGACTTATATTTGCCCTCGGAAATGTGACTGCTGAATGCACTTTAGGATGGTGGAACTGTACTTTTTATCATGTTGAGGCTGGAGGTGAGTAAACACCATGGATGAGAAAGGCATGTTTGAGTTCTATTAGCAAATCATAGATGGGTAAAAATGCTACAGGTCATATATAATGAATTATTTTGTGATCTGTGTTTTTAATTGGTTTAGGGTTTCAGATGAGTCCCTTCAGGGAGGAGAAGGAATCGACTGCCCCCTTAAATTGTCAAATAGCGAAGAGTCCAGTAGCACCTTTAAGACTAACCATCTTTATTGTAGCATAAGCTTTCGAGAACCACAGCTCTCTTTGTCAGATGCATCATCGGCTTTTGAGAACTACAGTTCTCTTTGTCAGATGCTACAATAAAGTCGGTTAGTCTTAAAGGTGCTATTGGACTCTTGGCTATTTTGCTACTGCAGACTAACTCGGCTAACTCCTCTGTATCTATTAAATTGTCACTGAACTTTACACAAGCCATTTAAAAAAAATCTTTTCGTAGTGCCTGAAACTTCAGAGGGCATGTTTACACAATGAATAACAGTCTTTCTCAACATTAATGTATAATGTCTTCTGGCAGAAATAACATCTATAAAGCTATAAGGATTTGAGGTAGGGGATGACAAATATTAACTTGTTTTTAAACCCATGTCAGTCGGTACAACTAGTTGAACTAATACTAGCTACCTAGGGCTTCTTCTTTTTGCTGACTGCCGATAAGAAATTAGAATAATGTATACATATTAGGACTGATGCTGCTGCAGAAGATTAAACATAATAAGCTGGTAATGTGAATTTCCCTAACTCACAATACTCATTACAAAAATTGTTAAGAGGCAAGCCCCCTTGCCTAAAAACCATTGGTTTGTTTAGCAGTTGTAAATTAGGTGGGTTTCAAGCTTAGCTGTGGCTGAAACCACCATGGTGTCATGGTTAGAACACTGGACTAGGATCTGGGCGATCCAACCCCAATTGCGATGCTGCCATGGAAACTTGCTAGGAGACCCTGGGCCAGTTGCACCATCTCACCCTAACCTTCCTCAGAGAGTTTGAGTGGAGGTAGGGGGAGAATGGAGGAGTGAGAATGATTTTGTGAGCTATTTTGAGTCCCTACTGGGGACTCCTGATGAAGGTTAAAGGAGAAAATGCCAAAGCAGGATTACAGCTGAACATCAAGAAGACAAAAGTAATGACCACTGAGGAATCACACAATTTTAAAGTTGGCAATGAGGAAATTGAAATTGTTCAAGCTTTTCTATTCCTTGGCTCAATCATCAACCAAAAGGGACACTGCAATGAAGAAATCAGAAGACTGAAACTTGGAAGAGTTGCTGTGAGGGAACTAGAAAAGATCTTTAAAGATAAAGATCTCTCTCTGGGGACCAAGATCAAGATAATCCAAACAATGGTATTCCCCATTACTATGTATGGATGTGAAAGTTGGTTGGTGAAGAAAGCTGAAAATTGATTCATTTGAAATGTGGTGCTTGGGGGATATCATGGATGTCTAAAAGGACAAATAAGTGGGTACTCGATCAAATCAAGCCTGAATTCTCTCTAGAAGCTAAAATGACAAAACGAAGGCTATCATACTTTGGTCATATCATGAGAAGAGAAGTTTCTCTGGAAAAGTCAAGAAAGCTAGGGAAAGTGGAAGGCAGTAGGAAAAGAGGAAGACTTAAAACAAGATGGTTTGACACAATAAAAGAAGCCACATCTTCCAGTTTGCAGGATCTGAGCAAGTCTGTTAATGATAGGACATTTTGGAGGTCTTTCATTCATAGGGCCATCATAGGTCAGAGGTGACCTGATGGCACATAGAACACACACACACAGAAGAAAAGGAGAGTATAAATAAATAAATGTTGCATCTATCTAGTTGGCATTCATTAGTCTAGGTGGTCAAGGTCAGTAGCCACTACTGGCACATGAGCAGAAGTAGATGCTTCAGACATTTTCCTTGATTGCATTTCTACCTGGATTTTAGAATCCTGGATTCCATAATATTGTTTCAAAAGTGGGATTGATGCCTTAGGGATTCTCTATTGCTCCACTGCATTGATTTCCAAATATTCTATGGAGTGCTTTGCATCACACAGCTTTCTGCAGTTTTCAGTTTCTTCAGCTTACCTGGATCTTTGTTTCTCTCTGTGTGGCTGATGTGTGCATGTGCACTGACAAAAAAAAAAGATGTAGTTCGATGTACAGTCCCGAAACAATACCCAAAGTCTTCTCTTCTTGCCTGCTCCAAATCCCTGACTCAACAGCTTTTCCATCTATAGAATTTCAAATGTGTTCTTGTCTTTGGGAATACACATTGAAACTCTGTGGATAGACAAAGTTGGTGGGGGAATTTGGAGCAGGAGATAGGCAGGTAAGAGAGTGTTAAGGACCCCTGCCCTTGGCCCTTATCATTCCCTACTCGATGTCACAAGAAGCAGCTTTTTCTGTTGTGTGTGTGTGTGTGTGTGTGTGTGTGTGTGTGTGTGTTCTTTTATCTTGCCCTTCAATGTTCAGTCACTCCACAGTACGGTTGTTATGGGGTAGGGAATTTCTTTTTCCAAAATTCACTTTTTTAAATAGAGCCATTCCTCTTATTCTCTTCTTTCTTTTTTAAGAAAAGGGCTTCTCTTTCATTTCTTTTTGAAGATAAATCAAGGCATCCTTTTGTAACTTCAGCCCTTGGAATTGTTTTATGTTATACACCCCAAGGTGGTGCTCTAGCAGGAAGATAGGAAAGCTTGGGAAGACACTGGCTGCCTTTAAGCATCTAGAGCAGGGGTGGGCAAATTGTGGCCCGCGGGCCATATGCGGCCCGCTACAGAGTTTTTTGTGGCCCGCCACGACAGTCAGAAAAATCCGCCTTGAACCGAGATTTCCTTCATTTCCTTCATTCCTACATTTGTCTCATTAAACTGATTCTAAAATTAAATGTGCTTGCAGCTATAGATGATATGAAATTAGCACAATAAATAAATTGAATAAAACTACCACTATTTTATTTAATTTATGTTTATTGATTTTTATGATACAATTTATACCTTTTCTGAAATGCAAAGTTAACTAATGAATGCAATCATTTTAAAAGGTGCGGCCCTCCACTAACCTCCGCTCCCACAAAGTGGCCCCCGAGCCAAAACAATTGCCCACCCCTGATCTAGAGTGAAATTCTGAAATTTTGCAGAACCTCACTTCCCGTCTCTCCTCTCTTCCAATTTTTCTTTGATCAAAAAAGAATTGGTTAGAAACTGACTCCAAATTCCCAAAAAAGAGGGGAAAGAAAGGATTGTTGGATTTCAGGGGAAAACTGAGTGAAGAGGAATTGAGAGAATTTCTCTTAACTAGAGGCAGGCACAAACCGGAAAAATGGCAGTTTGTTGCAATTTGTGGTTCATTGCGGTTCCTGAACCATGAACCACAAACTGGCATGAAATTGCCCGGTTCGTGAACCAGTTCATTTGGTTCATGAAAACATCACTTCCGGGGCAGCAGAAGGTCTGCAGAAAGCCCCCCCACCTTGCATAGAAAACTGATTGATCGATGTCAGGCTGCAGCGACGAACTGAAAAACGAACCAAACAAACCATGCTAAAAATCATAGTGGTTTGGCGTGGTTCGTCAAAAATGTGCCCTGATAAACTGCCGGTTTGCGAACCAAAAAGTAGTCTGGTTTGGAATGAACTTTGATTCATATTTCAGTTCATGCCCATCTTTACTTTTAACCTTAGCTGGAGATGCCAACTTTGAGGTGTTTTAGTGCGCAAAGTATGCGGTCTACTGTTGAGATGTGCCCTCTTCTGAAGCTGCAAAATTGAGTTCTGTGATGACTTTGCAGTGCAATAATCTCCACCATTCCCATTGTTTCATTCATGTTAGTATGACCTCAGACACTTCCTGGATGAAAATGTTTATCCACGGTTTTTTTACGATGCTTGTTAGAATTTCTCTTAACAACCCTGGTTCTAAAAAGATCACCGGGCTATTCTGCGCATGCATCTTTCGGATCTCCTCAAGAGCAATGTTCCAATATAACCAGCTTACCACATGCTAGGGTTTTTTTTACTATGCTTGTGAGCGGTAAAGGGTTGGGATCTTTACCAAGATATAAGGCTTCCCGCACATTACCCATTAGGTTGGATTGTCATCTGTATTAGTAATTCATTCATGCTGGCAACTGTTGGCTGGGGAAGGTATTCTCCTGAGCTGTGAATGTTTATGCTTAGAGTCTTCTTTTATGAAATGGATTCTCTTTCCTGCTTTTTCACCAGACTTTAAAAATTTCACAAACCAAGAATTATTTTTTAAAAAAACGAATAGCAGCTTTTTAAAATGTGGGTTTTTTTTAAAAAAAAAATCATTTTCATTGGAGTTTTTAGATATTTTTGTCTTGATGGAGAAAGAATATCCAGATAAAGCTGAAGTTAATGATTGCTTGTGTATTGTATTTTGTGTATTGCATAACGAGAGGTTGGTTGGTGTGTGTACATACACACCACACTTGTGATTGTAATGCATATTGTGTTTTTGGACGGAGGCACCATTAAAAAAAAGCAAATCCACTTAAATAAACAACATGTATAATGAACATGCAGACAAATTATTCACAGTAGGGGCTCATTTGAACTTCCTATCCAGTTGTCTAGTTTCGTAAGCAAGGAACCACGAAGTAGTGACTGCAGCAGGTAAAACTGTCATCTTCACTACAAAAGATGGAAATGTCAATTGGTCCAAAATGCAGTAGCCAGGCTATTGTTGGGAGCTGGTTACAGGGATTATATCTCTCCATGCTGAAAGATCTGCAATGGTTACCCATCTGTTTCCAGGCACAATTCAAAGTGTGTGCTCTAAACTTTAAGCCCTAAATGGCTTGGGGTTGGGGTACTTGGAGCACCACTTCCTGCCACCAGGAAAGTTGTAAGCTTACCTTGTAGGCATCATATTGGTCTGTGGTAGAACTTTGGGCAGAATGTAGACAGTGAGAAGATACACTTTGTCAGGCCTGCTGTCCACAGTGACTCCATGTTGTATTCAGATGCTTTCTCATGCTGTAGTTTCCCAGTGTTTTTCTGCCCACAGGTTCGCAGACAACCAGCTGTGTTCCCAGGGAAGCAGGAAGGCCTTATCTACTAGGACTAGACATCGACCTTGGAGGAGGAGCACTCGCCTTCCCAGGCTTCTATTGAAGCCGGGCAAAGGGGGGGGGGATGCAAAGGGACGCTTTGATATATTGCCGTTTGTAACGAACACGTCATTCTCAACAAAGCTTCATGGTCAGCCAGAAGCTTTCATGCCTTTGGACTAATTATGGACCCCTGTACTATGAATGCAATCTTTCAATAAAGAACCTTTTTGACTCAAGATTGGATTTCTTGCAGCAAGGGGTTGGGAGATGAAATCAGAGTAACTTGAATTCCATAAACTAACACACGTCTCTAGGATGATTCCTGTCTATCTGCAACAAATCTCATCTCCAGTAGGGTCCTCACCTGGTTGTCCCTGAGATACTGACAGTAACATCTTAAGCACAGTTACATTCTCCTAAGTCAATCGAAGTCAATTCTCTTAGAAATGTGCCAGTCTGCCTAGGATGGCAACATGCATGAAAGATGTCAGAGCTGAAATAGAATCTATGGCTGGTGGAATTTGTGGGTAATTCTTGGTTAGCAGGAGGGAATTTGTAATGCCCCCCCCCCTCCGAGTTTGCTGCTTCTTGCCTACTGCTTGTTTTAGACGGTGCACCTTTGGGACAGCAGCTCATATTCTGAATTTGTTTGAATGCTTTTAGCTGAGTGCAGCCCACAGGGTAGAGGGAATGCAAACTCAAATGGGGGTCAAGCATTTTTTTTTTTTGCATCTCAATTCTGAGGCTTGGAGTTTGCTCACTCAGGATCAGTGGCATGGCCTGAATCTCTCTCAAAGATGAACCGAGAATATTGATAACTCTTTTTTTGCACAGCTTAGCAGTCATCCACATACATAAAGTGCAACCGTGCATTTAACATTTTCCCTTTGGTCCTGGGATTTCTTTATTGATGTGCTCCTCCTGCATGCAACAGGCACAAAATATGTTTCCTAACTGGTGGGGTTCTCATTAGCTCTGTCTCACCTGCCACACAACAAGATAAATGTAGAACCTTTTCTCCCTTCCGCGGTGTTGTTTGTATTGTGTTTCCATTTATATAATTAGAAGCTGTTTGGTTCCAGGTTTCTTGTGTGTGATTAAATGTAGCCTCCAGTTGCACCACCAAACCAATCTCCCAGCAATCCCAACACAGTTCTGTGGAAGTCAGAGCTCTGCCTGTCTGCTTGAGGCTGTGCCGGCACGCTGTTTTTCTCCAAGAAGCTACCCTGCGTTCCTGATACATACAGAAAGTGGGGACTGACGAATTGCTAAGCCTTGCCTAATGCAAACTGCTTTAGTATGCACATCACATCATGCTTGCTGTACTGCAGGGAGAAAGCAGTTATTGCACAAGCGAGCCAGGATAAACACTCGGTTACTCTCCTTCTAAATGCCTCTTCTGGGAGGCAGAGAAAAATAAATTGGGGGGGAGTCATTTGAAGTAAACCTTGGAAAGGAGGAGGCACCAACCAGTAGTATCCCCCTTTACTTCTTACTAGAGAAATACGCATTATCTCTGCTGTTAAGGAGAAGAGGCAACATCTGGGGGTCCAGGCTTGAGGGAAAGTAGCTCCTTGTACCAGGTAGGAAGTCCTTTTTGACATCCTCTCTTTCTTGGGCACCACTTTTTTCCGTTGCGATCTGGTGGCTGACTTTGGGAGACCGTCTGTCATTTTCCTGAATGGAAGAAGTCCTTGGAGAGCTCTAACTGCCAATGACCTTCATAGTATTCCTTAGGAAGGAGCTCCCATTGAGTTCTTTAAAGTATGAAAAGAAGGTCTCTTTCTCACCTGACTGTGGAGAGGTAAGTATTTGAGCATCGGGGTGCAGCTGGCAAAACTGCAGCTGTTCCCTTCTCCCATCAACGAGCCCATGTCGCAAGCAGAGTAAAAATTAGCCATTTTCAAACAGAAACAGCTGCTCTGTATATTGAGCGGCCGCATTGTTACTTTCCCCCCAACTTATTACCATAAATTGATTGTGTGCTGCGAAGGAAGAAAGCGTGCTCTAGTGTATTCAAAATTATGCCGAGAGTTAATGTACTATTATATTTTCATAGGCATGCATGAATATTTCATCACGACTTTCATAAACTTTTCTGGGGCAGCTCCATCTTCTGTTGCAGGTTGCTGCACTTCCCACTTAATTAGGAGCCTTTCAAATAATCCACAGTTTTGTTCACGTTAGTTTCTGTGGCGATGGTAGCAGCTAACAGGATGTGGGATGCATGAGTAGAATTACTGAGTTGCTTGGAAATTTGGGTCTCCATTTCATTGCAGCTATAATTCTTTGTCGTTTGTTAACTTGAAGTTCTTCTTTGACTGTTCTGTGCGTCCTGAATATCAAAAACTATTGGGTATTTGGGGGTTTTCCGGGCTGTATTGCCGTGGTCTTGGCATTGTAGTTCCTGACGTTTCGCCAGCAGCTGTGGCTGGCATCTTCAGAGGTGTAGCACCAAAAGACAGAGATCTCTCAGAGATCTGACTGAGAGATCTCTGTCTTTTGGTGCTACACCTCTGAAGATGCCAGCCACAGCTGCTGGCGAAACGTCAGGAACTACAATGCCAAGACCACGGCAATACAGCCCGGAAAACCCCCAACAACCATCGTTCTCCGGCCGTGAAAGCCTTCGACAATACATATTGGGTATTTCCTACTGAAGCTTTTCCTGTTGTGATTGCCCATGTGCACTGGTGTGTTTGTTATTTAGGAACTGGAGATACAGATAGCAGATATGGATATTAAATGTGATCAGCCTAAGTCTTTAGATGTCAAATGACTGACTACCAATAAAGAATTCTTGCCCTCTGTCAGAAACCCAAGTCAGAACTTTCCTTGACAAGACAAACTTCAGAAATATTCTGTACAATCTAGAACACAGCAAAAGTGTGAATTTCTTTTATGTTGTGAGTAGACATGGGCATGAACTCAAAACAACCAAACCACGTGATTCATGGTTCGTCGCTGTTCCACGAACCACAAACCACGAACTTCCATGAACTTTTCCCAGTTCACCAATCGGTTTGTGGTTCGTGGAATTCAAATGCCCAGCGCTGGCTTCTGAAGCTGGTGCGGGGTGTTTGAAACTGACAGCACCCTTCTCCTGTTGCCCCGATGCAGCAGGAGAAGCCTGTCAGTTTCAAAACACCCCACACAGGTTTCATCCCATCGGGTGAAGCTGGTGCAGGGCATTTGAAACAGACAGCCCCTTTCTCCTGCTGCTTGCTGCCACTTTCACACACCATATGCTGGGTTCAGCCAATCGGCTGAAGCCGGTGTGGGGCATGTGAAAGTGACAGCCCTCTTCTCCTGCTGCTTGCGGGTGGCAGGAGAAGGGGGCTGTCCATTTCACATGCCCCACACCGGCTTCAGCCGATTGGCTGAACCCAGCATATGGTGTGTGAAAGTGACAGTCCCCTTCTCCTGCTGCTCACGGGTGGCAGGAGAACAGGGCTCTCAGCTTCACTAACCTCACACTGGTTTCAGCCCATCAGCTGAACCCAGTGCGGGGTGAGTGAAATTGACATCCTCGTTCTCCTGTTGCCTGAGCGGGAGGAGAATGGGGCTGTCAGCTTCACTCACCTCACACCAGTTTCTGCCCATCGGCTGAACCCGGCGCGGGATCTGTGAAACTGAGAGCCCTGTTCTCCTGCTGCCCGAGTGACAGGAGAATGGGGCTGTCAGTTTCACTCACCCCAAACCAGCTTCAGCCCATCGGCTGAACCCAGTACTGTGTGTGTGAAACTGACAGCCCCGTTCTACAATGAGGCTGTCAGTTTCACACACCCTATGTGGGCAGCGGCACCAGCCTGTCTGGCTTCATAAACAACTTATGAAGCTGATGAACCAGGCCCATAAAGTTGTGGAGTTAGTGGAAAACCCCACGAACCATGTTTTCATGACCCACAAACCGGCCTGGTTCGTGGGTTTTTTTTCTCCTTTGTATTGCAATTCATGCCCACCTCCAGTTGTGAGTTTCCATAGTCGGATTCCAAGAATTAAGTCAAAAAGTCTGGATGTAGTGATTGATATATCAAGGGGCTATTGTAGAGTTACATAACAGCAATGCAATCCTATGCAGAGTTACTCCAGTCTAGGCCTGTGTATTTTAATGAACTGAGGCTACAGTAACTCTGCAAGTCTACTAATTTTATTTTTAAGACAATTCTTCTCATTTCAGATGTTTTGTGTGGCTTTGTGAGTAGCACTTGTTGGAACTGTTTCTTCCGAAGTTAGTAAAACCTGACATTTTAAGGCTAAAATCTTATGCATTCTTACCTGGGAGTAATCAATTGGATATTAACAAACTTATTTCTGAGTAAAGATGTATACACTTGCATAGAAATAAGGTGTTTTGAAGTAATTGGGTTTCAAAAGATATAACACTGTTTAGGATTGAATAATAGTCTTTGTGCAATTTGAAAAACCCTGAAAGTGAAGTTTGGTTTTCCTTAGTTCTGTCTTTGGATTAAGCACGTGTTGGACTGTGGCAACCTCTGTTTTAGAAATGGTTAGATTTTAACTTATCACAATTTAAAACAAAGAGGAGCCCTGCATAACACACATTATTTAGTTACTGGTGCTAATGAAGAAGGTTCAAGTTTTCTACTTGCAAATTATTCCAGATTATCATTTGTATAAATTAACAACACAGAATCATATGGAATTAAAGCCTAATAATTAAACTGAAAATAAATTTTAAAATATAAGCCTTTAAAACTCAGTTAGTTGATACTCCTGCTTAACACAGAAATCCTAAGCAGAGTTGGGCGATGGAAAGTGCTGTCAAGTCACGGCCAACTTTTCCAAACCCACTCTTACAATAGGTTGGTCCATTGTCCGCACTTGAATGGAGTCTTCTGCAAGGAACTGAAAAGATGCAGACTGCAATGCATGGAAATTTCCCAAATGTTAGCTCTTAATTAGAAGAAACCTCTAAACCAGATTACACTTCTTTTATTCCTCTGTAGCATCTGTAGGCTAATTGGTTTTCTTACTAAAAAAATTCTTTTTCACTCTCCCCTGGAGATCAAATTATTGGACTTTAAATTGTTAACCTTCTGTTGGTAGTTCCAAAGTGTGTTCTTCTTTAGCAACTTGTTACTTACACATGAATCTTTTTTAAAAAAAAAACAACCCTCCAGAGGCACAAAATACCCATCAATGAAAAGAACAAGTAGAAGCTGCTAATTCCAGCCTGCTGTGCCTCAGTTGCAACTGCCCCATGTGGCAATCTTATCTAAGGAGTCGTACACACTCCTAAATGAGTGTACTCAGAATCCTGCTTGGGCCTGTTTATTGCAACTCACTCCCTGGAAAATGTTCTTGGGATTGTGCTGTTAGTGAATGAAGAATTAATTCCCTCTCTTTTCATTTCTGAGAAGCTGGGCAGCCCACTCCTAACCCCCCAGGCAGCGCCGTCGCTCGTGCACCCGTGTAAATGGGGCAGCACTGCATGGCACCCTATGGACTTTTGCAGGATAGTCTTGCTGGCACCTGAGTGTGGCAAGGCAAGATGCAGCAGCCCCTGGGTGGTCCCACCCACCATTCCCCTGACAACCCTGCTCACACCAGCCAATGGCCACACCCTCCCCTGACATTCAGGCAAGGGGCAACCAGCGGCACAGCCAATGGGGAGGGCCAGACGGGTGGCTACAGCTTGGTGCTCCTGCAAATACCCACTGCTGCTCCCACCACCAAAAGAAAAAGGTCCCCCCCCCTGAAAAGTAGGGCCAGATAGTAGGAAGGTGATCTCTGTTGCCTGGAGATCAGTTGTAATTATGGGAGATCTCCAGCTACCACCCGGAGTCTGGCAACTCTAAGTAGTCCCAAGGTTCTGGAGAAGCAGGTGGGTTGGCGGGGCCATCAATGAGTAACAGGAACACCCATTGGGAACCATGTGGGAGGCCGGGAGGCCGTTTGGAAACAAGGGGAATGAAAAGCACGCTCAGACTTGCTGCTGTGCAACTTGAACACATCACTGCATCTCTACAAAACGAGAATGGGGGCCGGACCTTGACAGCCATGTCCCAGTACTGGGGAGATGCCCCCCCCCCGAGTGAACTGACAGACATTCCCCACACCAAGTCCATCCTGCTTCTGCAAACACATCCCCCACCCCCTGGCAGTGGCTTTCCACCTGCAGCGACCATCTTCCTAGTTTATCAGATGCCAGCAGCTCAGACTATCAGAGAATGAAAGTCCTCAGTGCCTCTCCCCCCGCCCCCCCCCCGCAGACATTCATGGGCCACAGTTCAATTCCCACCCCACATTGATGGGAAGAAGGGGGCAGGGAGGCTGGACGGGGTGCAGCTTGATACATTTGTGGGAATGTGTGAGTGGGCATGTGCTACAGGGTGTTGAGTGATGGGCTAATGACAATGTCAGTCAGGCATGCAAACACAGAAGTTTGTTGTTTTTCAACATGTTTTATTAAACTGGAAAAAGTGCCACTGTCCCTCGGTAGCCAACGCATTTTGAGCAGCCCTCATTCTGTGCTCCCAGGGGTGGGGTGGAGATGCTGACTGCCTTGAGATACCGCTTCCTGGGCTGGATCTGAATGGCACTTGCAGAGGACGGGGGGTGGGGGGGTGGCTGAAGCAGACATGCTTGGTTGTCTCCCGGACAGTTGTGATGTGTCTGCAAGGGAAAGACACAGATGTGCAGCAAGGAACTCAGCCGAGCCAAAGCCCGCACTCCAACATCTGAGCAAATGTACGTAGTAGAGAGCAGCAGTGGGGAGCTCCACAGGTGCAGCTAGTGACCAGCTGATGCAAGACCCTCTGGCGAGGAAGCGCCCTGCCGTGGGATGATTTTACCTTTAAGGGAGAAAGTGACCAGGTAGTTACAAACACCTGATCAAGAGTAGTTTTCTGGGCATCTGCCTCTGGGGCAGGCAGGGGCTGCCACCATGGTCCTCTCCCCCGCCAAGGCTAGCCAAGGTGAGTTCAGGTGATGGGGCAGCCAGCACAAATCAGCAAGCTGGGTTTAGCAACCGCCTCATCTCCCTCTTACCTGTAAGTGCTTCTTTACTCCTTACTGAGAAGGAACTTCAGAGCCAGATAACCTGCAAGGAAACTTGAGTGGTTATTGTTAGTTAGCCAAACATTCTTGACTTTGCCCTTCTTCCCTTGAGCGAGTGCAAAGTTCTGCCATGTTTCTCGCAAAGTCCCCAAAATGCACTCAGTGCCTGCCACTGTGGGTACCCTCTCTCCCACCTCATGCTCAAAGTACTCACGGCAGAAAGCAAATGGGCAGAGCTTTCAGCCACGTGCTAACTTACCTAAGTTCATGGGCAGCGTGGGCAGATGCTTTGTAGGGTGCATCTGCAGGTGATTGGGTGTGAGGAGGGGGCTTGTCCATGCCGGAAGTGCACGCAGATTGCCCCCCGTGATAGTTCCCATCCTATGCTCCTTCAGTCCATGGGGGCAGGGCTGGGCGCTCGGAGAAGGGGCCAAGTTTACTCCGTTCAATGGGCGCCTATGGGCTACGCCTTGTTTTTTCGTGGTGTAGCTCTTTTGCACCACTGTGGGCATTCCCGCTTCTGGAAGGGCTTAGGGAGCAAACTAACTCTGGCCCCACCCTCTTCCCCACCCCCTCCTGTGCTGGTGCGGTGCCCTGTGGTGCTTCTCCACCTCCATCTGCCTGTTTCTTGCTTCCGGCGGCGGCGGCCCGCCAGCGTTAGCACGCCTTGTGCTGCTGGTGGCAGAAAGGCATTTAGGCCTGCACAGGAGCCAGTTCCGCCGGCACTAGCCTTAGTTTGGTCCCTATTCACTTTCCCCATCCCCCTTAGGATTGAGCTGTTACCCATAGAAAGTATAAAATATCCAGAAAAATCCCATTTTTTCAATGCTTGTAATTCTAGGTCCATTGTGTAAAGATGTTTGTGGAAGAATAGGCAAAACACCATGGCTGAAGACAGTACAGGCCATGTGTTCAACCTTCATTCTTATGCATGGATGTGCCAACAAAGAGTCCTTCATCTTTCTCATTTTAGAACCTTCATTTTATTATTCTAGCTTGACACTCTTTGCCTAATGAATGTAAGTGCATGACTGCCTATATTTATATGCCTTTGCATTTATGTTTATATTTTAAATATTTTTATGGCTTGGTGTTGCTTGGATGAGCAGTAGCAAATTCTTAAGTTAGCTATGAGTTGGTCTTGCACAATCCATCCAGTACCAGATTTCTCCACTGAACCTTTTGCCGTAACATCCCAACAGTGATGGCTTTGAATGCATTGTTGCTCTCTAGAAGTACAGATGTAGTCTTTTTCACCATAGTTGTGTGTGCACAATTATTTCTGCATGCTTAAAACCACCCTGAGCAGTCTACATTAGAAAACGTATAGTCAGTTGCACGTGTGTTTGGATAACATAAGGTAAGAAAAAGATCCTCAGAATGAGTGAATTTGCCAAAAGCATGTTATTGTTTTTACCCATGAAGATACAAATAATCCTTTGGAATGTTGCTGGTATTCTTTGTGCCAAAAGTGGGCAGGAAGTTGATTGTCATGTACTGGTGGACCACTGTGCAGAAGTTGGTAGGCCACACAATGCCTACTGGTTGCTGAGATTCTTGAGAAGAGCGCTAGCAGACCTTGATCTGATCCATCAAGGAACTTTTCAGGTGTTAAGCAAGAATGCTTGCTTAAGTTGCCTTTTTGTATGGTTGCCTTTTAAGTATGGTTGGTCACAATACAGACAGATAAAAGATTTATTTTACTCAGACCAAAGGAAAACAGGTTTTAGAATTAAAAGCTCAGAATTTGAAGAGCTTTTGCTAGGAGATAATACCAAAGCAATGGTTGTTGTGGGTTTTCCGGGCTGTATTGCCATGGTCTTGGCATTGTAGTTCCTGACGTTTCGCCAGCAGCTGTGGCTGGGATCTTCAGAGGTGGCGAAACGTCAGGAACTACAATGTCAAGACCACGGCAATACAGCCCGGAAAACCCACAACAACCATCGTTCTCCAGCTGTGAAAGCCTTCAACAATACATCAATACCAAAGCAATTTCAAAAATGTATAAACTGTTATTGAAGTGGTTTACAGAAGACAAAACAGTCAAGGTACAGATGGTAAAGTGGGCAACCAATTGTAATAATGAAATAATGATGGAAGCGTGGGAACAATTGTGGAAAAATACGTTAAAAATATCAACATGTACCTGTATAAGAGAGGATGGCTACAAAATGTTATACAGATGGTATTTAACACCGAAAAAATTAGCCATAGACAATAAACAGCTATCTAATAAGTGTTGGAAATGTAAGGAGCATGAAGGTTCTCTATTTCATATGTGGTGGACTTGCCGTAAGGCTAGGGACTTTGGGACTAAAGTATGTGCTGAGATGTCTTTGATACTCCAGTACAATGTTGCTAAAAATCCAAAAATGTTGTTATTATCTTTGCATCTAGAAGATGTTAATAGAAATGATAAGACATTGTTATATTATATGATAATAGCAGCAAGAATTTTATATGCTCAATACTGGAAGAAAGAAGAAATACCTGAAATTGAAGAATGGACTAGGAAATTGTTGTACATGGCTGAAATGGACAAACTAACAAGAAATGTGGAAGATCAAGATCCGAAAAGGTTTTTGGAAGATTGGAAAAAGTTGAAAAAATACATGGAAAAGAAATGGGATGTTAAGGGACAATTATGGTCTTTTGAAGGGTTCTAAAGATCTTAAGTAAGATAAGATATAGTTAAGATCTTTACTAATAACAAGTTAAGAGCAATTATAGTATAGTAACAAGGTGCTAACAATAATGGGGGGTTGGAGTGCTGTTGGAAGTCAACATTGAAAAGGGGGAGGGGAGGGGTGGGGAAATATGCATATGGGAAATGAAATGAATTGTATATGTGTTTTAATTTGAATATATTGACCCATCCAATAAATTTTTTTCAAAAAAAAAAGGAATTGCATGTGGGGCAAATGTGGGGTTTGCAGTAGAAAGGAGGAATTGGCAAAAATTACGCTTCCCCTTTTGTTAGTAGAAAATGTACAGTGAAATCCTAAGTACAGTTACTCCAGTCTAAGCCAACGGAAATCAGTGGGCTTAGACTGGTGTAACTCTGTTTAGGATTACACTATTAGTGTGTTTTCTTAAGGCAACAACTTGACATGTTGGCTTCCGTATTTGGATTTCTACTTAGCACTGAAGTTCGTAGGGAGCAGAATCCAGCACAGAGTTAGGTTAAACGAATGGGTCATGTTTTAAAAAATGACCTACTGTATGCTGATGGCACCCACTCACAGAAGGCTTGTGCCCTAAACAACTGAAACTCAATTTAAAAAGAACAAGATTCAAGACCAGTGGCCCCATAAAGACCAACAAGATTTCCAGAGTATAAGCTTCCGAGAGTCTAGCTCACTTTGTCAGATACATTCCTGCTTGTATCTGCTTAACTCTAGAAAGCTTATACACTGGAAACCTTGTTGGCCTTTTAAGATACTACTGGAGTCGAGTTTTGCTCTTCTACAGCAGACCAACATGGCTACCCACCTG
Source organism: Eublepharis macularius (assembly GCF_028583425.1). Lineage (NCBI taxonomy): Eukaryota > Metazoa > Chordata > Lepidosauria > Squamata > Eublepharidae > Eublepharis > Eublepharis macularius. The sequence continues at coordinate 15,436,605 of NC_072802.1, forward strand.
AAGGCAACTTCAATTCAAAGAGGCTCTTCTTGTGCGAGTTTTTGAAAGCACTTGTGCAACCTCTTGTGCAAGTCAAGGCACCATGGCTAGTCTCAAACATATTTAAAAAAACTGTATGGATGCTCATGCAAGCATTTGCAACAAAGCACTGCAGAGCATTTTGCTTCTGCACACTCTTCTTTAGCTTAAGCTTAAGCATGTCTGCCTATCTGAGTTCTAGGGTTGTCACCTCTGGCTTAGAAAATTCCTGGTGATTTGGGGGTGGGGTCTGGGGAGGGCAGTTTGGGGACGAGAGGGATCTCAGCAATGTACAGTGCCATTGAATCCACCCTCCAGAGCAGCCATTTTCTTCAGGGGAATGGATCTCTGTAGTCTGGAGATCAGTTGTAATTCCAGGAGACCTCCCGGCCCAGAGCCGGATCGAAGGGGGGGGAAGGGGGGTAGTCTGCCCCCAGCGCAGCCAAAGAGGGGGCACTGGACGCAGCTACCAGCTGCTGGGAGCACGCCGGCGGTAGCGCGAGCAGCTGAGCAGAGGGGGGGAGGCCGCCCATGCCATTTGCCTGCCCAGCAGGAGAGGGAGCCCGCGGCAAGCCAGCTGCCCCCTCAGCGGGGCAGGTGAATGGCATGGACGGCCTCCAAGCCACCCGTGCTGCCGTCGCCAGCTCCGTGGCACACTGTGCACCAGGGGAGCCAGCTTGCCACGCTGGCAGCATGCTCCGCCCCTGCATGATGACATCACAGAAATGATGTCATCACGCAGTGCCAGGGGGGTGGACTTGGGTTGCCCTGGGCACTGGCAAACCTAGATCCAGCCCTGTCCAGGCCTCACCTGGAGCGTGGCAAGTTTCTTGCTTCAGGTATGAGACAGCAGACCTCACTTTTCATTTTCACATCACTATAGGTGATGTCCAACCCACAACCTTTGAGATTTATTGAGACAATACTGCTCAAGAAAGCAATAATTACCAACAATTAACTGCTGGTTTGTTAGTTTACTGTGGACCATTAATGCTCTAACAAAGCAGCTGTTAACTAAACCAGCACTGTTGGAAGTGGTTTGTCTACTTTTTGTAATTTCTACAGTATGTATACATCTCCCACTGCACCCCTTTCCAGCAATATTCACACTTTTTTAATCATCCAGGAAGATGGTAACAACTGTTGTTTGCCCAATTAGTGCCTCTTTGGCAGTGGCTAAAAGGATTTCTGGTGTGATTCAATAGGAATAAATCCCAAACAGTGTTTTATCCCTGGCTCACTTACTGTACTGCTCTTACACTAGATCTCTGGAGTTAGCCAAAGAGAAGCTGTTTGTTTAAATTAAAGCTAATTTAAACAGTGAATTGTTAAAAGGGGGGGTTGCATTCCAAATACAGAAAGTGTTGATTTGGACACTCCAGAATGGATTGTGATATTCAGCTGTAAGGTATTGGAAGAAACAAAAGAAGAGTCCACGGAGGTCTCCAGCTTTTCTGTATTTGAATGAATTTGGAAAAATAAATTCCAGGTTGCAGAGCAGAAAAGGCAAGTCCTCTGAAACTCCTTGAAAATCAGTGCGATTTCAGCCTGCGATACTTCCTTTAGATTTCACAAACCTAATCTTTGCATTTGAAAATCCTAATTTCTCACATGGGTTCTCCCCATTTGGGACAAAACTGTAGTTGCCTTTTTTCCTAATCCTAGTTACAAAAAATTTACCAGTAATTTTTTTTTCATAAATTGCTTAGGAATGGCAAAAAAGTGTTAAAAACAATGCAAAAATATTAAGGAATAAAACATGACAAATGAAAGATGGAACACAAGCAACAAAATGGGCAAAATGAAAATGTTCATAACTATAACACACAAAAACAAAACAAGGAATATTCATACATTCCTAATTAAACCACTGCTACAGAGCGATCTTGATGTGATCACTCAAAGGGCCAAGCTACACACGACGAATGACACTTGAACGGCAAGTGTATTTCTCCCTGTTCACTTGCCCTCCACTCAATCCACTTGCCGTTCAAGTGTCATTCGTCATGTGTAGCTTGGCCCACAGAGTGAAGGCAAGTGGACAGCAACTGCCAAGAACAGAAGTGACATGGTCAAGAGGATCCAAGAGCTGGTAGCATGCTCCTTTTAGAAGTATTGTCCTTGACAGGTTCTTTACAATGCCCATTCTTGATGCCAGCCCTGATTAAGACTGTTTCCACACACTTTTAAAAGGACAGTTCACTCACCAAATGCTGGTGACTTTTCCCCAGGAATCCAGACTGCTCAGTTTGTAAAAAGGATGTGGGCTGTTGGCTTCCGTTTGGCTTCTGTTTTTTGGCATGCTTTTCTGGGACTGTAAAAAGTCCATTCCCCAAAAATCCATTCTCAGAAAATGGCCCACAGCTCTTTTGCAAAGGGGGCTGTCTGGTTTCCTGGGGAAAAGCCACCAGTGTTCGGTGAATGGGCTGTCCCTTTAAGAGCCTGAGGAAACAGCCTATGTTTCAACTTGGGTCAAGTCTACACAATAATGGAGAGTTTTCTGTTTTCATGTGACATATTTGTACATTTAGAAAGGTCAACATATGCACTTGGCAGGTTGCATTGTTAGCTTGTCACTTCAGGAACCCACTTAAAAATTCACATAATCTCTTTCATCTGTGACAATTAGAATATTTGCTTTATGCTCCTATTGGACACCCAAAACTCTCCATGGAATTGAATGTGTTTTGTCCGGTATATGAGTTTTCTGGAGTCTTGAAAAGGCCAGACACATCCATTCATTTCTCAAGAGCAGTTCATACACAGCATACTCAGACATGTGCATTTCCTTATAATTCCTTCTTACAATTCTGTGGAAGCAGAAAGATGTTGAACTTATTTGACATCAACCATGTTTAAGAACATTTGAAAGAAGGTGATACACTGCCTGCAGAATGTGACATTTACAAGGACCGCTGAACATTGGGGATATGAGAGAACCTGAGCATGCCACTAAGGCACTTCATCACTCAGTATAAACCTTTTTTAAAAAGTAACCCATTTGATTTGAAAAAGGGACCAAGTAATTGCCTTGCGGGAGGATCAGCTTCAGGTTTCAGGTGAAATGATTAAAGTGTTGAACTAGGAAAGGAAAGGTCCAGATTCAAATCTCCATTCATGCATCCAGTTTATTAGGTGACCTTACAGTGCAATCCTAAACAGATTTACTCCAGTCTAAGACTGAAGTAATTTCGATGGGTTTAGACTGAAATAACTCTGTTAGGATTGCACTGGAAGTCCAGTAAACGACTCTCCAAACGTAGAAGATGCAGATATACTGCTTTGAGTTCCTTGGAAGAGATAATGGGCTCCTGATCTCGTCATTCATGAGCCCAGGGCTGTTGGACAAAACAACAGAGGACAGGCTTCAGGTAGGGTTGCCAACTCCTGGTTGGGAAATTCCTGGAGACTGGGGGTCAGAGCCTGGGCAGGGTGGGGCTTGGGGAGGGAGGGACCTCAGAGGAGAATAATGCCATAGTATAATGTAGGTGTTAAAGTACCCTAGAAAAACTCTGTCTCGTGCATAATTTTATAAACCTCTATCATACCCCTCCCCCCTTTGGTGTCTCTTTTCTCAAACTGACACGTTCCAGTTGCTTCAGCCTTTCCTCATAGGAAAGGTGTGCCAACCCTTTAATCATTTTGTTTGCTCTCTTCTGTACCTTTTCCTGCTCTGCAATGTCCTTTTAGAGATTCAGTGAACAAAATGGCACACTGTATTCCTCATGGGGCTCCACCATAGATCTATTCAGGGGCAGTATAATATTGGCTGTTTTATTATCAGTCTCTTTCCTAATAATCCCCAGATGGTTTGTTTTTTTTTCACTGCTGCAGCACACTGGGTCATTTGAGCAATTCACTACGGCTCAAAGATCTCGTTTCTCCTCTGTCCCAGTATGTTCAAACTCCCATTAGTATATACTTAAAATTGGGATCGTTTGTTCCAATGTCCTTACTAGAGTTGTCAGGTTCCCCTTACCAGGTGTGTGTGCGGGGGGCAGGGGGGGGACTTGGCAATCACATTTTTCAATGTCTTCTGGGATGATACGACTTCTGGGAAGTGACGACATCATGCAGGGGGTGGGAGCACTCCCGCGCTTTGCAGTGGGCTGACCAGAGCTTTTTTTCAGCAGGAACGCAGTGGAATGGAGTTCCAGAACCTCTTGAAAATGGTCACATGGCTGGTGGCCCTGCCCCCTGATCTCCAAACAGAGGGGAGTTTGGATTGCTCTCTGAGCCGCTCAGCAGCACGAAGGGCAATCTAAACTCCCCTCTGTCTGGCGATCAGGGGGCGGGGCCACCAGCCATGTGACCATTTTCTCTGAGGGCAACCCACTGAGTTCCACCACCTCTTTTCCCAGGAAAAAAGCCCTGGGGCTGACTAATTTGGGTCTCAAACAAGGAGTGATGTCATCGCACATGTGGAGAATGTGCCCAGGAGGCCTATTCCTCACTTTTCCCCAGCTCCAGCAAGATGAGTGGGGGGGGGAAGAGGGTGGAAGATGTAGGATCCTCCACTCTCACCAGGGGACCTGGGATCCCTAGTCCTTACACTTCATTTGCCGCAATCTGTGTACCCACTCAACCAATCTCCTGGGGCTCTTCACAGTCAATCTTGGTTTTCAGCATCCTGCATACTTTTGTGTCATCTCCAAACTTGGCCATGACACTGCTTACTCCTCAGTTCCAGATCATTTATATGCACCAAGGACAACCTGAATCCTACTCCAATTCATACCCTGTTGGAACCTCAGACAAGGGAGCTGAAATCTGAATGGAAGCTAACCACGCAACTCAAACAATAAATTTAATGAGGTATTCCCCAAAGGCAAAAAAAAAAAATAAGGACCAGGGAACAGAAAGTTGGCACAGTCCTTGGTAAGTAGTTAGGGCATAGACTCAATGCTTTTTCACGTCTCCGAGGGACAGGATTCTGCCCAAATCTTGGTGGGACAAGAGGGCTCTAGTTAACAGGTCAGTGCTGGTACATGGACCAAGGCAGATGTCCTTTGATGATGACCCTGTTGCTGGGCCTGTCTCCAGAATTCCAGCTTCCATTTTGAACCAGCTCATATGGTGCTTCATACAATGCGGGTTCCTTCTAGTTCACAAGGTACCGGCTGGATATTAGGAAAAACTTTTTCATGGTCAGAGTAGTTCAAAAGTGGAATCAGCTGCCTAGGGAGGTGGTGAGCTCCCCTTCACTGGCAGTTTTCAAGAAGAGGCTGGATGAATACTTGTCAGAGATACTTTAGGCTGATCCTGCACTGGGCAGGGGGTTGGACTAGATGTATGGCCCCTTCCCACTCTATGATTCTATGATTCTATGATTTTATGATTCTACAACAACTAATGGGGTCCATTCTGGACAGATCATTAAATTGGTTTTCTGCATCACTCATGGAGGTGATGGGATTCCCGGGGGAAAGGTGTCTGCCTTGTATCAGGATACTTCACCGAAATCCTAGATAGGTTCCCAGCTGGGTCTAGAAGCTGCTCTCAGTATCTGTTCTGCAGGGATTTGTCTCTGTTGACTTGTCAAGCCCAAGAAAGTTGAAAATGGGATTGCTTATAATTAACAGTGACTCTGGTTGGATGAAAACCACTTGATTTGTAGAACACAGTAGGAACAAGTGTGTGTGCATTGACTTTTCCTACTAGAAGTGAGATGGGCCTCTTGGCTGAACTAATTAAAAACATCACAAAACATCCCATGATACAACAAAATGAGAGGAAATGGATTTAGGTCAGCTCCTAATGAGTTTGTGCACAATATGGAAGCATACCCCCCCCCAGTTCTATTCAATTATTGTTTGTACCAAGAACCAATGAAGCCCCGTGGTGAGCCTTGCTGTTGATCTTGGCCTAACACTGAAATGCCAACAACTTAACAACCTATAACACAAATCTCTTGCAAATCAAAGCATTGATGGGCTCTTGTTTATCTTTTCTTGCTAGTGATCAACAGCTGTCCGTCACAAGGAGGATGGATGGCCAAGAGGCAAAGTTAGTTCAGGAATCTTCAGCTGCCCTTGCGGAGCTTTCGAAAATTTATATTCTGTTTTGACATTGCAGTATAAAAAATCCTGATTAATTAAGCATACCGAGTTTTCATTTTCATCAGTTGTGCTGCGTACAGAAAGATGCTGTGTGCTGTAAAGTGACAAATGAAGATCAAATGAGGTGTGGGGTGGGGGGGAAGGTGAGGAAAGCTAACAATGCTATTCTTAAAAAATCTAGACTTTGTATTCATTACACCCAAAGTGGCAAAGGGCTGCTGTCACAGCTTAATTTATTATGAGCTAGATTTTTATCACACTCTTCCACCAAGGCAGGTCAAGGTGGCATAAACCTATTTTTTCCTATTTTTTCTTCCCAAGAACAATCTGGGAAAGGGTATGCTGAGACAGAACAACAAAGGGTCAAACTAAATGTGTAGGATTTTAAGGAGCTGGGTTCAGGTTCCCCAGACCCAACTTGGGTTCCCTGCAGCCCCACAGCAACTGTGGGGGATGGCTGTTAAAAAATAAAGGAGAGCCCAAATGGCCTCAGAATCCCACAGTGGGGAGAGGAAGGGTTCCTGCCTCCCCACCCCAAGCCATTGTCCTGTGTCAAAATAGCATGAGGAGAGTGAATTTCCCTGTTTTTACTGCTCTCTCCTCCACTCACCACTTAACATCAGAGAATCACAAAAGCACAATTCCTGTCAAAAACACTTTATTTCTTGAACAGCTTTAGGATACACAGCAGGGGGGCGCACCAAAGGGCATGATAGAAGTGTACTACACAAAATAATACAACCCACTTCACCATTTTTGACAGCAGTTGTGTTTGTGTGATTCTCTGATGTGAAGTGAGTTGTGTTATTTTTATGTAGTACACTGCTTTCATGCCCTGTTGTGCCTTCCTACTGTGTAACCTAAAGCAGTTAAGGAAATAAAGTGCTTCTGACAGCAATATTTTGGGGTGATTCTCTGATGTTAAGTGAGTTGTGTTATTTTTGTGTAAGATACTGCTGACATGCCCTTTGGTGCGCCCCCCTGCTGTGTATCCTAAAGCTGTTCAAGAAATAAAGTGTTTTTGACAGGAATTGTGCTTTTGTGATTCTCTGATGTTAAGTGAGTTGTGTTATTTTTGTGTAAGATACTGCTGCCATGCCCTTTGGTGTGCCCCCCTGCTGTGTAACCTAAAGCTGTTCAAGAAATAAAGTGTTTTTGACAGGAATCGTGTTTTGTGATTCTCTGATGTTAAGTGAGTTGTGTTAATTTTTCTGTGTGGGGGACTGCTGGTGTAATGTGTCATAATGCTTTGCCTACTTGTACTTTGAAAGGGAGAAAATAATTTTAAAAAAACTTTTATTTTGTGTTGTTCGTGTTTTATTCTTTGTTGTGCAGTTGGTTCCCATCATAGGGAACAATGGGGCTGGCTGGCCAGCCATCTCTGTAGGTGGTGGGGGAATTTGAGGGAGGGTGTCTGTGGTTCAGGTGCTCTTTCACAGGGACCAGCTGGCACTCAGAAGTGTGCCCACCATTGTGGCACCCCTGGGCTGTGCAGAATTGCCCAGGGAAAGAGAGTTTAGAAGTTCCCAGCATAGGGAACAAAGGGAGAGGGCTGGCCTTTGCCAGCCTGTTCCTGGGGTTATGGGTGTGAGGCAGGTGGCGGTGGATTTGGGTCTGTGAGGGGCTAATGTGGGGATTTGGGTCTGTGTGTGGCAGCTGGGGGGGAATTGGGTTTGTGTGGGGCTGTAAGGGGTGGACTTTAGGGGCTGAGAGGACCTACTTGGGGAGGCCATGAAATGCCCCCCCAAGTGGGAGCAGTCTGAGCCTTGGTGGGGGGTGGGAGGAAGGGTGGGAGAAGGGCCCCAGAGGGTTGGGGGGCATTTTGCATGCAAAATGCCACCCCTGGCAAGACAAGCCTCCCCCAGCTGTCAGTGGTAGAGATTAGAGCACCTAATTGGGGAGGCCATGAAATGGCCCCCCCAAGTGGGAGCAGGCTGAGCCTTGGTGGGGGGTGGGAGGAGGGGTGGGAGAAGGGCCCCTGAGGGCTGGGGGGCATTTTGTATGCAAAATGCCACCCCTGGCAAGACAAGCCTCCCCCAGCTGTCAGTGGTAGAGATGAGAGCAGAGCACCTACTTGGGGAGGCCATGAAATGCCCCCCCCCAAGTGGGAGCAGTCTGAGCCTTGGTGGAGGGTGGGAGGAAGGGTGGGAGAAGGGCCCCTGAGGGTAAGGGGGCATTTTTCATGCAAAATGCCACCCCTGGCAAAGGAAGCCTGCTTCTTCATTTTTCCCCCATAGGAAATAATGAAGAAGATGAGCAGCAGCATGCTAACAATATGCTGCTCCTTCGCTTTCTTATGGGAGGATAGGGGGACCTGGTTTGGGGGGCCATAACATGGCCCCCCAAAGTCCAATCGGTCTGAATCTTGGGGTTTTTTTAGAGAGGGGTTACAGGAAGGTCCCCACCAATTTTGGGCCGATTCGGTGGGAAAATGCCTCCCCCAGACGTCCGGGAAGACGGAGGCACTTTCCCTTTGAAAAAGCCGAAAGCCAAAAGCCGAAAGAAAGCCGAAAGAAAGCCGAAAGCCGAAACGGCTGGCCGTTTCGGCTTTCGGCTTATTTGAAAGAGATTCTTCTTTCGGCTTTCGGCTTTAGCCGAAAGTTTTTGGCTTGCACACCCCTACCAAAGAGTGATTAACACATGGAATTCACTGCCTCAGGAGGTGGTGGCAGCTTCAAGCATAGACAGCTTCAAGAGGGGATTGGATAAACATATGGAGCAAAGGTCCATCAGTGGCTATTAGCCACAAGGTATAGATGGAACTCTCTGTCTAGGTCAGTGATGCTCTGTATTCTTGGTGTTGGGGGGGCAATCAGTGGGAGGGCTTCTAGTGTCCTTTCCCCACTGGCAGACCTCCTGATGACACCTGGTTTTTTGGCCACTGTGTGACACCGGGTGTTGGATTAGATGGGCCATTGGCCTGATCCAACATTGCTTCTCTTATGTTCTTATTGTATTCTAGCATAATTTTTTTAAGGGCTGTAGCCCAGATGCAATGAGTGAATCTTCACTTTGTAACCAATTTATCTAGGAAGTATGGGGGAAGATAGCACTACCAAGAGGCCAAGAAATGTATAAAGTGTAGGAGAAAATGTAATTAAGCAAAATTTAGAACTGACCAAGAAAAGTACAGAGAACATTCAGTAGCTACACTAAGCTAGTTAACACCTGTGATGGGTGAGAAGTCCCAGGTTTTGCTAAGATAGCTAACACCTGTAATGAGACAGAAAGTCTTTGTTCAGGTCACTAGCTCTTATATTGGGAGTTGAAATTAGATTACTTTTTTAAAAAAATAAATGTTATCATTGTCCTCTGTGCTTATTTCTATTGCTATCATTGATCAATTTACAGTAGTTTACAGCACCGTTGAGTTATTTTATTTTCTGTATTACATTTAGAAACTTTTATTTCTTTATAGACATGTATTTCACATGTTTCTGCCATTGCATTCATGGTGGTTTACCAATCGAAATAACACCTGCAATATGATAATGTAATCTTTAGAAACAAACTTTATTTAGAACTTGAAAACTTTATTTAGAACTTGCACTGATATCTTGACTAGTTCTGAACTTCAAGAATTCCTCAAGACAAAGCGCTGAGCAATAAGGAAATAGAAGAGCACTGCCCATTGGTTGGAGGTTTTTCTTCTATAATCATTACACTATACACAATACCTGTCAGGAGATTGTCAGGGGGGTATGAGACAGCTGTAGTTTCTTTTTCCCTTCAGAGGATGTTTACCAAAGGCTGCCTAGGACTGCCTAGATTCTCACAGGCAGAATGTCCAGCCCCCAGACAGGGGGGGGGGCAGTACTTTGAGCTACATGTACTACTGTTTGTTGATACTGTGTCATTCCTTTATAATAAAGTTTCATTAAACCAACCAGTGGAGTTTCTTGTAAAATATCCTGGCAGGGTCCTTACAATACCAAAGGAAGAGAGGGCAGAAAGAGAATAGTAAAACAATCACATTCAAGCAGTAAATCTTTGATATCACATAATTTTTCCGTAATAACTAGATGGAACAGGCACTTCAGGACACAATCTTGTGAGGGGCAGAGCCCAAAGACAAGTAGCGTCGCCTCAGCGTAGGACTGTCAACAAGAGAAAAAAATGTCCTACACCTTTGTGTGTTATGTGCAGTCAAGTCACTTCTGACTTATGACAATCCTATGAATGAAAGACTTCCAAAACATCTTATCATTAACAGACTTGCTCAGATCTTGCAAACTAGAGGACATGGCTTCCTCATTTAGTCAAGCCCTCGCATTTTGGGTCTTCCTCTTTTCCTACTGTCTTCCACTTTTTCCACCATTATTGACTTTTCCAGAGAGTCTTGTCTTCTCATGATGTGACTGAAGTATGATAAGCCAGTTTTGGCATTTTAGTTTCTATGGAGAATTCAGGCTTGATGTGATCTAGAACCCACTTATTTGTCTTTTCAGCAATCCATGGTGTCTACAAAACTGTCCTCCAGTACCCCATTTCAAATGAATCAATTTTCTTCCTGTCCACTTTCTTAACTGTCTAACTTTCACATACATACATAATAATGGGGAATACCATAGTGTGTCCTTTTAACAGAAGTATAATGGGATGTTATTTATCAGGTAAGGTTATTTGCCTCCATTCGATGATAAGTTTCACTTGCTCATTTCCATGCATTAAGATACTTGTTTCTCCTATGTGTTGGCAACCCTATCTGAGGCAGACCAGTGAGGGAACCTAATGTAGCAGTGTAGCATAGCTTCAGAAGAAAGCAGTTATAACAACAACAACAATCTTGTACCTATATACTGCTCTTCAGGAAAACTTAACACCACACTCAAAGTGGTTTACAATGTCAGTGTCATTTATCCCCACAAACAGACACCTTGTGAGGTGAAGAGGGCTGAGAGAGCTGTGACTGAATGCAAAGTCACCCAGCTGGCGTCAAGCAGAGGAGTGGAGAATCAAACCTGGTTCTCCAGATTAGATTCTTACCACTCTTAACCACTATACCAAACTGGCTCTCCACTACACAATTTATCTGCAAGTGAGAGCCAGTCTGGTGTAGACCAAAATTTTGGTCTGTTTTCTGGACCATGCCCACCTCTACATGTAAGGATCGATTTGAATATTTAAGACAGGTGATGCAGTATAGTTGTGGAAAGACAGACTGACAGTTGACTCTGGTTTTCTTTTTGAATCTATGCTAGTTTGAACCCCTTTTTCTTTTGACATAGGTTCTGTGTGTTTAATGTCTTGTGTAGTGGTTAAGAGCAGCAGGACTCTAATCTGGAGAATCGAGTTTGATTCCCCATTCCTCTGCTTGAAACCAGCAGTCACAGCTCTCTCAGAATTCTCTCAGCCCCACTCACCTCACAGGGTGATTGTCATGAGGATAATAACACACTTTGTAAACTGCTCTGAGTGGTCATTAAGTTGTCCTGAAGGGCGGTGTATAAATCAAATGTTGTTATTATTATTAAGAGTGGCAAGACTCTAAACTGGAGAACCAGGTTTGATTCCCCACGCCTCTGCTTGCAGCCAGGTGGGTGACCTGGGGTCAGTCACAGCTCTTCCAGATCTTTCTCAGCCCCACCCACCTCACAGAGTGATTATTGTGGGGATAATAGTAACATACTTTGTAAACCACTCTGAGTGGGCATTAAGTTGTCCTGAAGGGTGGTATATAAATCAAATATTTATTATTATTAAGAGTGGTAGGACTCTAATCTGGAGAACTGTGTTTGATTTGCTACTCCTCCACTTGAAGCCAGCTGGGTGCCCTTAGGTCAGTCACAGCTCTCTGCAGCTCTCTCAGCCTTATCCACCTCACAGGGTGATCGTTTTGGTGATAATAATAACACACTTTGTAAACTGTTCTGAGTAGGCATTAAGTTATCTTGAAGGGCGGTATATAAATTGATGATTATTATGATTATCATCATTATAATTGTCATTATCATTGTCATTATTGTGATCATTATCATTATTAATATTCTTTTAAAGCAATAAATTGTAAGAGACAAAAAAAGGAGTGGAAGCCTACCAGAGTGTGTCATAGTAGCTTGTCTGGATCCATCCTATATAGAGGCCTGAAACTGCTCCATATTATGATACTGTGAAGGTATAATAAAACACAAAATAGACTTCTGAATATTACAAGAACTCTCATGACAGAATAACTGAAAGGAATCTCCAGTCACAGAGCCAGTTTATCTCTGAAGGCTAGCCTGCTCAGGGGCAAACAAGAGGAGAGGGCTGCTGCATTCATATCCTAGCTGTGGATTTCCTATGGGCAAGATACCACCATATGAATCAAGATGATTGACTCATTGGACCTTTAGCCCGATCCCATAGGGCTGTTCTTATATTCTCATGTTCTTATTCCAGTAGGAAACTGTTGAAAACATAGTTTGTGACCTCAGATATTTTCTGAATTTTGTCGCTCTGCAGATTTCCAAGTTTTAATAGCATACACTAGATTGCTTTCTGTCTACAAAGCTGCATTAGACATCCTGATATATTGTATTAAACTGTTCAAAAAATGATACAAATAATGATATGCAAGTAAATAATTCAAAGAGGGTTTTTTTGGAGGTGATTCCTACAACCTACAATAATTTTGAGCAACTGCTAATTGATGCAGTTCTCAGTTATCCCCCCCACCACCCCCAATACATTTCAATAAAACTAAATTGGACATTTGCTTTAATAAAAGGGTATCTCATCATAATAGCCTTCTTTTTAGAAGGAATGATCATCCATTAAATTAGAATACTTGTTGTTTTGCTGAGACCCTGGAAGGACTGATGAATCCTTGCGGATGCTCTGGGAAAGGCTCCAGTTGTTCTAGTTTTGTGATTAAAATTAATAACACTTTCACTGAAGCTTCTGGAAGTTTTTGTAATTATTATGAAATTTTCTATGCAGCTGCACTTCATCAGACAAGGGAAAGTGTAAATTACTGCATTTTCAGTTGGAAGCAGTATGACTCAAGGATGCCCAACAACATTAGCAGTTGTATTATTGAGATTCTTTCACAGTGGAAGCCACACTTGGCTTCAGTCACTCTGAAGCCCTTCTAAACCCTTCAGTCTTCTTTGTACAGCTGCCCATGGCTGAAATAACATATGAACCAGTGCAACCATGTTGACAAATATTTTCAGAGTTGAAAATCACACTCGCCATCACAAGCAGGACGGGTGAATAATGAGCTGCCGTCTTCCTGCTAACAACTTGGAATGAACAAATCTTCCTTATTTTGTATCTTCAAAAAGTCGGTTGTTGTTGTTGTTGTTGTTGTTGTTACATGCTGTATCCATCCTAATTCAGAAATTCTTAAGGAATTTTGTTGGTTCCAACCAGCTTTTCAGCTGGTGAAAAAAGGAGGATGGAAACCCTTTGATCATTCAAAAAGTTATGCTGTGGTCACAGGATTTTTGTAGACAAAAGCTACATTGGATAGTGGTTAGGGATGCCAACCTCCAGGTGGATATCTCCCAGAAACACAATTGACCTCCAGACTACAAAGATCAGTTTCCCTGGAGAAAATGTGCTTTGGAGGGTGGACCGTGTTGTTGAGGTCCCGCCCCTCCCCAAGCTCCATCCTCAGATCTCCAGCCCTGAGTTGGCAACCCTCAATAAGGAAGAGACTCAGAGTCTCTATAGATGAGACATCTTACACGAGGATGCTCAAGTGAAAAGAGACGCACTGTTATCCGGGAAATGTAGGAGACAGAGCAGAAGGCTTCGTCACTTTCACCTCTCTACAAAGAGGCAGGAGATCACTCCTTGGAGGGTTTGTTAATTTCTTCTTTGCCTCCCCAACTGGAGGTGAAATTAACATAGCCTTCAGGGAAAAGAAGGGGGAAGGGGAATTTAATAAACCCTTTTGAGGAGCGATCTTCTGGCTCTTTGTAGAGAAGTGAAAGTGACAAAGCCTTCTGCTCTGTCTCCTCCTGGCTAACATTGCATCTCTATTCACTCAAGCATCCTCGTGTAAGATATCTCGTCTATAGAGACTCTCAGGCAAGCCTGAATTTAAAAAGCTGGCTGGATCCAACCCACTGAGAGCTGGCGCGGGGTAGCGGTTAGAGTGTCAGACTAGGATAACCAAGTTTGAATCTCTACTCTGCCACAGAAGCTTGTTTGGACCTTGGGCCAGCCACACTCTCTGCCTAAGCTGCCTTACAAGATCACTGTGAGGATAACATGGAGGAGAGGAGAATTAAGTACGCCATCTTGGGTCCCCAGTGTGATGGGGTAAAAATACAGTAAATAAAGTTTTAAAAAACACGTGGATTTTTTCTTTGGTAACTTACAACCTTCCTCACAGTCCTTCTAAATTTAGATAGTGAACATTCAGACTAGAAGTAAGTGCCTTCCTTATACATGTTACCTTTTCCATTTCAACTATATTAAAAAACCTTTATCTTTTCCATGGCCATGCATAGCTTGTGTTCGCAGCAATCAATGGATTCATAATAAATATTCAGAGGAGTTCGCCGTGTTAGTCTGCAGTAGCAAAATAGAAGAGTCCAGAAGCACCTTTTAAGACTAACCAACCTTACTGTAGCATATGCTACAGTAAAGTTGGTTAGTCTTAAAAGGTGCTACTAGACTCTTTTCTATAATAAATATTGCTTGTTGCTTCTGTGTGTATTCAAACAACATATGCAGCAATACTTTTCTGATATTCTTTCTATCCTGATTGCAACCATTTCCTCTATGCAGTTTAACATCATAATATTTTAAGAAATGTATTACTGAGATTCTAACACAAAGGAGAATGTTCTCTTTTCGAGCACTCTGAAGACCTTCTCAGTCCTCAGATCCTCCAGTGTTTCTGCAAACTGCTTGGGATGAATACATGTTCTCTGTTCCAGTTCTTTTTAGATTCATTTATGTTTTTGTCACTGTTTTGAAGGGTTTGCTTTCTGTTGTTTGTGGATCTTCATGTATTGCATGCACTGTAGGCAGAGTTCAGGAAATAATTCAATCCACGCTTTGGAATTTGATTTTAATGAATTTACTGCAACAGGATTTTTGTTTTTTTTAAAAAAACTGACTACAGGCCTGCAGGCCATTAATGCAACAGGGAAGACTTCAGGGCACAAACACTAACACATACCAACACACAGCAGAGAGAGAAAAACAACGAGAAGTAGATTGAACTGCAAGAGAAAGCATCCAATAAACTCTAAACACTAACGCATGCTCCACAGCTCCCCCTAGGGTACAAGCAGACTAAACTACTTTTTCAGCAGTATTTGCAGCATGGCAGGGAGGGCAATCTCAACTCCCCTCTGTCTGGAGATCAGGGGGCGGGGCCACCAGCCGTGTGACCATTTTCAAGAGGCTCCGGAACTCCGTTCCCCCGCGTTCCCCCTGAAAAAAAGCCTTGGTTGTAAATACTGTTTTTAGGAAAAAATTTAGTGTGAACATGAAGAATCATGGATTTAATGTATTGTCGAAGGCTTTCACGGCCGGAGAACGATGGTTGTTGGGGGTTTTCCGGGCTGTATTGCCGTGGTCTACAATGCCAAGACCACGGCAATACAGCCCGGAAAACCCCCAACAACCATCAATCATGGATTTGTTTTGCACCAAGGAGAAGTGCATTCAAAATACAGATTTTCAGGTTAAAACAACAGGCCAGTTACCCTTAGCTGCAGTGTTGTGTTGGAAGAAACATGCGGAACAGTATGATCACATTCCAAGTGATACTTTCCAGCAGGGATTTGCATGAAGAGGCCAGCTGAAAAATGTGCTGCCATGTTCCCAGAAACTGAGGCCAGGCAACAGTGCCTGCCAATGTGGTGGTGTCAGCATATATGTTTCTGCCAGGGAGGGGCTGTGGCTCAGCAGTAGAATATCTACTTGGCATGCAGAAGGTCACAAGTTCAAGCCCCAGCATCTCCAGTTAAAAGGATCAGGTAATAGGTGACGTGAAAGACCTCCACCTGCGACCCTGGAGGGCCTCTGCCAGGCTGTGTGATGGACCTGCCTGTGATGGACCAAGGGTCTGCTTCAGTAGAAGGCAAAATCCTGTGTTCTCTTAGCAAAACTGGGGAAATAAACCACGTTTATGTTGCTTCTCCAACAACTTCCCCCACGTGGCTGCAGCCAGACAATCTGGCTGCCACCAGAGGCAATGTTAATGCTCCTCTTCAGCACTTCCATGTGGTAAGAAAAGTGCCGATGCCTCTCCCCAAATATGTGATGCACTGCTTAGAACTGATTTCATTAATGGCTTGTCGTCAGCAATCGATTGATATAATGCTCCATCTGCGAAATGGAAAGGCAAGCAGCTGCTCCTATGGACTAAGCAGGAGGCGTTAGATGCTTGCAGACTATTCAGCCCCTTCCAAAAACATTAAAGGCAACACTTTTGTCAATTTGCTATTAAGCCATTTCAGAATAATTAACGCCTTTGGTGCCAATTTATCTTTGCGTCCCTGTTAGCTGTGTGGAAGCTTCTCTGACAAGACAATCCAGGGGTTAGTTCCCTTTCGCTATCATGGGGGGGAAACTTTACATCGTTAATTCCTTTCATTGGCTTCTGCTGATGAAAGTGTAGTTGTTTCGAGAGGCGAATTACGAAGGATTGCCAGGGCTTTTCTGAACAAGCGAATTGTCGGTTCCTGCTGGGAGGGTTAATGCAGGAGCTGCAGAGAAACCAGATTCAGAAGCCTGCCCCTTGGCTCAATAACCAAAAGCACAAAAGCTGTAATCTACCTAAATATTCCATTAAGCAAGTTGCCAGTGGCTGTGCTAGCCACACACAATGGAGATAAGTAACATGAGGTTTATGTCTCCATCTGTCAGGGATCCTGCTAGTTGGATTCATTCATAGCATGAGTCTTTTTCAGGGAAAAGAAAAGTCGACACATGTAATGTGGGCAATGAGGCTTCTGCATGTAGAAGAGAAACGTCAGCCCAGGACTTGGTCAGTCCCTGTGGTTCCATCTGCTTCCTTGAAAGATTCCAGTGGGATCACACATGGACGGCTTTTTTTCTTGGTCCGACGCCAGGGTTGGAATGTTGCATGTTAGGGCTTGGATGTGCAATCAAAATCCAGCAGTTGTTTCCACAGGATTATGCTAACATACAGGGCTTGTTTTCTGGGAAAAGAGGTGGTGGAACTCAGTGGGTTGCCCTCGGAGAAAATGGTCACATGGCTGGTGGCCCTGCCCCCTGATCTCCAGACAGAGGGGAGTTTAGATTGCCCTCTGTGCCGCTCCAGTGGCATGGAGGGCAATCTAAACTCCCCTCTGTCTGGAGATCAGGGGGCGGGGCCACCAGCCATGTGACCATTTTCAAGAGGTTCCGGAACTCCGTTCCACCGCTTTCCAGCTGAAAAAAAGCTCTGCTAACATATTCGCTCCTACCTATATGGCTCACATTTGAGATTTATTGACACTTGCTTAGTAAGAAGGCTTTCAAAATTCTCCTCTTCCAAATTTCCAACTGCTTTGGGAAGTTCCAAATTACTAGAGTCTCATTTCTAAGGCAGAACCAATGAATGACGAATCTTCCATTGTTTTGTTATTTCCAGATTTCATACACGACAGGTACACAACTTTTAATTTTGCACTGGATTAGTGTGTCATTTCTCCCAGGGAAATGGGAGTCATCACCAGTCTGCCTGCACTAACTCTCAGCTGTGAGCCCAAAAGACCAGTCTTCAGCCCTTCCAAATATTAAACAAGAAGCCAACCCTGCAAGGTAGGACACCTGAAGGTTGAGTTCCCCAGAACAATTACTTTGTACCTACAGCCCAAAGAGGCCAAGGTACTGTATTTAGACTGAAGCCCCAAAACCCAAATAACACCACAGCAGTACAATTAATAGAGTTTATTAAAAAGAGTGCAAGAAATTACAAATACAAAAGTTGTGCAGGACAGGAAACAAATCAACAAAGCTACATAAATACTCTAAAGTTAGAGTTGCTCTGGGAATTTCTCAGCTCTGAGTTGGGAAATTCCTGGAGATTTGGGGCATGAAACCTGGAGAAGGCAGGGTTTGGGGAGGAAAAGGACCTCAGCATGGTATAATTCCATAGAGTCCAGAGCAGACATTTTCTCCAGGTGAACTGATCTCTGTGGCCTGGAGATCAGTTGTAATTCCGGGAGATCTCCAGCTGCCACCTAGAGGCTGGCAATAGGGTTGCCAAGTCCCCCTATGCCCCAGGCAGGAGGCTTGTTTAATGTATGTGCATATACACATTTGTCCATTCATAAAACAGTGTAAAAAAGCCAATTTGATGTGATTATATGCACAATTATATCCATGTTCTTTTTATAGTGCATGTTTGCATTGGTAAACTTGGTGTACTCATTCATACAATCACATCAAGATTGCTTTCCTTTTTGCAGTGTTGTATTAATATGCTTGCTCTGACCTGGATAGCCCAGACAAGCCTAATCTCATCAGAACTTGGAAACTAAGAAGGGTCAGCCTTGGTTAGTAATTGGATGGGAGACCTCCAAAAAAAGTCCAGGGTTGCTATGTAGAGGCAGGCAATGGCAAACCACTTTGGTTAGTCTCTTGCCTTGACAACCCCACTGAGGGTTACCATAAGTCAGCTATGACTTGTCAGCACTCTCCGCCACCATTAATATGCTCATTCACATCACTAACACGGAGGGGGGAAAGATGCATGTGAACAGGAGGCTCTGAAAGCTAGAACACACTGTCCATGATACAATTCTGAAACTAATTTTCAAAATTGTTTCTCCTAGTTAAAGTGGAAGTCAGGAGAAGCAAAATCCAGGACAAGAATCAAGGAAAATAGTTAGCAAGCTTGGTAGGACTCTTTTTCAGACTGGATGTTACAGTGAACAAAAATAGCAAAGAGGAACGTAGTAGAAAACTCTTATTTACATGAAGCTGCCTTATACCAAATCCGACCATTGGTCCATCAAGGTCAGTATCATCTACTCAGATTGGCAGCAGTTCTCCAGGGGCTCAGGCAGAGGACTTTCACTTTACCTTCTGCCTGGTGCTTTTAAATTGGACATACCAGGGATTGAACCTGGGACCTTATGCATGTAAAGTACAGGCTTTTCCACTGAGTCACGGACCTCTCCATGGACCATGGTCTAATTTTAGAAATGTAGAAAACGTAATTTCATGACACACGAGATAGTACGTATGCGATGAAATCACAATATTCATGCCAGAGAGGGCCCACATTATACGTTTGTATTGAGCTCCTCCCGAACTCATGTAGCCTTTAAGCAAGACATCTTGAGAACAACTTCTTGGGGACTTCTCTTGGTTGTCTGACATCATGCTTAAATCAAGCATGAAATGTCAAGGAAACGTCTAGGAGAAAGACAAGCAAAACTCTTTCTCCCATGTTCATTCAATGAGCGTTCAGTCATGCAGGCCTCTGCCTCTGAATTCCAAGATTTTGCAGCTCAAGGGTAGGTTTGTCACATCATCTGCTGTTTATGACACATAGGCCTTAATTTCTTTCTCATCTGAGATTTATCTTGAGCTTTCTCTTCTTAACTGGTTTACCTATAACACTGATGGAATTTTCTATCATCGCAGGCTCAAAATTCTTATTTATGGTTTTAATTTTGTGGTACGCCATAATGGTATCCGTAGAGTTGAAAGGCACCATACAAATGGAAATAATAACAACTTCTCCCTCCAGGCCCAATTTTCCTGCAAAGCAGATAGCAAATTATTGCTGAGGGTTATTCAGCTTTCTAGAGCAGAGAACCCAAGTTTGCGAGGTTGTGTACCATCCAAACCAGAGATGCTGAATGAGATGCTCTTACCACTTCCGTGGCACAGTCCTATCTAAAATCTACACTTTGGGTGCATCAAAAACCACAAACACTTCGGTCATTTCTGAGCAGGGGTAACAGTGCAATCCTAAGCATAGTTACGTCCTTCTAAGTCCACCGAAGTCAAGTCCTTCAGATGGTAATTGAGTTCCTACACAAGAATAACATGGAGATAAGTCAGCATAACGCTGTGCTAGTAGTTACATAACTGCAAAAGTGTTGTACATTAATTTTTAAATGGCGTGAAATGTATTTTAAAAGTTTTTAAAAAACTGATGTTTTTTTTCTTTTTATTGATAAGTGGTTTGTTAACATAATTTTTGTATATTGGTCTTGGTACTGTAATAAAATGTTTTTAAAAAAACTGCAAAAGTGCCCTTATGAGAAATGAATCCATGAACTTTGGTTTTGCAATGTTCTGTTTTCTTACACCATTTTTTGGGAAATAGATATATACATATTCATTGTTTTCTTATGCAAATTACATATAAATTATATTACAATGCTGTATATATTTGCCTTTAGATTTCCCTCCCCCTTGAGACTCACCTGGTGTTGTTCAGCCACCAGGCAAACCACCAGGTTTATTGTGTTTGTGTGCATGTGTGCTTCTGCACACATTGACACTGTCACCAAGGCTACCATTTTCTTTGTTAGGCAGTTGTGCACCATGCAGAGTGATCTTATGCATGCTTACTTAGTAGTAAGCACTACTGTGCTCCTTCAAAATTTGCAGCTAAGGTTGTCTACAGGTCTGCAAAAAGATGTTCAGTTCCTTTAAGAGTCTGAATGCCTGGAAACGGGGTGGTGAAGCTTTTCGTGGCATGGTAGTAAATATCAACCAGTGAATACCATCCCATTAAGCCTCTACTAACAACAACAACAACATTTGATTTATATACTGCCCTCAACACCCATGCAGAGCAGTTTAGGAACTGCAATATTATTCCTACATCGATCAATCTGTGAGGTGGGTGGGGCTGAGAGAGCTCTGAGAGAGCCGTGACTGACCCAAGGTCACCCAGCTGGCTTCAAGTGGAGGAGTGGGGAATCAAACCTGTTTCTCCATATTAGAGTCCTGCCGCTCTTAACCACTACACCAAACTGGATCTTTTTCTCCGGACCACCGCAGTTTCTGCAGACAGGAACTGGCATTTGAACTTTCTTGGCTGACTCTTTAAATAATTTAGGCTGCACTGAGACTACCTTCTAGATGAGATTCCTGAGGCAATTCATGAAAATGTAAAGAATGGCTTGGATCATACCATTCTGCTCGGCAAAGATTGACGTCTTTCTCCATCCTAAGGATGGAAGGGGCAAGAGAGAGGGTAACTGAGCAGGTGTGGTCTGGAGTTCTCCTAGAATTGCAACTGATCTCAGACTACAAAGGTCCAGAAAAAATGATAGCTTTAGAGGGGGGACTCTGTGGCACCACATCTCTTGTGAGCTTCCTGCCCTCGCCTGACCCCATGCTCCTCATGCACCTTCCCCAAATCTCCAGCAATTTCCCAAGCTAGAATTGGCAGCCACAGCTGGTGGAAGCCTTCAAACTTTGTTGAGAAGAACGATAGGCTACAAGTTGCTAAACTCAGTCAAACTCTGAGAATCACAGCAATGATTGTTTTCAGGTCGTTCGTTCTGGGAAAAGAGGTGGTGGAACTCAGGACCGCACAATGACATCACTTTGGGTTAGCTGGAACAAGGGGGGGGGGTTTAAAGTTTAAATTTTCCCTCGGCAAAAATGGTCACATGGCCGGTGGCCCCATCCCCGAATCTCCAGACAAAGGAGAGTTTAGATTGCCCTCTGCACTGCCGAGCGGTGCGGAGGGCAATCTAAACTCCTATCTGTCTGGAGATCTGGGGGCGGGGCCACCAGCCATGTGACCATTTTTAATAGGTGCCAGAACTCCGTTCTACCACGTTCCCCCTGAAAAAAAGCCCTCATTGTTTTCACAAATTCTAATAAAGAGAACAATATTAAACCATAATAGTAGTGGTGAGTGCTGTCAAGTCACAGCTGACTTATAGAGACCCTTGGTGGGAGGTCCCCCATCCAATTACTAACCAAGGCTGACCCAGCTTAGCTTCCAAGATCCGAAATCTGAAATCTGGCTTGCCCATGCAATTCAGGTCAGGGCAAAGCCATACTAGCAACAACAATTTTTTTAAAAAAGTAAAGTCTTTTTTAAATAGAAAGGACAGTTCTACAGGCAATAGCAGTGGTTAAAGGCAGTAAAGAGAGAATTAAATGAGGCTGCTCATGTGCAAATAACGTGGAATATTTGGGAACCAAAAATTCCTTTACCTGGTGTTTAAATGAGGCATCAGATGAGGTGAGGAGGAAGAGAGTTTTATTGCTGAGCTTCCATTTTAGAGAAAAATTCTAGGTTGAGAGTGTGTTGTCTGAGGTCAGGCTCTTGAGTATCTTTTGATGGAGTGGATTTGCCTCAGTTGGTGAGTAGAAAAGGTTTCATTTTTCAAAAATGTATTTGGGTGTGTCTATTTCTTGCTCTTTCCATTTTTAAAAGCCTTCAATGTGCTTTTAGATTTCATTTTGAAGCTTGAGCTTTTCCAGTAGTTTTGGCTGTTTACTTACTAGACTAAGAATTTTATTTTAGCTTGCTTGAATTTGGGAGCTCTTAGCTTTCATTGCATAGGTAGCTTTGGGGCTTGTGTTCAGGCAGTGTCAACTATGCTGTGGTGTGTCAGGTTGTTTGACAAGTGCAGCACAATTCTCGGTTTGCTAGAAGTAATTTCTCCTTAGTCCATTGGTACTTGCTAGTAAGGGTATAGTACTGCTGCCTTATTAATATTATGAACTTGTTGTTACATGTATGAAGGTGTTTCTAGGCTTAAAACAACATGCTGCTCAGAGTCTAGGGTGGTGGAGTTCAGACTTTCAGTGTTGCATCAACATTGTTTACAGCATGAACCTGGAAATTACATCTTCGTGCTGGAGTGACATTCTAAGATTCACCCAAAACTCTATGGTTCTACTATAGAGTTTTATGTGAATCCTAGAACATCAAGTTGACACTGCTGTCACTTCTAAGTCTGTGCTGCAAGTGATGTTGCAGTGTCAGTGCTCCCACCATGTTGCTCCCACTGCTCCACTGAGCAGAATTGGGGGTTCAGAATGGAAAGTGTCTCAGAACAAGGGAACTGGCTTCTCCGTCAGAGCATGTGGCGTGATTATACTTCCTTATATTCTTTCTTATATTCTGTCATCGCTGGAGTGTGCTACTTCTTCATTGTCTCAGAAATGTCAGTGTTTCACCTCTGTTGATTTTTCAGCATGTTCATTTTTGTCTCTTGTCACTATTGCTTTCTGGGTGCCTCCCCCTTGCTGGGTTGAATTGGCACTTCTGGAAGGCCGCTTCTCCTCTCAGCATGTGAAATCAGTGGTTGTATCCAGGAAGGAGGTGCTGTTTTTATGAACAGCAATTCAGTGCAGCAGGGAAGAAATGATTAGGGAGGAAAGGGAGAGAAGGGAGAAAGGAAGAGGAAAATGTGAATGACAAACTCCAGATGGCATGCCAAGCGATATGAAGGGGAAGGGTGAAGAAAGATGGGGGGGGGACGGGGGGGGAGGGGGGGGATGCAGATTTGACATGGGAAGAGGGATTCTGGCCCCACTCTGGTTAAACGTGGCATGCCAAGGTCATTCTGATAGTATCAAGCAGGTGAATGCACAGCATCTATGGAACCAGAAAAAGAGGAGAAAACTACTTTCAAAAACTAAATTTGTATTTATCAGAGGCTGTACAAAGGGCCTAAGGACTTGTGAATACTGCAGTGTTCCTTGCTGAAGACCTTTGGAGGGGGAAGGATACTGCAGCAGGGTCCACATATCATGGGATATATTTAGGGTTGCCAACTCCAGGTTGGGAAATTCCTGGAGATTTTAGGGATGGAGCCTGGGGAGGGCAGGGTTTGAAGAGCTGAAGGACCTTGGTAGAGTCTACTGCCATACAGTCTTCCCTCCAAAGCAGCCATTTTCTCCATGGGGAGCAGATCTCTGTAGGTGGAGATCAGTTGGAATGCTGGAAGATCTCCAAACTCCACCTGGCAGTTGGCAAGCCTAGATACATTGTGCTGCTGTAATCATGCACCTCCAGGATTTTTCTGTGTGGGCAGGAAAATCCAGGAAAAGAATGATGCACAGATCATTGGATAATCTGCTATGCCCTCCAACTAGGGTTGCTAGTCCCCCAGTTAGGTAGGTGCTGTTGGTTGAGCAGTTGATTGAGTGCACCTTGCCAGATGCCTTGTATTATTACAGTCCCCCAGTTAGGGCAGGGGGTCTCCTACGCTCAGCCTCCTCCTCCCCCCCCCCACTCACCTGGCCAATGAGGAAAAGGATGCGGGAACAGGCCTCCCCAGGTGTGCTCCCGGTGTGGAGTGATGTTATCATGTTAACATGTTATCATGTTATCAGTTCTTCTGGGCTTCACATTGGGCCAAATCAGCCCATTTGGGAGCTAAATCAGCCCAGTGAGAAGCCTGGGAGCACTCCTGGGGCCTGTGTGATGATGTCACTCCAGGAAGTGATGTCATTGCATTGCACCAGGAGTGCACCAAGAGAGAAGAAACTCAATGTAAGTGCTGGGTCACCCCTCCCACCGGGAGGGTAAGGGGACCTGGCAACCCTGCCCTGCCCCAACCCTTTCTATTTCTCTGCCTGAATCTGTTTGACCCTTCAAGCTACTGCTATGGATCTGTGCTTTTAGTAGTGATTTGAAGAATCTAATTGAAAAACTATGGGGAATGTTCCAGGAGAACGACACTTTTCAGCAAGTTTGATCATCTTTGGGATGCTCTTGACTAGACGTGGGCATGAACCAAAAAAATTTAATGAACCAGCGGCTCGTGGTTCAGTGCTGCCGACGAACCTGAACTAATGAACTGAAATGAACATTTCCCACTGACGAACCAGTTCGAGGTTCATGGTTTATAGGCGTCAGAATGGCCCCCGTTGGACTTAGAGAGCCCATATTCTCAGGGAGTGTTTAGCAGGCTCTCCTCCAGCCAGCATCCAAAATTGGTCAAGATTGCAATAGGGATCTTAGAGTTATACCCTCTCCAATCCGAGGCCCCCAGGAAACTCCCATTCAATACAATTAGAACCACCAGTTGACGTTGGCCCAGTGTAGAAGGGGTTGGCCGTCAGAACTGCCTATCAGGGTTTGCAGGGATGAGCTTGGAGTGCCCATGGCTACAGAACACCCCCCTTCCCCCTCCCTCCCCCTGGGTGTCTTCTCCCGTGTAACCAATTTGCAGCTCCATGGTTGGAAGGAAGACCATGGTTGGAAGGAAGATCAAGGTAAGCTAGGCTTCGATTTGGGTTTCCAGGGTGACAGAAGGAGTGCAGACAGAGTTCAGGCATTCCCCCAGCTCCGTTTCCAAGGGAACTGATTGATGGTGCCTGACTGTCTGGCTTCACGAACCGTGGGCGAATGCAATGAACCGGGCTTTCCAAAGAATGCTGGTTCATTGGCCATGGACCCTCATGAACTGCTGGTTCACGAACAGATGATCAGGCGGTTCGTGTTTTTTTTTTACGTTCGTAATGCAGTTCGTGCCCATGTCTACTCTTGACTATGTATTTCCTGAATTGCACTTTGAAATGGTAGGTAGGAAATGATCAGACTGAAGCACATAGGAAAGAGTCTGTGCTATTTCCATAACTGTCTGTATTCATTGTGCATTTATTGAGATCTGGGGAATGTGCCTTAATGTGCTGAATTGCGCGGTTGCTTATGGTATTAACATATAGCCCTGCTGCGAATTTTGTGGCAAACATGCTCACCAGGTAAAATACCTTGTTTGGACTCCTATTTACATGTGAAGAAATCCCCTGAAGTGCAGAATAATGTTTTGTGTGCATGGGGTGGCCACTTGGCCATTGCAGCTGCTTTTGCCCACTACAAAAATGAAATAACCTCATTTCCTGGAGAAGAGGTGGCATCCCATGTGGTAATGGCTATTCAAGTAATTAAATAGATTGACTTGTACAAAGCGGGGAATTGCTTGACATTCATTGCTTCTTTGTGCTTGTGCAGACAGATGCCTATTTTATATGACTAATGTTTGATAGACAGCTCTTTGTGCCTGCCCAGTGGGCAGTGTGCATTTTTAAGGTGTAATCACCTGAGTTCTGTCTTGAGCAGACACTGAAGTTGCACAGAGACATCAAAGCAGTAAGCCTCAATTGAAAATATGGAATTGTTTTTTTCTTTTCTTTTCAGCATGTGCCGTTTAAAGCTGAAGGCAGTGGTGCTAATAGGAATTCCTTAATCCTGTGAGAAATGGGAAGGCATGATTGCGCTGCTAATGGACTCACTTGAATTTGCTCAAACACACCTAGACTCAGGGCTTTTTTTCTGAGAAAAGAGGTGGTGGAACTCAGTGGGTTGCCCTTGGAGAAAATGGTCACATGGCTGGTGGCCCCGCCCCCTGATCTCCAGACAGAGGGGAATTTAGATTGCCCTCTGTGCTGCTCGGCAGTGTGGAGGGCAATCTAAACTCCCCTCTGTCTGGAGATCAGGGGGCGGGGCCACCAGCCGTGTGACCATTTTCAAGAGGTTCTGGAACTCCGTGGAGGGCAATCTAAACTCCCCTCTGTCTGGAGATCAGGGGGCGGGGCCACCAGCCATGTGAGCATTTTCAAGAGGTTCCGGAACTCCATGGAGGGCAATCTCAACTCCCCTCTGTCTGGAGATCAGGGGGCGGGGCCACCAGCCATGTGACCATTTTCAAGAGGTTCCGGAACTCCGTTCCACTGTGTTCCAGCTGAAAAAAAGCCCTGTCTAGACCGCATGTTGAACAATAGGCTCCCTGCTTGCAGCTAGGATTGCCAGTTCTGGTGGGGGTGGGGATCCCTTGCTCCAACCCTTGCTTTGAGATAGGGGTGCCAACCTCTTGGTGGGGTCTGGAGATCTCCCAATATTACAACTGTTCTCCAGACTTTCAAGATCAGTAGGAATCTGAGAGAATGATTGCTGTGGACAAATTGACTGCTTTGGAGGGTGGGCTTGAAGGGATCATACCCTGCTGAGGTTCCTTTCCTCCCCAAACTCTGTCTTCTCCATGCTTCACCCCCAAATCTCCAGGAATTTCCTAACCCAGAGATAGCAACCCTAGCACAAGAGAAGATGAACTACAGGCCAAACCATGAAATATGTTTTTTTGGCAAGTTTGGATCCAGCTCTCTTTCCCTGCAGACTCGCAACAGCTGTGGGGAATGTCAATTTAAAAATTGTGGGGGGGAGCCGTTTGGCACAGAACTACAGCACTGGTGGAGGAAGGGTGCCTACCTTTCCTCCTGCGCTGTTTGCTTGAGCTGGAATGGCCCTGAAGAAGCATTACCTCCCCCTTTCTGGAGCTGTGCAGACTATTTTTCCTCATTGCTGCTGTAGGGAAAGCAGACTTACCGAAAAACATATTCTGAAGTTTGGCCCTAATTTTCATGTGTGCGATTATCACATCACTGGGTGACCTTAGGCTTGCTAGGTCTCCTCCTGGCAAATCTCATTGCCCACCACCACCCTAAGCAGCAGCAAGAGAAAAATAAAACCACAACAACATTTGATTTATATACCACCCTTCAGGACAACTTACTGCCCACTCAGAGTGATTTACAAAGTATGTCATTATTATCCCCACAACCAACACCCTGTGACGTCACCAATGTTGCCTCATCAATTGTGGGTACAACCAATGATAAAAACCTATGAAAAAAGCATAGGGTTTCCAGTAATTCCTAGAAATATCTCTTGTCACTTCCTGGAAGTGATGTAATGATGACACTGGCGATGTCAAACACGTACCTCCTTTCCCAGCCCTCCCACCATTTGCCAGGCTTAGCCTGGCAATCGTAGGTGGCCTGCAGATGGATAGGCAAATGTCCTCTTGATTAAAGCTTGGTCTGATGTGATAGATGGAAACATGAAAGTGCCTCCATGGCTGTTTCACACATCCATCTCTGTGCATCATGGGCCAAATAGGTCTTGGGAAATGTGGAATCCAAATTTCTTAATAAATTATTATAGCAAGTGGGTGGTGAAGTTATAGATAGTTCAATATCTGGCTACTTGATGGGTAATCTTGGCATTCTTATTGAACAGGAGATAATCAGGTCTGACTTTCTCAGTGAGACCAGAGATTTTACCTAATAACAGTGAGAGCATCTCATCATGTGCTAAGAAAAGAGCTCTATAGTTTACACCTCTCCTAACGAACAGGAGCAAAGCCTTTCCAGATAAGAGATTTTGTTATATCTTCCTTCCAATACTGCAGAAGGAAGGGCCGGGCACCTTGCCAGAGTAAACGCTCTTCTAAAATCATTTGTTTCTAAGGATGTTACATAAGCTGCTGGTTACCACAAATATAACATGTACAAGCTGGATGTGAATCGGCTCTTACATCATCAGGGTAGCCGTGGTGTCTTGTTCCCTCTCCTGTCTGTCTTTTGTCTTTTCTTTTTGCAACTCTTTTGCTTTTCAATGTATCAAGTGCTTTTCAGTTCTTGTTTATGAATCCTTGAGACAGCACTCGACAACCAGACACTGCATGCCATTGCAGGGACTGGGTAGCATTCTTAAGTACTAGAGCAACTGAAAAGCATGAGTCATAATTATAAATGAACTTAATATAGATGGTGCTTTTGAAAAAAAAGTGCCCATTAGCAACACATGCTCCAGTAAATGGGGTCAATGCTAGTATAGCAACTTTGGGAGGAGGAAGTATGATTTTCTTTTTCTCTTTCTCTATAAAGATAATCTATTTGTACTTTTTAGACTAATGTTTTACTTACAGAACATGAACTTCCTTGGATTATCGACTGCCTCAACAGATGTTAGAACTGTTAGTTGCAAGGTAGAGAGAGAAGCTGACAGAATGTTTACACAAGAACTCTGGATTTCTCTATTGATACCTTGTCGTATTCCCTGATGGTGATCCAAATCAGATTATAACGTCATTCTGCCCAGGGCTTTTTTTCAGGGGGAACGCGGGGGAATGGAATTCTGGAACCTCTTGAAAATGGTCACATGGCCGGTGGCCCCACCCCCTGATCTCCAGACAGAGGGGAGTTGAGATGGCCCTCCGTGCTGCCTGTGGTGCGGAGGGCAATCTCAACTCCCCTCTGTCTGGCGATCAGGGGGCGGGGCCACCCCCATGTGACCATTTTCTCCGAGGGCAACCCACTGAGTTCCACCACCTCTTTTCCCAGGAAAAAAGCCCTGGTTCTTCCCTACTCCATTTTATCCTGATACCTCATGAAGTGGGCTAGGCTGGCCCAGGGTCATCCTGCAAGTTTACTTGGATTTGAACCCAGGTCTCCCAGATGCTAGTCTGACACTCTTGCCACTATCCCACACTGACTTAAAGTGTGGGATAGTGAGAACTAAGAACGTTCACACATGGTGAAGTAAAGAGTACCCAAACCATGTTGTTCGCAACTCTGAAAGTGGGAGAAGAAATAGTACTTTTGTTATTTGTACAATGAAAAGATGCCTGGCCTTATCCAGAACTCACGCAAGAGTCTTACTACTAGTGCAAGCAGAGGAGAATCTGAACTGAGCGGGGAGGAGTAGATTTTTCCCTGTTTGGTTTTCCTGTATCTGAAATTTGCTCTGTCTTGAATTCATCTCTGTTTTAATTCCAGTGTATCAAGGAGTTTCTAAAATCAATTATGAAATGGGCGTTATAAATGTAAAGACCGTTATCCCATTCTTCTTTGACGGAGTTCATGGTGACTTAGGTAGCTCTCCTCACCACCATTGTATCTTTATAGGCAGTGGCGAGGCTAGTTCTCTGGACAAAGACAACACTGCACACTAGAGTTGCCAGGTCCCCTAGGGTTGAAAGTGGGGGGTTGTGGGGTCTGGGGGGCATACCAGGAGGACCGGGGGGGATTACATCATTCCCATCATGACATGGAAGTGCTTCAGAGTGTGTGGGAGTGCGCTGCAGGGCTCCCAGGCCCTTTCCCATGTCATTCTCCTCCCCGCCTGTCAGGTGAGAAGTGGTATGGGTAGAGGCTGAGAGTGGGGAAGTAAGTTCATTTCTAACACGTTCTCTTCACAGTGGCTTGTATTGAAATTGGTATTTGTTAATATGTAAAGGGACTTTCATGAAAGGGAAATGAAATTTCCACCATTCATCTCCTCTCCCCACTCTTAGGCCTATTAGGCCTCTGGCCAATTGTCTCTGTTATCTGCTGCCATTCAGAGCGGCAGTGAGAGAAAAATTAAAATTAAAATGCTGTAGGCCTCTCTGCCAATATGTCACTTCCAGGTACAACCTGCAAGTGACAATAGGAAATTCCAGGAATTGCTGGAAACTCTATAGTAAGGTGATTACTGGAGCTACTCATTGTACCTAGAAGTGGCAAAGTGGTGTTGTTGGCAATGTCAATGACATCACTTACCCTCCCATGTGCCCACTACCAACTCTGTTGCCTGGTTGCCGTGCTCATCCTGGCAAACCTAGATACCCTTCCGGAGTGGCTTTCCAACAAGCACAGGGTGTAGTAGAAGGCAGAGGGTGGGGAGGCCATAATCCAACCTGTCCCCAGGTTTTGATCCAAGTCAATGACTAGAGCTTACCTGAGGTGATGTGTGACAGGAAAAAAAGAAATGAAATTTACCTGCCACGAATGGGTCCCCTCTCCCAAATGATTAAACTTTGTTTCCAGCCATGACAGCCACGTCTTTTTATACTGACTGTCTCGAAGACCGAAGTCTTTTCGTTTTCAGCCCAGGAAAGCCCTACCCACTGTCTCTGTATACTTGTGGATGAAATCAGAACTTTATTATCCAGCATCCTTTCGAGCTGAACAGCTCATGTTTGATGCCTTTTTTTTTCTTTTTGCGACAGTAGAGACAAGAAGGAAATACTTCTGTCATAAAGACTTCCTGCTGTAAACCTGACAATAGTTTCTTGAGCGAGAGTTGGAGGTGGTCTGACAGAAGTATCAATTATGAGGTGAACGCGCAAGCGGCTTTTGTCCTGACTGTCATGCCTGGTCACAGAAGGTTTGAAGCTCTTCAAAAAAGCTGCAAAGCATGTGAACGGAGATGGTAATGATGGGGCCATGACCACTGCAGGCATAAGACCTTTGTTAGAATAATATTTTTCTTACTGACAACTCAAAAGTAGATTTTAAACACCACCTGTTCTCGGAGGAGGTGGGGGACAACGCCTATTATTTGTCCTTCATCTTTGATTTGTAACTCATATGTTGCCCTCTGTTCCAGAACAGCCCAGTGGTCAGGGTAGAACAAACTCAGGGCCAAGCTACACATGACAAATGACACTTGAACGGCAAGTGTATTTCTCCCTGTTCACTTGCCCTCCACTCAATCCACTTGCTGTTCAAGTGTCATTCGTCATGTTTAGCTTGGCCCTCAGGGTCCACCTTTGCACCATTTGTAACCCTTAAAGCACTAAAACAAGAGAGCCCAAAGTGATGCTCACGGGCGCAGCACCCACTGAAACTTTTCCTGGTGTGCACCAAGTGCTTTTCGATCCAATTGGCTGTGCAGATTTTTAAAAAGTTGCTTCAGCAACAGCTGCCACCATGGCACAAGCATCTTCACTGTGTGTCTGAAGGTATGCTGTGTGTATGAATGCAAACATTTTAAAACAGCACGCTCATCTTAAAAAGAATGCTGTTAAGCAAAGCTTCTGCCTGAAAAGTTGAAGAGTGAGAGCTAAACTACATGAGACGCCCAACACGTGTCGGGTTCCTGCAAGTTTACCTGGGAAGTGTTGTTGGGCCAGCAACAGCAACAGGGTCAGAAGAATAGAAGGGAGTCAGCTGGTGGAGCTTGAAGCTGAGAGGCAGCTAGTAGCAGCAGATGGAGCTGCTGAGGCTGACACCGCCGCTAAACTCAACCATCCCATCTTACAGAGAGGGGAATGAGACTCCTTCAGGTTTCCCTCCCTCACTCTTTCCCTCCCACTGCAAGCTGCTGCTTGCCTAATTACACTTCCCAGGTAAACTTGTGGGAACGTGATGTGTCAGGCAGCTTGTGTAGTTTAGCTCTTACACAGAACCTCATTCCCTGACATTTTGTGGTTGGCTTCACCTTCTGTTGCAGCCATTTTGTGGATGTGCCCACCACCTTGTATCAGAATTCCAAAAGTTCCTGTAGAGTTAAAAAGGACCCCTGAACTAAACAGCCTGGGAATGCAGCATTTAATGGATCACCTTCTCACATGTAGTTCAACCCAGACACTGAGGGCCAAGCTACACATGATGAATGACACTTGAACAGCAAGTGTATTTCTCCCTGTTCACTTGCCCTCCACTCAATCCACTTGCCATTCAAGTGTCATTCGTCATGTGTAGCTTGGCCCTGAGGTGAATGTGGCAGGACACCTGAGTGGCTAATTGACATTGACAGAGAGGTTGTGGAGAGGCATCTGGCTGCATTGGATTAATATAAATCCCCTGGGCCAGATGGGGTGCACCCAAGAGTCCTGAAAGAACTTTCCAGAGAACTTGCAGAACCCCTGTCCATCATCTTCAAGGCCTCCTGGAGGACTGGGGATGTGCCACAAGACTGGAGAAGAGCAAATGTTATCCCAATCTTTAAGAAAGGGAGGAAGGATAACCCGAGAAACTACAGGCCGGTCAGTCTGACTTCTGTTGCTGGGAAGATATTAGAACAGATTTTAAAGGGATCAATCTGTAAGCATCTGAAGGACCACACAGTGATCCGGGGAAGTCAGCATGGTTTTGTTCCTAACAGATCTTGCCAGACCAACCTGGTTTCCTTCTGTGATCGAGTGACCAGCTTACTGGATCGGGGGAACTCTGTTGACGTGAATTATCTGGATTTCAGTAAAGTTTTTGATAAGGTCCCCCATGACATTCTGATGTGCAAACTGGAAGACTGTGGAGTGGACTATAGGGCAGTTCGGTGGATAGGGAACTGGTTAGAGGTCCGCACTCAAAGAGTGGTGGTCAACGGCGTTTCATCAGATTGGAGGGAGGTGTCCAGTGGGGTGCCGCAGGGCTCGGTTTTGGGCCCAGTACTTTTCAATATTTTTATCAATGATCTGGATGAAGGAGTGGAAGGGCTGCTCATTAAATTTGCTGATGATACCAAATTGGGAGGAGTAGCAAACAACCAAGAAGAGAGAATTAAAATTCAACAAGACCTGAATACTCTGGAGAAGTGGGCAGCTGTGAATAGGATGCAATTCAACAAAGACAAGTGCACAGTATTACATCTGGGCCACAAAAATAGGAAGCACAAATACTGGATGGGGGATACACTTCTGGGCAGTAGTATATGCGAAAGGGATCTTGGGGTAAGAGTGGACTGTAAACTAAATATGAGCAGTCAGTGTGATGTGGTGGCAAAAAAGGCTAATTCAATCTTGGGTTGTATCAAAGGGGCCAGGGATGTGCGTTTCGGCATTCAGAATGCCGAAAGAATGCCGAAACAAAAGTGTTTCGGCTTCTTTCGGGGAATGCCGAAACGTTTCGGGGAATGCCGAAACGTTTCGGGTAGCCGAAAGAAAAAAGCCGAAACGTTTCGGGATTCTTTCGGCTTTCTTTCACAACTCACTTCACATTAAAGAATCACCCCAAAAAATAGCTGTCAAAAGCACTTTATTTCTGTAACTGCTTTAGGTTACACAGTAGGAAGGCACCGCAGAGCAGGAAAGCAGTGTACTACGCAAAAATAACACAACTCACTTCACATCAGAGAATCACACAAACACAATCGCTGTCAAAAACGGTGAAGTGGGTTGTATTATTTTTTGTAGTACATTGCTATCATGCCCTGTTGTGCCCTCCTACTGTGTAACCTAAAGCTGTTCAAGAAATAAAGTGTTTTTGCCAGGAATTGTGTTTTTGTGATTCTCTGATGTTAAGTGAGTTGTGTTATTTTTGTGTAAGATAGTGCTGCCATGCCCTTTGGTGTTCCCCCCTGCTGTGTAACCTAAAGCTGTTCAAGAAATAAAGTGTTTTTGACAGGAATCATGCTTTGTGATTCTCTGATGTTAAGTGAGTTGTGTTATTTTTGTGTAAGATAGTGCTGCCATGCCCTTTGGTGTTCCCCCCTGCTGTGTAACCTAAAGCTGTTCAAGAAATAAAGTGTTTTTGACAGGAATCATGCTTTGTGATTCTCTGATGTTAAGTGAGTTTTGTTTTAATTTTTCTGTGTGGGGGACTGCTGGTGTAATGTGTCATAATGCTTTGCCTACTTGTACTTTGGAAGGGAGAAAATAATTTTTTTAAAACTTTATTTTGTGTTGTTCTTGTTTTATTCTTTGTTGTGCAGTTGGTTCCCATCATAGGGAACAATGGGGCTGGCTGGCCAGCCATCTCTGTAGGTGGTGGGGGAATTTGAGGGAGGGTGTCTGTGGTTCAGGTGCTCTTTCACAGGGACCAGCTGGCACTCAGAAGTGTGCCCACCATTGTGGCACCTCTGGGCTGTGCAGAATTGCCCAGGGAAAGAGAGTTTAGAAGTTCCCAGCATAGGGAACAAAGGGAGAGGGCTGGCCTTTGCCAGCCTGTTCCTGGGGTTATGGGTGTAGGGCAGGTGGGGGTGGATTTGGGTCTGTGAGGGGCTAATGTGGGGATTTGGGTCTGTGTGTGGCAGCTGGGGGGGAATTGGGTTTGTGTGGGGCTGTAAGGGGTGGACTTTAGGGGCTGAGAAGACCTACTTGGGGAGGCCATGAAATGGCCCCCCCAAGTGGGAGCAGTCTGAGCCTTGGTGGGGGGTGGGAGGAAGGGTGGGAGAAGGGCCCCAGAGGGCTGGGGGGCATTTTGCATGCAAAATGCCACCCCTGGCAACACAAGCCTCCCCCAGCTGTCAGTGGTAGAGATGAGAGCAGAGCACCTACTTGGGGAGGCCATGAAATGCCCCCCCCCAAGTGGGAGCAGGCTGAGCCTTGGTGGGGGGTGGGAGGAGGGGTGGGAGAAGGGCCCCAGAGGGTTGGGGGGCATTTTGCATGCAAAATGCCACCCCTGGCAACACAAGCCTCCCCCAGCTGTCAGTGGTAGAGATTAGAGCACCTACTTGGGGAGGCCATGAAATGGCCCCCCCAAGTGGGAGCAGGCTGAGCCTTGGTGGGGGGTGGGAGGAGGGGTGGGAGAAGGGCCCCTGAGGGCTGGGGGGCATTTTGCATGCAAAATGCCACCCCTGGCAAAGGAAGCCTGCCTCTTCATTTTTTCCCCATAGGAAATAATGAAGAAAGATCAGCAGCAGCATGCTAACAATATGCTGCTCCTTCGCTTTCTTATGGGAGGATGGGGGGACCTGCTTTGGGGGGCCATAACGTGGCCCCCCAAAGTCCAATCTGTCTGAAACTTGGGTGGTTGTTAGAGAAGGGTTAGAGGAAGGTCCCCACCAATTTTGGGCTTATTCGGTGGGAAAATGCCTCCTCCAGGCGTCCTGGAAGACGGAGGCATTTTCCCTTAGAAAAAAGCCGAAAGAATGCCGAAATAATGCCGAAAGAATCCCGAAAGTCGAAAGCCGAAAGAGATTCTTGTTTCGGCTTTCGGCTTTAACGATAGAGAATCTTCTTTCGGCTTTCTACTTTCGGCTATAGCCGAAAATTTTTGGCTTGCACACCCCTAAAAGGGGCCATAGCATCGAAATCGCAGGAGGTCATAGCCCCTCTCTATACTGCCTTGGTCAGGCCACACCTGGAGTATTGTGTGCAGTTCTGGAGGCCTCACTTCAAAAAGGATGTGGACAAAATCGAGAGGGTGCAGAAGAGAGCGACAAGGATGATCAGGGGTCTGGAGACTAAGCCCTATGATGAAAGGCTGAGGGCCTTGGGAATGTTTAGTTTGGAGAAGAGGAGGTTGAGGGGGGACATGATTGCTCTCTTTAAATATTTGAAAGGCTGACATTTGGAGGAGGGCAAGGAGCTGTTCCAGTTGGCAGCAGCGGGTAGGACGCGAAGCAATGGGCTTACATTACATGCACAAAGGTACCAGCTGGATATTAGGAAAAAATTTTTCATGGTCAGAGTGGTTCAAAAGTGGAATCAGCTGCCTAGGGAGGTGGTGAGCTCCTCTTCACTGGCAGTTTTCAAGAAGAGGCTGGATGAATACTTGTCAGAGATGCTTTAGGCTGATCCTGCACTGGGCAGGGGGTTGGACTAGATGGTCTGTATGGCCCCTTCCAACTCTGTGATTCTGTGATTCTATGATTGCTGGATGCCTCTGTGTTTCCCGCCCCCCCCCCTCAATTCCTGGAGAAGTCATCACAAGGACTTGAAAGAAACCAGATAAGGCAGCCCTTCCTTACTTTCTCTGGGACTCTTTTGAGACGTTTGAGGGGAAGGCAAGAAAGACACCCAGGCTAAGGAATTTATAATAATAACAATAATAACAACAACACTCTTATATACAATGCTCTAGACAGATTAGTACCCCACGCAGAGCCACGAACAAAGTCAGTGTTATCAATGTCCCCACAATATAGCTGGGGGGCTGGGGCTGAGAGGAGTGGCTTTCCCTGATAAGCTCATGGCAGTAGTGGGATTTGAACGAGCAGAGTGCTGGTTTGCAACCACTTAACCACTATGCTACATTAGCTGCACCATCACCTTCTAAGAAGACCATCAGTGGTCTGAGATAGTGTCTTCGCCTTATTGTTTTTTCTTCTGCAGTTTTAAATTGCAAACTGCCTTGGGTGTATGTGTGTGGAAAGTGCCGTTACGTCTAGCTGCCTTATTGTGACCCCTCTTGTGTTTTCAAGACAAGAGACCCTGTTCTTCATTGGAGGTCTCCCATCCAACTACTAACCAAGGCTGGCCCTGCTTAGCTTCTGAGATCTGACAAGATCAGGGACGAATGAGCCATCCAGGTCAAGTAAAAGCATAAAATAAATGGGTGTACCTTAAACCCACACCATCACAATTCACAATGCGTGTCCACAATGGAGAGGGTTTTCTGCATAGGAGCTTTTGGAATTCATCCTAAGGGAAGTTCACCTGGCCCCATGTCATGCAACCACAAACATTAACAGTTGAAATGCTTGTTTTATCTTATATTTTCTTTGCCAGTTATTGTGTGGTCAGAATTGTTCCAAAACCTTACTTGGGAGGTAGGCTGAAAAAGCCTCTCTCCTGTGTTTTGTCAAAAACCTCTTTACCAAAACGAGAACGAGGATTTGTAACTGATTTAATTGTCTATTTAAACAACTGCCTGCTGAGTGGAGCAGTTAAGCAGCAAGAACAGGCAGAACTCAATCAGGCTATGGGAGAACATGTATGTGTGAGAAGCTGATTGTGTGGTTAGGAAGTAATATAATAAAGCAGTCTGCCAATCAACCATGATGGGAGGACAGAGTAGCAGTCTTTTAGTGAGCTTTATTAATTGACCCTAGGAGACAACCCTCTGACCATCATCATTTTAACTACTGCTGAAAAGAGTCTTTATAAACTATATATTACCCTAACTGTGACACTGGTTCAAAACCAGCTGCACGCATTACCCTCTGCATGTCTTATACCAGGCATCTAAGAGTGTGCAATTATTATGAAGGCAAGCTTCAACCATTGGATGTTAAATGGCCATGCCCCAAAGGAGACCCCTGCATTGGTACCTCCATGGTCAGTGGATAATGAGAGACTCCTTTGGGTAATCCACCTTTTCCTGTCTTTATTATTTTAAGGTATTCTTAACCCTCTTTCTCCCTACTTAAACATTTAAGGTGGATTACAGTGTCATTTAAAATGCATACCAACATAGACCAATGAAGAACTTAAAATCTACAAATGTAAAAATAGGCATATTCAGACAATATGAATTTAGGGTTGCCAACTGCCTGGAGGAAAAAGGTCTTGTACCTTTGGCAGAGACTTAATGGGGTATTGGGCCTGATCTGGATAGCCCAGGTGAGCCTGATCTCATCAGATCTCAGAAGCTAAACAGGGTCAGCCTTGGTTAGTTATTGGATGGGAGACCTCCAATTAAGGCCAGGGTTGCAGAGGCAGGCAATGGCAAACCACCTCTGTTAGTCTCTTGCCATGAAAACCCCACCAGGGGTTGTCATAAGTCAGCTATGACCAGGGCTGGCATGTCCATGGAGGTGAGTCTGGCAGCCGCCTCGAGCGCTGAGGCACCGGAGGGGGCGCTGGGGTGGCAGGTGCGCCACACAGCTGGTGGCAGTAGCGCTGGCGGCTGAGCAGGAGGGCTGGAAAGCCTCTCGCGCACTGCTCCGGCCACCTGCTGTGCCTGGCCTGCAGCTGCTGAGCCTGGCTTGGACCGCGTGCTGGTGGCAGCAGCACAAGGCAGTCTGAGCAGGCAGCCTCCCAGCCCTTCCACTCAGTTGCCCTGTGCTGCCGCCAGCACCTGCAAGCAGCTGCGGGCCAGGCACACCAGGCGGCTGAGGCAGTGCGGGGCAACTGAGCGGGAGGGCTGGGAGTCCACCCACGCACTGTCCCAGCTGTCATCCTCACCATTGGGGCCGGCTCGCTGAGGCATGCTGCATGATGATGTCACACGCAGTGACGTCATCATGCAGTCCGGGTGCGAGCACGTGCGAGCTCTGAAGCTGCCCTCAGCCTCAGGCGCCAGAAACTCTGGCACTGGCCCTGGGTATGTCTCGAGGGCACTCTCTACCACTACCAATGGAGTATTGATGTGATTTTTGTACATTGCTTCAAAAACTTCAGCTGCCCATCTTCAGACATTAAACTTGTATGGAAGGGACAGAGCATTCTTTTCCAGGCCTGTGGGCAACCCTGCTTGTTGCCACACTGATCCGTGGCCTTGCCATCTCCCTCCCCACTCCCCACTGAAACCTGATCTCTTTTCGAGACTCCAGCCATGTGTTCATTCCAGTGGGAGCTGTAATTTTCAAAGACAGAGCCACATGGGATCCCTGAGGGAGAGGAGAGATTCTCTCACAGCCTCCTGCCAGCTCCCTCTGGGTAGCAACAAAGCAGTGGCCATGAGTCTGGGGCTGTAGGCCATTGACACCCTCACTGTTGCCTTCCCCTTGCCATTGCTCCATACAGGAGTGCAAGCATGCAGTCACTCATGGGGGGGGGGGCTGGCTAGTAGCCAGAGTGCAGGGGGAGGGAAGGAGCCAGCCAAGCAGCCAGCAAAGGTTATGGAGGGCTGTGAGGAGATCTCTCCCCCAGCAATCGTGCACAGCGTCACTGGACACTGGAATTAATACGTGCCTGGAATCCCATTCAGCTTGACCCTCAGAAGAAATTCAGGATTACATCTTCTCATTTCTTCAGCTGTTTACAGGCTTCTCGTATCACTGGATTAACCATGATCACTACTCCTGATGAGTTTGTGGCTGTATGTTTGAAAAGTGAATATTATTCAGTCAAATAAAACGATATTGGGCAGCATTGTAAACAGGATATCTTCTTCTTGCTAGAAAACTCGGTCTGAACTCTTGGGCCACTGGAACCTGAAATCCAGTTCGATTTAAAAGAACCACTTTTCTCTTTCAAGTTGACTTTGGGTGTCCCCACTCTCAGGTTTGCCAAGAGTCAAATTCAGGACTCATTCTCAGGGTGGCAAGGTAGAATCTCAAGGCCCTCAACGAGGCCACATGCATCTGGACTTTGTCAAACTTCTATGCATGTCTGCTTATAGTAGCTACTTCACATATAAATTGGAAATATTATTGCCCAATTAATGCATCCTGACTCATCTACAATTAGCACACTATTAATTTCCGTATTTTTAAATTTATGTTTGTGAGGAATAGTCAGTCTCCTTAGACAAATAATTCATAGCTACATATATTCACAGAGACCATCTGGTACAACTAATATTGCTAATTAACATGACATTACCAGTCCCATCCCATGATATCACTGGAGGCTGGGGTTGCCAGCACAGTCTTCGCAAACACCAGATGAATTTGGGAGTGGTGCTTCGGAAGGGTGGAATTCGGGGAGAAAGTGATGGCAATTCCAGGTGCTGCTCTAGGAATTTCCCGGAATCAAAAAGACCATAGAGACGGGGGAAACCCCTAGAGTTTCACTATGGAGGCCATTTTTGAGTCATTTCTTTTTCTCGCTCCTCAGGGCCAAGCTACAAGTGACGAATGACACTTGAACGGCAAGTGTATTTCTCCCTGTTCACTTGCGCTCCACTCAATCCACTTGCCGTTCAAGTGTCATTTGTCACTTGTAGCTTGGCCCTCAGTTTCTCAAGGGTGGAGGATTGGGGTTGAAGGTAGGGACTTACTTGCTGTGGGTGGGCAAATGGCCATGATTTGAGCCTGTCTCCGTGTCTCAGGATGTGGCTTGAGGGGAACTTTGCATCTTCACTTCTCACTTACTCACTCTCCATATAATTTCTATAGGTCTGGCCCCAAGACAGTATACAGAAGCCGCCACAGAAAAAAGCCTTGGTGCAGGTGGAAGGTGACCAAACATGTTGGTATCTCAAGCAGGACTTGTTCTGAAGAACTGATGTGTGTCCCAGGGGGAGGCAAGTTCACACGTACATTACTCACATACTTATTGTGCAGTGTGTGGGCAAAGAAGGGTTATTCTTATCTTTGGCTAGAAAGAAAATAGGAATTTTGGGATAATTGTTTTGCATTGTGAGTACCTGAGAAACAACGGTGCCTTCAGAGCAGGGAGTGGAATGCTTCTTTGTGCTCTGGGTGAGCCATTGCCTAATAGAAAGGCTGTGGCTATGGCATTATATCCCCAGCTTATATTTCAATGCACAGCATGGAATGGTTATAATGCAGCTGCTCCTTTTGTGTGAGGTGGCGAAGTGAGTGAGTACAGACTGACACAACCTGGAGTGAAATCAATATCTTCTCTCTTTCTGGTGGTGCCTGCTCTTCTGCAACACAACAGACCTGCACACGCGGTTAGTAATGGGTGATCGTTATCCTGTCAAGGTCAGAAGAGCCAATATACTGAACAGAGCTTGAATGTTTTGTGTAGGAGCTGTAATAGCTTGCATACAATGAGGGGAATCATGCAAGGGCATCATCAGCCCTTTGTAGGCTTAGTGAAGTCCTCTGGGGACACAATGTTATATCTAATAGTCTTGGTAGAGATGTAGGTCACAGCAAGAGCACTAGATTGGCATGCTCTTTCCAGGCCTTGCAGCGCAATTCCAAGCAGAATTACTCCAGTCTAAGCCCCATTGACTTCAATGGGCTTAGACTGAAGTAACTCTTTTTAGGATTGCACTGTTAGGCCCAGAAGGGTGAAAGAAGACCCTCTGCCTTAGAAGACTTTAGCAGATAAACAGGTTGTGTTGTGTGTCATCTGCTTTCAGAGCAGGGAGCTGGTGTGCATACACACAAAAAGCCTCCGAAGATTAGCTGGTAGTGT
Organism: Eublepharis macularius; assembly: GCF_028583425.1. Taxonomy (NCBI): domain Eukaryota; kingdom Metazoa; phylum Chordata; class Lepidosauria; order Squamata; family Eublepharidae; genus Eublepharis; species Eublepharis macularius. The sequence goes on from NC_072802.1 coordinate 15,477,790, forward strand.
ATGGATAAAGGTACATTTGCAAGCAGCTTGCTTCTAGGGCTTTATATGGGACTCAGCAGGTGCTGTTCATGCCACCTTTCAGAGCTGCAGACCAGCTTGAGTTGGTAGCAGAGAAAGGAAGTTCCTTCCTCCATGAAAATCACTATATCCATCACTATGGTGTTTTCCACATAGTCGCTTTATAGTGTTTCAGAATCTCTTCTGCTTCACAAGTTCTCTCATGTTCTGCACCTGCAAGGGAGTCATGGGTAGCAGAAACAATTTTTGTCTGTGTTTTCTCCATCCCCCCCCCCGTGCACATTCTGCGATTTTTTTAAGCCACTGCCCAGTGGCTGTTGGCGCATGTTATGTCCGTGCAGAATCATTGACTTCAATGGGCTTAGACTGAAGTAACTCTTTTTAGGATTGCACTGTTAGGCCCAGAAGGGTGAAAGAAGACCCTCTGCCTTAGAAGACTTTAGCAGATAAACAGGTTGTGTTGTGTGTCATCTGCTTTCAGAGCAGGGAGCTGGTGTGCATACACACAAAAAGCCTCCGAAGATTAGCTGGTGGTGTATGGATAAAGGTACATTTGCAAGCAGCTTGCTTCTAGGGCTTTATATGGGACTCAGCAGGTGCTGTTCATGCCACCTTTCAGAGCTGCAGACCAGCTTGAGTTGGTAGTAGAGAAAGGAAGTTCCTTCCTCCATGAAAATCACTATATCCATCACTATGGTGTTTTCCACATAGTCGCTTTATAGTGTTTCAGAATCTCTTCTGCTTCACAAGTTCTCTCATGTTCTGCACCTGCAAGGGAGTCATGGGTAGCAGAAACAATTTTTGTCTGTGTTTTCTCCATTCCCCCCCCCCCGTGCACATTCTGCGATTTTTTTAAGCCACTGCCCAGTGGCTGTTGGCGCATGTTATGTCCGTGCAGAATCAAAAACTCCTGTTCTGCTTCTCATGCCCCCCTCTGCCTTGCCCCCAGGAGCTGATTGGTCTGTCCGCTGGTAACCACTCCGGCCCTCCTCAGCTCTCTGAACTCCTTTTCTGCCATTTTTATCATTAAATCGAGGAAAGAGTCATACGGCTGCTTCTCTGGTTGCTTCCTTCCTCCTAGTATGCACACACTCTCTTATTTTTTTTCTCAAAGCCAGGAACGAGTCCTAACGTTGCTGCTTATTCCCTACTGGCTTTACAATCCCAGAAAGGGTTAAATGACTGCTTTCCCCTTCCTCCTGCCCATCCTGTTTGAGGCTTCTCAGGGAAGCTGCCAGGAGGAAATGAAGCAGCAGCATTTTAACCCTTTCCTGGCGTGCTTTTTAAAAAATAAATGAAAGTGGAATAGGCACAAAAAGTGCATGGTTCAGCCAGAACTCCACCACCAATGGCCTCTCCAGTGGGCATGGGACAGCCCAATCAGTAAATACAAGGATGGGGGGGGGGGATAGGTTCCAACATTGCAATGTCACAACGTCTGAGAATTTAAAACAAAATAACATCAGACACATCTCAACTTGTCAGCAGACACCAAATCACCTTGAGGTCATGCAGTGCAGAATGATGGGACCCCACGACATTTCAGCACCAATTGGTGTGAATGCTCAGCATTGCTGGCTTAAAGTGTGCCATGCAGAATGGACCTATGTCTTGCCAGATGTTGTATGGAACTTCAGACTTGTTAGCTGCGAGAGTTTCATCTTTTCAGCTGCTAAACTGGAAGTGTTCTCTTCTGCCATCTGAAAGAACGCTTTCCTCATTGCCAGACCTCTGAAAAGCAGAAAATCTCCCTATTTCACGTGGAAGATGGGAGACCTTGAGACTAGATGGTCTAGTCAAGCTTCTCAAAAGAAAGCTATTGTGCTGACCTCATAACTCAGCACTACTTCTCTGCTGAACTACAAAATATCTCCTTTGCTTAATAAGTACCTGCAGGGCTTTTTTTCAGTTGGAACGTGGTGGAACTGAGTTCCGGAACCTCTTGAAAATGGACACATGGCTGGTGGCCTCGCCCCCTGATCTCCAGACAGAGGGGAATCTAAACTCCCCTCTGTCTGGAGATCATGGGGCGGGGCCACCAGCCATGTGACCATTTTCGCTGAGGGTGATTTAAACTTTTAAAAACTCTCCCCTTGTTCCAGCTGACACAAAGTGATGTCATTAGTCCTGGAAGCATGCACACATTTTGCATGTGCACATGTGGTACCAGGTGCGCACATGTGGTACCACCTCCCGCCAAGAGTTGCCCCCTGTGCTGGCAACCCACTGAGTTCCACCACCTCTTTTCCCAGAAAAAAACCCTGAGTACCTGGAAGATCTAGGCAAAATGTTAGAATGTGTAAAGAAAAGCACTTATCTTTGTCCAGCCAAACACTTTCCTCCTGAGTCCTGACTACCTCAGAGGACTGTCACAAAATGGATGAAAACTGAGAACGTCTACTGATTCACAGTGTTGCAAAGCTACCATAAAGCAACGGCTGAAAATGCATGAGAACCCGATTCATGGCTAATTTTCTGCAGCCCTTTGCAAGTGCCAATTGTAAAGATCAGCAGCAGGAGAATATTTTGGAATGTGACACAGGAAGGAGGGATGGCATACAGTTGCCCCTGCCTAAAGAAATCAGGGCCATGAGCAATGCAGCCTCTTAAATGGTATTTAAAGTTAAAGCATAAAGGAAAGATGGCATAGTATAGCCTGATCTCATCAGATCCTGAAAGCTAAGCAGGGCCGGTACTTGGATGGGGACCACCAAGGAAGACTTTGCAGAGGAAGGCAATGGCAAACCACCTTAGCTTCTCACTTGCTGGAGTCCCCATAAGTCAATTGTGACTTGATGGCACATATGTACATCTGTAAAGGCTTTCTGGACCTTACTTTTCCTTGGTCCAAGTGTTGTTCTTCCCACCCTGGATCATCTCGAGTATCAAAACAAGAAGAAAAGCAGACTAGATATAGAAGAGGTCAAAAACCTTGTACAGCACCGGAAGTGACTCCATGGCATTGGTGCAAGGCTGATACCACCTGTTTCCCCCAGAATTTCCACTGTCAACCAGCTGGCCTCTCCTATGCATCTATGACACTTTCCTTGCACTACAGGAGAGCTCATCCCAAGGCATAAGAAGTAAATAAGAATGGGAAGGGACATTTAGAGGATGACTTTGACTTGAGTGCTAATATTGAGGGGAAAGCTGAGACAATAGACATCACAGCATTTGACTGTTTGCTGTTTAAACTCTTGCCCATTAATGATGCAGTCAAACTGAAAGAAAAACACAAGGGTAAACAAGGAAAATAAAATGAGGCTTACAAAGGCAAGAAGATTATGTTCTTAAGAATGGCTAATTATATCATTTCCTATTCTTCGTAGCCCCTCTTTCACACAAGAATGAGAAGGTGCAGAACACATTTCAAGTGTTTGGTTCCATGATAATTTATTCATACGCTAAGTACCATAACAGAAGTGGAAATGGGTCTATAGTTAATCCGTTCTTGTTAGTGAATGAGTTTGCGCCAATACACAAACACAGGTATGTTTGCTATGATTTCTTCCCTTTGAGCCTCCATGATCTAGAAATTAGTCCTTTGAAGTATTTCTGTTTTTCTTGATTGAGAGTGCCAGGGACTGAGAGCCAAACTACAAGTGACGAATTACACTTGCCTGGCAAGTGAACAGACTAAGGGCCAAGCTACACATGACGAATGACACTTGAACAGCAAGTGTATTTCTCCCTGTTCACTTGCGCTCCATTCAATCCACTTGCCGTTCAAGTGTCATTGGTCATGTGTAGCTTGGCCCTCATGTGTATTCCTCCCTGTTCACTTGCCCTCCACTTGCACTCCACTTGATCACTACGGGCCAAGCTACACATGACGAATGACACTTGAACGGCAAGTGGATTGAGTGGAGGGCAAGTGAACAGGGAGAAATACACTTGCTGTTCAAGTGTCATTCGTCATGTGTAGCTTGGCCCTAGGTGAGAGAGGAATACACGTGAGTCTGTTCACTGGCCAGGCAAGTGTAATTCATCACTTGTAGCTTGCCTCTGAGCTAAAGATGTGCTTTACTGATTGACTCATCTCAAGAGCTTGACCTAATTGTAGCATTGTTGAAGGCTTTCACGGCCGGAGAACGATGGTTGTTGTGGATTTTCTGGGCTGTATTGCCGTGGTCTTGGCATTGTAGTTCCTGACGTTTCGCCAGTAGCTGTGACTGGCATCTTCAGAGGTGTAGCACCAAAAGACAACGAACTACAATGCTAAGACCACGGCTATACAACCCAGAAAATCCACAACCACCACCATAATTGTAGCATTGTTTTTTTGCCCCAATTACTGAGGATTAAGCATTCATTTCCCCCTATTTCTTGCTGCCACAAGGCCAGAGCTGACTTGGCTGACTTGTCATAAGGCTGACTAGGCCGAAGCCTAGGAGCCCTGCAGGGATTAGGGCCTGTTAATTTTTTTTGCTGAGGCACTGTTACCTGCCCCCTAGAGCTCCAATGGTCAAAGGCACTTTGCACTCTGTGCTGAAGCAATACATGTACATATATATACGTTAATTAAAACAATTATTCACTTCAAAATGTTACAGTATTGAACAATTATACCCCCAAAATGTATTTTCCTGAAGAGTTCTACTCACACAATAAAAATACTTAAAAAATTGTAAATAGAATTCTTCAGGATCCCCTCAAAATGGACACAGGGCTATGTACTGCAGTCTAGAACCTACCGTACCAGGCTCAGCTGTCAGCTGTAGTGGGGTGAAAGACTGAAGTGCCAGAGGGGGCCCGAAATACCTGAAAGCCAAGGGGCCCGGCCATGGGTTAATGTGGCCCTGTACAAGGGAGCTTGAAGACATTTTTCACCACTTTCGGCAGCCATTCAGGATCAATGGAATAGTTTTGTATTTGTGGTACTCAGGGCTCATTTTGAGGGGGAACATGCAGGATCGCAGTTCTGGCAGTTCCCCAAAGAGGTCACATGTCAGATGGCCCCGCCCACCTGACTCTAGGCCATTTTGGGCCCGTTTCAGCCTGGATTGGGGCCAAAATGGCCCGGATCAGGCCTCTGACGGGTGCTGGATCACTCTCCCACTCAGCAGTGGCCCAATCCTGACCATTTTGGGCCCCTTTTTGGCCATTTTCAGCCCTTTTTGGCCATTTTGGGCAAACTTTTGGCCCTGAATGGCCAGGGTTGGGTCCAAAACAGCCAGGATAGGTGATGTCAGGGGGTGTGGCATATGCAAATCAGTTATGATAATGACACACTTCTGGTGATGTCAAGGGGCATGGCATATGCTAATGAGTTGTGCTAATGAGTTATGCTAATGAGTTCCTCCAGCTCTTTTTCTACAAAATGACTCCTGGTGGTACTAATTTGCTTCCCCCCGAACACTATTCAGACACGGTATACCATATCATGGCATGGAAAAGGGGGTGGGGGTCATGAAGGAGCCCCTAGGGGTGAGCAGATATTCCTTAACTCTTGGTGATTTGTTCCGTTTTCTACCTTTCGCCATTATTATTGTGGATGAATGTTGCATGTTTCTTGCACTCCGGTAGGGCACGAATAATGTAAATGTATTTTGTGCTGGTGTGTGTACTGTACAGATGGAATTTTGGTACTCCTCACAGCAAATGTAATAAAGAATCTCTGATTTTGTGCAAGATATGAAGCACTATCAAAAGGGGGATCTTTAGGGTGAAATGGCAGGGATGAAAAGATTTGAAAGAATTCTGTGGACTCATATGAACTGCTCTGAGGTCCCTGGTGTTCCTGCCTTTTTAATTTGAATGGGTGACAGCCCACCTTCTCTGTGTTGGCTCCTCCTCAATATTCACATAGCTATTTTGCACCAAACCTTTATCTCCTTTCAGGAACCGAGCTGGTTGTTACCTCTTGCCATTTGCTGCTTGCTCGCTTCACTATCAGGCACAATTTACTTGGCTTTTTTTTAAAAGAAGATTTTAATTATATTGGCTCTTTTTAATATTCAAGTTTTTACATTGTAAACTTCCTTTTAGGCTTTTCAGAAGTTCAGTAAAAAAATATCTTAAAAATGCACATCTTTGTGACTGGCAGAACTCTCCCTCACCTGGTGGAGAGTGCCCTCAAGTCATAGCTTGCTTATGGCAACCCCTGGCAAGGTTTTCAAGGCCAGAGTCTATCAGAGGTGGTTTGCCATTGCCTGCTTCTACATGGCAACCCTGGTCTTCCTTGGAGGTCTCCCATCTAATTACTATCCAAGGCCAACCCTGCTTAGCTTCAGAAATCCGAAGAGATCAGGCTCACCTGGGCTATCCAGGTTAGGGCTCTTTGCTTCCTGCAAAATACCCATTCAGCTGAATATCAACTTTTTCTATTATCAGGCCAGGGAGAGTTCAGTGCATTAATACTTGTTCGTGTGTAGGCTCTCCTCTGCTCTTCAGTTAGATGCCTACAGGCCAAGCTAGAAGTGACAAATTACACTTGAATGGCAAGTGAACAGACTCATGTGTATTCCTCCCCGTTCACTTGCCCTCCACTTGCTCTATGTGTCAGGGCCAAACTATAAGTGATGAATGGCACTTGAATGGCAAGTGTATTCCTCGCTGTTCACTTGCCCTCCACTTGCTCTCCACTCGATCAACTTGCCGTTCAAGTGTCATTTGTCACCTGTAGCTTCGCCCTGAGTGAAATGCAAGTGGAGTGCAAGTGAACAGGGAGGAATGCACGTGAGGGCCAAGCTACACATGACGAATGACACTTGAACGGCAAGTGGATTGAGTGGAGGGCAAGTGAACAGGGAGAAATACACTTGCCATTCAAGTGTCATTCGTCATGTGTAGCTTGGCCCTGAGTCTGTTCTCTTGCCATTCAAGTGTAATTAGTCACTTCTAGCTTGGCCCTACCGGTCAGGTAGGACACGGGGCATGCAACTCTCCTCTCTTCTGCCTGCCCTGAATGTTCATTCTTCATCCAGTGAAGGACTGAGGCATTCCTATGCTAACAGCACTAAAATACATGTGATCCTTCCTCACCCCTCTTCCTTCAATGCCTTTTTTGGGGACAGGAGTAAGCGCTGTTAAAAAAACACACACAACTATTTGCTGTGATAACGAAATAGAACTTCTTTCCTCAAGAGACTTGGAGAAACTTCTACACGTTTCAAAATGCCACAAATTCTTCTCTTTTCCTCCTTTTCAAGCATACAATTTCCATGTGTTACCATAATGTGTTCCTGCTCATCATGACACCTGAAAAAAATCTAACTTAAAAAAAGACAATTTGACCACTCTGATCTAGGAAACATATCCACACAAATATTCCCTGCTCTTCTCCTTGAAGGGACTCAAAAGTGGCTTGGATTATTAGAAAAAGAAAAAGCAAGCAGCTCTATCTTTGGCCAGTCCTGGATCCAGTAGGCCAAGAACTGTCAGGGTCTTGCCTTCAGCTCCACAACAAGGGCTCGTCCCCCCAGCCACAGCCAAGCATTGTTCTCAGCGTGGTGTGGTTTTAGAGTGTTGGGCTAGGATCTGGGAGTCCTAGGCCTGAACACTCACTCTGCCATCAAAGCTCACTGAGTGACCAGTGAAGTCATCAGTCACACACTTTCAGCCCTACCTACCTCACAGGATTGTTGTGAGGATAAAATAGAGGAGGGAGAAAAAATGCATGGTGCTTTGGGTCTCCATTGGGGGAAAGGTGGAGTGTAAATAAATACCCAGAAACAGGAAGAGAAAACAAAAACTCAGCTCAGATTAGAAGGACCATCCCTCCCTGCTCCATAATATTTATACCTCAGTTTCCTGTTTGACAAGCAGGGTTACCAACCTGCAGGTGGAGCCTGGATTTCTCACAGAATGATCTCCAGACTACAGAGATCCATTGCCCTGCAGGAAATGGCAGCTTAGGAAGATGAATTCTAAGACACAGAGCTTTTTTTCAGCAGGAACGCGGTGGAACTGAGTTCTGGAACCTCTTGAAAATGGTCACATGGCTGGTGGCCCCACCCCCTGATCTCCAGACAGAGGGGAGTTGAGGTGGCCCTCCGCGCTGCCTAGCGGCACAGAGGGCAATCTCAACTCCCCTCTGTCTGGAGATCAGGGGGCGGGGCCACCAGCCATGTGATTATTTTCTCTGAGGGTAACCCACTGAGTTCCACCACCTCTTTTCCCAGAAAAAAAAGCCCTGCTAAGACACCACCTCACTGCTTAAAGCTCTCTCTTTCTCCCCTCCCCAAATCCACCCTCCCCAGGCTCCACTCCCAAATCTCTTGGAATTTCCAAACCTAAAGTTGGTAAACATATCGACAAGAGGCAGGTTAAAAGCTTTGTACACCCCCATTTACTTTCTAGCTCTTTGCTTCATGGCCTTTGATGGACATTGCTTAAAAGAAGAGTTTTAATTCAACTGTACTGACAGTGAATTCAGTCTGTTGTGCCCTGATTTAAGCACCATGCTGTGAATTGAAGTAATGAGGTCATTGCCTTATTTATTTGGATGAGAAAATGAAAATGATCTGCTGGAGGACTGACTTGGAGATTCAAAGACAGTACAAAGCCTATCCATTGCAGTTTTTTAAAAAAACTATTGCTTTTGGGCAGCCTACCACCAGAGAACATGCTTGTAATTGGTCTGAAGTGCTTTGGTTCTTTCCTCTTAAATTCTCTTTTACGTACATTTTGCATTCTGTGGCCAAGCTTATTCAGCCCTGCCTGTTGTGTAAGCATCTTGACACATGACACGGATGCCTCTTTTGCTTTTCCTCCATTTAAACTGGCAGTCTACAATTTTGATTCCGGGATTTCAATGTGAAATAGCGGCTCCCTTTGAGAGCTGGCTGTCAGATGGGACACAATGAGATATGGCTTTTCAAGAGTTGTCTCTGGAAGTGGCGAAATGGCGTTGGTTTATTTTAGAATGCCAAGTGAGTTGATGCATTTCTGAAAAGGTGCCAAATACTTTCTGCCACTTTCTTTTTCTTTGAGTCTTGCACCTTTCTTTTGTCTCCTCTCTTCTTTCCCCTTTTCCTGTGAAAATAAAACTTTTTAATGTCTTACACATAACAGATTTTTTTTAACTTTAATGTCTATGTCCCCATCTCTACATTCTCTGAATTCTTCATTTGTTTTGTCAGATTGGCATTTTACAACTGTGTAAGATGAAAGTTTCTTAAGAAGTTATTGTTTGGTATCACTTTCATTTAAGCAGAGATGAAGCTGCAGGTAACATTTGCATGTGGAAGTGCTGGAGGTACCCTTATTGTCGGCCACCCATTCCTCCAGAAAAAATATAGTTCCTTCCAACTTTGCTTTTACTATGGATAAATTGACCTCTTTTATAGATGACACCTTTTAAACTGGGCTGGAGAACTCAGCGGAACAGAGAGTGAGATTTTTCTTGTTACCTGTTGATAAGACAATAAGATTATGCAAGTGTTCTCATTGGGCAGATGGAGGATGGATTGGGATCCCATTTATTTGTGCACCATTGGTCAAAATATCTGCATAGTGGCTGTGGTTGCGAAACTACTGGAGATGTTGTGCTTGGGTTTAGGGAGGGGGGACACCAGAAGGATAATGCCATTCAGACCACCCGGGAAAGCAGCCATTTTCTCCAGGGGAACCAATCTCTGTAGTCTGGAGATCAGTTGCAATTCTGGGACATATCTAGGAATCATTTGTAGGTTGGCAACCATAATAGGGGCCCATGTGCCTACATGCTACATGTGCCTACATCCATATACCTCCCCACACCTTCAAATTGTGATCCACGTGGCAGATGGATTTCTACTATATTTTCATTGTGCCCAGCTCCAGGGAGCTCCAGGGAGTAAATGTGCTCTTCTCTCTTCTGTTACATCAAGAGAGGATAATGAGCCTAAGGTCATACTATATGCTTCCTGGCAGAGTGTGGGCTTGAACTTGGGCCTCCCATTCTTATTCTTACCATCTAATCTGTATGCCGCACTGGCTGTGTAGGCAGACGTTCTGATTAGTGCGGGGTGAGAAAACCAATATTTACTGTAAAATTCACAAGCCTCAACATTGTATGATGGTGATGGAGAGTGCTGTCAAGACACAGATGACTTATGGCAACCCCAGGTGGGGTTTTCAAGGTAAGAAACTAATAGAGGAGGTTTGCCTTTGACGATCACCGCAACCCTGGTCTTCCTTGGAGGTCTCCCATCCAATTACTAACCAAGGCCGACCGTGCTTTGTATTTTGGATGTCATATCAACAAAGTGATACTTGGAAACATAGCACAATTGTAAATGATTCTAGTGAGGTGAATGATGTTTGTCTAAACGTTCTCAATAAGAGAATGATCTGGGTCCACTAGCATCTTAAAGACCAACTAGATTTCTTTAAGTTGCTATGGACCCAGATCTTGCTCTTCTACTACAGACCAACACAGATACCACCTGAAAAGGTTCTCAATAAGCAATTCATAATGATTACAATCAAATTTGACCTTCAGCTTCTCAAAATATTCCACATTCCAATCCCATCCAGATCAGTAGGTAGACCTTTTTCCATTGGTGGACCACTGACCAATTTTGGTGTGTACCTTTGTGAGCAGTTCGCCTAGCTGTCTGTTATATAATATGCCATTATGATTATAAGAATCATAAGCCTCTCTCTCTAATGTGTCGCCTTGCTGGGCGAAACATTGCTGGCTCCCAGTTGGGAGACCAAGATACAAATGGAATGTTGATGGAATGCAGAGTGATTAAGTGTGATGGGCCTGATAAAAGAGGTGCTTGAGTAGATTTTCCTAAATAAACCCTTTGGACATCCCCCCTCCCTTCTCCATTTAAGATTGATCAAAATCAAATCCTATCCAGCAATCTAGGGCCATCAATCATCTCTGATAAGTTTAAACTCTTCCTGGGAAAACTTAATCTAAACTCTAAGTTCATTATCCAACCCAGGAAACATTTAATTAAAGCTACAGTTTTATTGTCCAGCACTGAAATGACTAATCTAAGCCTCCTCAGCCCCTATTGTCACACCTTGGAATGCCAATCAAGGCTTCTTGATCTCTTTGTCTAACCCAGGAGATAACCTTTAAAGTCATTGTTTGTTGGGCTGAAGTCACCTTCTCACCCCAGGGCCCATTTTGCCCTATAATTGCTCAGGCTTTGCCCCAGCCAAAGTGTGCACATTTACTCGGATCCAAGTGCTGTACCCTCAGATTCCTCTGAGCCTCCTTGGCTGGTGGTTCAAGCTGACCTTCCTCTGTGGACCTTTTTACTCCTCTGAAGAAGACTATCACCCTTATCCCATAATCTATATCCAATCTCCTCATTACTTTTCCTAGGACTCTTGAATGTTTGTGATTTACATTGCCTTTTTGCTGTGTGTGTGAATTTTCCCCAAAATAAAATATCATTTGGTTTGCAAACAACACCTGTCTAGTCAGTTTCCTCGGGGAAGGGACCTGGAAAAAATTAGCAGAGGTTCTTATTTGTTACCACCTCTCACAGCTTCTCCTTGTTTGCTAATTCTCCCTACTCACACAGAGACCCATCTAGGTAACACCAAGTAGTATCTGCTGTTTACTGGATTAAGTGGATGGGTGGAGGGGACTTATCACTGACAGGAGACATAAGTGGTTCCCGTTATGCGTTCCCTTCCTTTATAGTGAGTTCTGGAGGGAGTTGACTACAGGATAAAGAACCACAGCTGTTAACAACCCCCTTCTCCACACTAAATAGGAAATGTTAGCTCTTCTCTACTCATCAGCTTAGCTCATAAATACATTATACAATTATTGCCTGGATACCTTATTGTTAAAAAGGCTTGCTTTTGAGGTTTTGTATTGCAGTACATAAGTAATAGTAGAACTTTGATAAATTTCCATCACATCTGCCTTTACAGGAATATCTTGTTAAATGGTTTTGCCACTTTAAAAACTTTGACCTGAAGTTTTCACTTCCACATTTAACACAATTGTGTTGGAGCACAGCTACATTTTTGAGAAGGCATGCAGGAAATCTATTCAATGTCATTCTTCCTATAACCTGTACAGCTCTTGCCAATTCAGTTTTATACAGATTGATTACCGCTTCCAAAGGTGGTGGTTGCTAGAAGACCATTCTAGTACCGAAATGTTATTAAAGCAAAATAAGTGTGAAAGTAGATATTAGTATTGCGACAGGTTTGAGAAATTTCCTAGGAAACGTTCTTGAAGCCAAGAGTCTTCCTGAGTTGCTGCTGTAAGAAGTTTGAATTAAAAAAATCTATGTTGGAAAAGAATTGCAGCATGTCTACATCAAAGCATGCAAGTCTGGTTGATTATCAAGGAATGCTTCTGATTTTCTCTTCTTTCATCATCTGCCTTTGAAACAAAGCTATTTTGAAGTATAAAACAGGTGAGTTGTCTTTGTAACACATCTGTTAAAAGGAAACTCATTCATTAAAAAGAAAGCTATGGGACAAAATATCCGAGACAAAAAACCTCAGATGATTTCAGAAAACGTAATCAGAAAAAAATAATCTTTTTGGTAATTTTGTGAGGTTTTTATTTTTTATGAGCAGAAGAAATGATGTCCATCAGTGACTGGATAAAATCCTATGTGTGTAGGCTTAGGACCCACCTTAACATCCAACCAGCCTCATGTGAGCATATGACAGAAAGCCATGTAGAGAGTGGAAGAAAAATAAAATGGCAGTGGGAGAAAAATAAAGAAGAAAATGGAAGGCAGCTTCTGCCCAACGCACTGACATCATCAGGGACATTCTAACATTAGGGAAAACTCTATGGTTAAATGACAGAATTTTGCCTGGGTGCTAGAGTATTCATGGTGACATGCTGATGTCACTTCCAGTTGCATAGGAAGTGATAAAAGTGCATCATCGACAAGGGCTCAGCTACTTTAGTGAGTTGCTAGCCTTGTGCTAGCAACCTTAAACCAGAATCACAGGGCAGGAAGTTGATCAGTTGGATTTGAGACTTCAATAAGGAGCGAATGGAGATGGGCACGAACAGCTATACAAACAAAAAAAAGCCACAAACAGCCCAATCTGCTGTTCGAGAACAAGCTGTTCATGAGGACCCATTGTAAAAGAGCAGGTGGTCATTGCAAGCCTTGTTCATTGCTATTTGTCAAGCCAGACAGTCTGGCACCTACAATCAATTCCCTTGGCAACATAGGCAGGGATTGTCTGAACTCTGTATGAACTCCTGCTGTTGCCCTGGAAACCCCAATCTAAGCTCAATTTAGCCTGATAGGCAGGTCTTTCTACCAAGTGTGAAGCTCCAAATTTGTTACAAGAGAGCAAAGACCATGAGGGAGGGGAGGGGGCTCCCAGCTCTAGCTAGTCTTTGCAGACAGTGGAGAGGGAGAGACAGCTGCTGTTGGCATTTTGATAGAGACAGGGAGAGTGCATTGAAGCTTGAATTTTCTTTGTGTGTGGTGGGATATGGATCTACCCCTTCAGGTTCCAGGGCTGCTGCCAGGCTCTGGGGCCAAGCTATTATTTACTATTGGTACATTTCCTGGTGTCTGCTCAGGTAGGGTTTCTGGGAGTGGTGCGGTAGGCATCTACCCCTTCAAATTCCAGGGATGCTGCCAGGCTCTGGGGCCAAGCTGTTATTTATTATTGGTACCTTTCCTGGTGTCTGCTCAGGTTAGGTTTCTGGGAGTGGTGCAGTAGGGATCTTGACCAAACTTGGATGATGGCTGGAGGAGAGCCTGCTGGCCCCAACCAACCACGAACATGTTCATGAATAGGGTCATGTTTGTGGTTGTTTGTGAGTCCCTCTTCGTGGATGGCAATGAACAACGAACATCATGTTTTTGTTTTTTCTGTTCATGCCCATCTCTAGAGGGGAACTCAGCACTGCATGGTTATTGGCCAGGATGAGCTGTGGCAAGAAGAGATGGCATGGGGCAGGATCTCTGAATCTGCTTAGACTAAGAAGAATTCTCTTCTCCTTAGCCAACTTGCAACTCTGCCCTGCTACTCTGTTCAGCATGCATGCATAGATTTGGTGGCAGCTGCCTGATGGTAAGAAGTAGAGACCACTTTTAAATGCAATGTCCTCTAGCAGTCTTCCAAAGCTGATGGCACAAAATGTCCAGGCCTGTCCCTAGTCAAAGAGCCTTATGCTTCATTCCTTTGAGGGGCAAGGACCCACAGTACATAGAGAGGGCAAAAGATTTTAATGAATGGAAGGGAACTGCATATCTTGCCATGTTCTATGGAGGTCAATCCCCACTATATTAATTTCACTTCAGAAACAAGTCCAAGAAACTTCTCACTCTAAACTCAAGGGAGGACTGCAGATGAAATTTTTTGAAACATCTCTAGCCAAATGCCAGTCACTTTTGTGCTGCATCATGTCTTGTTGCATGGTCAGTTCGTTGGAACACAACAGAATATGTTGATCTAGAACAGTGCCATCTCCCCCCAGCCACCTCCGTTCTGTGAGTCTTCAAGCAGAGTTGGTTCTTTGCAGCAGGCTCTGTGGGGAATGGCAAAGCACATGCTATGCATGGAGAAAGTCCCAGGCAACTTCAGGTTTGCAGTTCTAAGAAACTGCTTTCTTCCTTCATTAGCTAGGAGAAGGGTGCATGCTCTGTCCCCATCATTACTCTAAAGCTGGTCTCCTTGCGAGTTGGGGAATTAGCATACGAGGAGACCCCGTGAGAGGAGATAACTATGGGATCTTCTGCCAATTCATACAAGGACTGTTCCTTAGATACCTCTCAAATAGACAGATGTCTAACAGGAAAGGTTTCCTTATTAACAGAGAAATAAGAGGCAAACATACAGAAAACATGCATAGCTTACACTCAGAGCTAACTAATAGGAAAGCAGGCTCAATGAGGGCTATAGTTACCAGTCTTGAAGAGGAAGGGTCCATGGAGACAGCAATGAAGATAACCAGAACACGGAGAGAAGAGGGGAGAGCTCAAATGTATTTGGGGATGCATGCATGGGTTCAGTACACACACACAGCATATGGCTTGGGACAGCCCAATTATAGAGCAAAATGTATCCTGACATCTTTTCCAAAAGAACAATAACGTGATGGCTGTCTCCAGAGGTGGACAATGGAGTTGGGAGAGACTTCCTAAGGTGGACTATTGAAACAGGCCAATGAGGATCTAGATATCCCGTTAGAGTATTTATGAGACTCTTCACACTCTCCACAGCCATCTAATGAAGAACCTTCATGTCAATTCTTATTTCCTCTAATACCATTGTGATATAAGTGCTTTTTGGACTTTCTTCACTGTTGGACTCATGTCTGATTGTTGGATATGCTCTGTAGACAAATTCTGTTATATGCTGCTATTCATGCACTTCAATATTTCCATGTGCAATATGATTACTCTTTGAGGACTAGCACCTTAACTATGCATCCTGTGTTTCCAGTGTGTATATCCTTCACCAATTTGCAATAGCACTTTAAGAATTTACTCACTTTGGGTATAGATACCTTGTAGGACAGACATAGAACTATACATTTCTATATTAGAATATTTTCCACAGAAGGATTCGTTGTCGTCTTTGCTTTATTGCTCTATTGACTGTGTCTTATTACATCTTAGTCAGTATATCGCAGGCTGTCTCCAGAGGTGGACAATGGAGTTGGGAGAGGCTTCCTAAGGTGGACTATAAGTGTGAAAACTGCTTGATGACCTGTGATTGCCGGATGGGAGGGGCTATCAGGTCCCTGAATAGCCTCGATTAGGAGGGTAGGGGAGGGAAGGATGGAAAGGTGTGGATGAGATTAACTCAGGAACTCTTGGAATACCCCTTTGTTTCACTTAAGTGCTTCTCCTGGGCATGGAGGGGCTGCTTGTCAATCTGATACACCACTGGTAATTTTCCAGCTCTGTTCTGCCTTACCAGGCAGTGTCTTTTGCTTATAGCACATGAGGAAGGGGCTTATGATATTCTTATATCCATAAATTGCCCTTTCCAATGTGAGTAGGGGTTTGACTGCTAACACCATGACTGTAAGACAGTCCAGCAAGACATTCATTGGGGGGCAGGTTCCTTGAGGACCTTTAGCCCCTGGGGACACTCCACATGGTCCTCTTTAATGGTCAACTCAACCTAGGAAGGAGCTAAGACTCAAAACGAGCTCAGCAATGGAAGGCATGTACACAGGCTGCATTTTGAGGATCAGGGAGGCTTTACTTCTGGCACTTTGGAAGGGGTACTACTGGACTTAGAGTGGGACACACCTGTAACTTACTTGCCTATGGCCACTCATCCCAAATTCCTCCAGGTAGCAGTTCTAGGTAGCAATTTGCGTGTGTGTATCTCCTCTTGGTTCTTTATTAAAAATTATTTCAAATAGTTAGTTCTGCCACAAGGAAATTGTCCGTGTGGTAAATAATGGCTTGTCCCATGGGACAAACTCAGTTTGTCCCATGGGACAAACTCAGACTAGAGGTGGGCACGGGCCGGAAAACAGACCAAAATTTCACACAAATGGGCCAGGTTTGGCGTTTGCAAACTGGAGGGTCATGGGACACACATTTTTCATGGACCTGATGACTTTTGGGCTGGTCCGTCGGTCCATGTCTTTAAAGGACCCATTTACGTGCCCCTCATTTGCAAGCAGCATAGAACCAGTTGCTTCCTGTGGAGCTGGCTTCAGCTGACAGGTGAGGACTTCCCCACCTGACAGCTGGAGCAAGGCATGAGATTTAAAGCATTCATTTTCATGCCTCTCACTTGCAAGCGGCATGGAAATGCCCCGTGGGGCTGGCTTCAGCTGATGGGCGGGGGAGCTTCCTCCCTGGTGAGCCAGCTGAAGCAAGTCATGCTGGATTGCAAAGTGCCCCATTCCGTGCGGCTTGCAAGCCACACAGAAACAAACATTTTAACATTTAACCCCCCTCAGCTTGCTCCAGATGACCTGTGGGGACTCCTCCACAGTTCCACTGAGCAATCTGAGGGAGGTTGCAAAGTGCCCCTTTCCCCAGGGCTCGAGAGCCGTGCGGAAAGGGGTGCTTTAACTTTTAAACATGATGGAACATGGACTGACAAACTGGTCCATGAACCAGGGTGGATCCATGAAAAGTTCGTGGTCCATGAAACGTGACAGACCATGGCCCAGTGACCCATGGGTTTTTCCTAGTCCATGCCCAATTCTAGTAAATTCTAGATTTCATATAGCTATCACAAAATATGAGGCAACTTACTTTTGTGGATTGGAAGTATTTAAGGCTAGCTCAAACATGTGTATATATCACTTAGTTTATTTGATCCCTGGCCGTTGAATGTGAGATCTGTCTCCATTGACAAGACCTGTGAACGAGGCGATAATGAGGATCATAAAAATGTTTATCTCTGATAGCCCATTTATATTTGCAAGTTAGTCCAGGATGCTGCATTGAGCAAATAATGAACAAGCATGTGTGAACCAGTGGTAATAGAGTTGAAAGATACATCAGGAGCAGGGCCCGCTTCAATTTTCAGGTCAAAAAAATTCATGCGTATTAAATAAATAGCCACCCTTTCTCGAGGCAGCTATCAAAAATAGCTGACATCTGAAGAAGTGAGCTGCGGCTCATGAAAGCTCATACTCCACCACAAAAATTGTTAGTCTTACAGGTGCTACTGGTCTCTTGCTCTTTTCTACTGCTACAGACAGACTAACACCGCTACCCATCTTGATCTATCAAAAATGAAGTTACTAAAGGGAGGGGCGAAGCTCTCTCTCTTTGTAGTGCTGCAGTCCCAATAAAATCCTTACCCTGTCTTCAATTTATTAGAAATATAAATAAACAGAAGATCTGGTCAAGGATGTGCAATATCTCCTCTAGTTTGACCTTGAGTGAAGAGAGAGTGCGATATAAAGATCATTCATTTTGGTCACCTTGTTTGATATAGCTAGGAGGGGGGGGGGAAATGGCTTCAAGAGATCTTCTTCATTAACAATTAATAATAATAACTAGCAGTAATAATTAGTAGGGCAGCACCTTTGTCAGATGAAATTATATTAGTCATATGGGTCATAGTGAGGTTGAGTCATTTATCGTGAAGAAAATGCCGAAAGTCACAGGCTGTGTTAATTCATTTGATTTCTTTTTTTAAAAGGATGTGATATCCTACATAAAGCTATTTTAAATCATTTCTCGTGACTCTATAAGATAAATTTCTCTACGGCTGTATGATTGAGCAGGCCACCAGGCTGAACTGTGATCCCTTTCAATACCTCCAGACAAAGGGATTTGGGAGCCAAATGACATATAATGCTCTATGGGTCTCTTTACACACACATTAAACACACATTCGATTGAGAGAAATCCCAACTCAACTTGCTTTAATGTGTGACCTGAAGTTTACCATTAAAACGGGAGAGCACCACCAAGTCATAGCTGACTTATGGTGACCCCTGGTGAAATTTTCATGGCCAGAGACTACCAGAGGTGTTTTGCCATTGCCTGCCTCTGCAACCCTGGTTTTCTTTGGAGGTCTCCCATCCAATTACTAACCAAGGATGACCCTGCTTAGCTTCTGAGATCTGATGAGATCATGCTCACCTGAGATATCCATGTCAGAGCTTAAAATGGGGGTGGAGGTACATATGCACTCCCATGTACAGAGGCAGGAAGAGTGTCTCCATTCCCTCCTTTCCACCCCACACCCTTTAAATAGCGGAGAAGGGCCATGGGGAGAGGGCTATTTGTCCTACAGCCAGTTCCACCAGTTTGCCCAGCATCCGCCTGTATCATTTAATCACTCCTGGCCAGAGTATGGAACTGTCTGTAAGACAAATAGCCCTCCGCCACAGCCCTTCTCTACTATTGAAAGTGTGTGGGGTGGAACGGAGGGCATGTAATGGAGCTAATTTATGCTACCTCCACCCTGTTTTAAAGATAAGCTTCATTAATTCGGTTGCCAGATGATTTCAACAAAAACACTGAGGCTCTCTTGGGCTCACCTCATTTTCTCACAACAGGCTGCTCCCCACACTTATTTATGTACTTTATTTATACCCCAGCTTTCTGCCCAATAGGGACCTAAGGTGTCTTAAATCATTTTCCTTTCCTCTATTTTGCCCTCACAACCATCCTGTGAGGTAAAGTAGGCTGAGAGGGTGTGACTGGCCCAAGGTTACCGAGTGAGTTTTGTTGGTAGAGGAATGATTTGAACCTGGGGCCCCCAGATTGTAGTCCAACACTCTAACCTCTACGCCATGCTGGCTTCGTTGGGATTGTAGATAAAGCTCTCCATTTTTGCACATCCTCAAGAAAAACTCTGGCCTATTTTATTCCATATCTGCTTCCTGTCTTATTCTGGCTAGGAGAGCAAAGCCACCCGCAGTGGCAGAGTGTTATAATGGCCGGTGGAGAATCCAACATCCCAAAATAGCTTCCAAAAGGCTTTAAGTGATCTTGTCCGTTTCCCCCCTCCCTTCTGAAATGACTACACTGTAGCTCCCTTCCAAGCAAATCTGCTGGAAACTCCTTGTGGGAAATGTCTTAACTCTAGGTTCCCATTGAGAAGCCTGCGGCTTGCCATCTTTCTTGTTGCCACTTCAATGCTGCTACAGCTAGGTTCCAGCAAATGGTGATACACAGGCTGATTCCGCACACGTTGGATAATGCACTTCCAATCCTCTTTAGAGATCATTTGGAACTGAATTTTTCATGTGTGAAACAAAAAATCCACTTCCAAATGATTGCTAAAGTGCATTGAAAGTGCATTATCCAACGTGTGTGGAATCAGCCACAGACACCTCTGTATGGTTGGAATGGCCACAACTCTATTGATTACAGCAGATTTGGAGCATTGGCCAGGTTCCTCTGTTGGCATCGACAGGCCCACATGCTGCTCGATGCATAAACTCCAGTCCAAACCCCAGCCCAATGCTGGTCCTCATGGGACGGCAAGCCGTGTTCTGCCACCAGCCATGCTGGTCGGGCCTTGCCTCCCTTTTCTGCAGGGGTGAGCAGCCCAGCTGCTGCACTCACCCTATTGAGGATCTGGCCCAATGCCTCGAAACCGCCACAGGAGGAAGGCCAAAGACCAGTCTCCCGCCGACGTTCCAACAGCTGTGGCAAAGTTGGAGCCACTCCCCATCCCCAAGGTGACCTCGATTCTGATCGAAAGGAAAGCAAAACAAAAAACCAAAAACCAAGAGGCCCCGGCCTATCTGGCCCTTGCGGGGAAAATATTCCTTCCTGGCCCCTTCGCAGGTGACCAGCTCAACTAGCCTTGGGCATCTCTGCTGCACCCCCCCCCCGGGACCCCAGCAGCTCCATCTTCTCTGCTGTGCCTCTCCTCGCTTTCCTATCCACCCACTGGACCACCTCCAGGGGACTGCTGCATCTGCAACTAGAAAAGAGTGTTTTAGCTCTTTCCTCCTCTGGCCTGCCAGCCAGTTCACCCTGGAGGCCCAGCACCCTGCTGGGTGCCTGCAGTCCGTCGGCAGCCACGCCTCTGCGGTTGTGTTGGCTGCTGCCTCTGAACCAATGCCTGAGCAAGTTAGAGCCACTCCGTCATCCCCTGGGCGGCCCCGACATTGATGTCTCAAGGGAAGGCAACCCCCCCCCAAGAGGCCCTGGTCGATCCAGCCCTCATAGGGATCAATTCCTTCCTGGTCCCTGCACAGGCAATCAGCACAATTGGTCTTGAGCATTACCATTGTGCTCACTCAGGGAAACCCCAGCAGCCCCCTTCCACCACTGGCCCCTCCTCATTGTCCGGTTCACCGGCTGGCCCATGTTCGGGGGACTGCTGCACCTGCAATTAAAACAAATGCATTAGCTCTTTCTTCCCCTCTAATCCGGGAGGTACATCGCCCCTGCAGCTTGCCTATGGTCTGATGCTGCCCTGCCTCTGCAGCTCCTGTGGCTGCCTTGAACATGGGCTGGTGAGCCGAGCTTCATGCCTGCAAACCAGTCTTCTCAGCCATGCCCCACCCCTGGTGGGTGTCATCCACCCTCTGGTTGCCTTACACTTCCACCAAGGTTCAGAGTCTGAGGTGGAAAGCCAGGTGACTCTGGTTACTCATTCTGGACTGCTGCCTCTGCCCGGCTGGCCCTGCTTGACCACTGACCTGGGATGGCTGCTCCTGTGATCACTTGCTGTCCTGGTCCCCTGTCCAGCCACCCACTGCTGCTGGCCAGATCTCACCATCCCAGGGGCCCTGTGGAAGCTGCATGATTGCCATTTCATGGCTGCCCGCCTGCCCAGGAAGGCTGCCCAACCTCCCCTGGCAGTGTGTGCCCTTTGCTGGGCTGCTTGGATGCTTTACACCTGGCTGGAGGAACATGGCTGTCTGCGCCCAGGCCCAGCCAGATCACATCTCATGCCCGCTCTCTAGATTGGAGCAGCGTTTTGCCTTGCCCTATATATCTGGTGTTCACTTGCCCCTCCCAGGAAAGCCAGGGGTTCACCACATATGGCAGCACTCCAGGGAGGATTCTGGTGTTGCCTCCTCTTGGCCACCTGGCCCACTAGCACCTGCTCTTCTGTCTTGTTACGTGGCTCTACTCCCAGAACTTCCCACAGTGGCCACCCTGACCTATAGCTCCTCTTCCCCAGCTGCTTAGCTGCTTCCGTGGGTTGTACTCCATGACCTTGAAGCCTGCCAGCCTGGGTGAATTGCATAGCCTCCATCGCAAGGGTGATCATACCTGCCCCAGGGGTCTCTAGGCTTCCACCAGCCTGACTCCTGGCAAGGCATCCAGTGCCTGAGTTACTCCGTGCCACCTTGGCCCTATGAGGGTTGTCTGCCATGCCCCATGACTGTCTCGTCTCGGCACACTGCCCCACCTTTCCCACTTGGTGGGCCCACCGAGTGGCACCAGCCTGCTGACATCTATGATGCTGCTGGCTGCCCTGTTGCCCCATGAGGTCTCAGTGTGCCACCGGCCACTTCTGGCCATTGCGGCGCCTGGCTCACCTGTGCATCCTGACTCTCAAGCTGGACCTGTTCTCCCTCTGCCTCCTCCGAGTCTGCTTACAATGGCATTCTCGATGGCATCCCCTGGATCATGTCACATGGCTCCGTGGTGGGTGTGTCCGCATGTACACCAGTCGCCGCTTCTGCCAAAGCATCACTGGAATGGAGCCAACCATGTTGTGCCCCCTTTGGAAGAGGCCTCCAGATGTTCATCCTCTTCCACCTCTGTCCATACCTCCACTTCTGCCTAGCCCTCAGTGGCATCACAGCCTGCATGTTAAGTCTGCAAGCTTCCTTTATATGGACAATATATTTTTGCAGTTTATAAAATGAAGAGTCTTCCGTCTGGCCTTCTGAAGAGAAGGGGGACAAAGTGCTGCCAAAAAAGCAAGGTTAAGCCCTCTTTATTTTTAACGTTCACATTAAATATGGATGAATTATTTGAATGGTTCCTAGATCAAAGTGGAATTCTGCACAGCTGCGTTCTCCATGTGGCTCCGTGCCAACCTATGCAGGTATTGCTCCTGCCTCTGTTAATGAGATTTGCTTCTGGATTTTCACAGCTCTCCTTTTCTTTATGATGGTCTTTATAGCCAGACATTGGGCTTTTATAGTGGCACAAAAGCAGTCAGTGACAAAACCTTCTAGAAAGATCTAGCTTAATGCAAAAAAATGGGGACTCACCCACCCCTGTAAGCCACATAGACAATTCAAGCCACTGTCCTTTCTACTCCTTTTCTTTATCACAATAAGTAGAAATACAAAGCAAACATAACTGGAAGAAAGTAAGGCAGTGCAAAAGATCTGCAGTGTGCTAGTTAGTGTTCAATTCAATAATTATCAGGGGCAGCTGTTATGTGCCTAACTACATGTCGCAAAGTCCTCCGGTCATATCTCAGTTCACCAAGAGGACTTCCAAGTAGATACAAGTTCAGCATTCCACACTGAAACGTCATTTGCCAGAAATATGGGGCCCTTATTCAGAACAAGACTGCAGTACACAGATGAAGAGGCTTATGCTCCCCCTGCCCCAGATTGCCAATGACCTAATTACCTGCTTCTGGCTGGGAACCCACAGTTATGCTCCACCAATGCTCAGTAGGGCAACAGGGGAAATATCAGGGTGGGGGACTGACATTGTGCAATACCATGACATTATTTCCAGCAGAAAAACCAGAAGTGATTTCAGCACTTCACATGATGCTCAAGGAATCTTCCTGTTCACCATGGTAGAAACCAGAGAGATTGAGAGGATTTCTAGAGCATTGTGCAACATGCTGGCCCTCACTTCTGAGTTTTTTGGCCAGAAATAATGCTGTTCCCATGTGTATCTGCCCCTCTGATTCTCCCACCAGTTGCCAGCCAATGGCAACCCTACTTCTCTGTTGGGATTTTTACAAGTGTCATTCTCTTCAGTCACGAAAGAGTTAATTTGTTTGTGTTCAGTTAGAGACAACTAGTTTGCATAAGACCAGTTAAATGTGGAGTTGTTCTTCCCGCCAGGGTAAAAGGGGAGTTGCATGCTTAATGAACAGATCTAGGATTGATTATTGGCTGACCAGGTTTATTGGGGGGTAATTGAAATTCTTTCCTTTACTCAGGATGCCATTGCTCTCCAGCTAGTTAGACCATCATCTTCAAGATGTAAGGATGTAGGAACTAAGTTAGCTCTTCTTTAGTTTATCTCCAATGTACCCTTTATTATTTTTTCCTATATGTAGTAAACATTCATTTTAGAAGCTGAACACACGTGTCCGTGATTCTTTATCTCCTGTGCAAATTTTCTACTCTGCAACAATACTTATCCAACATTCTCTCATTCCATTTTCCTGATTGAAAATGGCCTCATGGAAAAGCTATGTGTACTTCCATCAATATACATGGGACATAGTACACAGGGATATAACATATACACTTGGGCAAACATAATGGTAGGATATTTCAAATGAGGAACATGATACAGGAGGAAGGCAGGAGCCCCTTTTCCTTGCATGTCAGAGTCCTCCTGATACAAATCTCAGCCTTATGTGACTTCAAACTGAAGCACTTGCACTTTGCTTTTGATTTGAAAGTCCTTGTGGTGGACTTGGACATGATCCAAAGATCCCTTGCAGTTAGGACCCAAGTTCCGTTGGGATGGGGCAGAGAAGATTCTCCTGCCTCCTGTCCAGCTTAACAGCTCTAGATTCATGAGACAAATGAACTATACAGGAGAACTGCCACCAGTTCTGAGAACTGCCACCAGTTCTGCCGTCAGAACTGAGGTTTCTTTTTCTTTGCCCTTTTTCTTTCAGGGCTTTTTTTCTGGGAAAAGAGGTGGTGTAACTCCGTGGATTGCCCTTGGAGAAAATGCCACATGGCCGGTGGCCCCGCCCCCTGATCTCCAGACAGAGGGGAGTTTAGATTGCCCTCCGCGCCGCTCTGGCAGTGCGGAGGGCAATCTCAACTCCCCTCTGTCTGGAGATCAGGGGGCGGGGCCACCGGCCATGTGGCCATTTTTAAGAGGTTCCAGAACTCCGTTCCACCGCATTCCAGCTGAAAGAAAGCCCTGTATCTATTTATTAAGAATTAGTTTTATAGCATATTCTACTGCTACCACTGAGTTAGGGATGAATCCAGTTTAGTTATTTATTGAAAATTTAAAGAATTGTACACATTTCTATCAGTAAAGGAACCTAAGCAAGGAAAATAAAATGTAAGAAACAATGTGTCTCTGTAACTGCCAACACTCAGATTTCTATACCCTTATGAGATACTTTACGATGGTGGGCAATGCGCACGCGCTAGCGTTTGGACGCCTTGTCTCCACTCTCCCGAGGACATCCAAGTTAACAGCTTTAAAAGAATGTAAACTGCTGATTGAAACTGCTGAAACTGATTTATGAGACGTCTGGCACAACAAGAAGAAGCTTGGTGAAAAGAATAGGTGAGAGGATAACAGAACTTGTTTAGTTTTAAAAAGGAAGGGAGGACGAGCCGAGACAGATAACATGGCGGCTACTGTGAAAGGCTTATCAGAACAACTGGCACAATTTCAAGCACTAATGCTTGACTCCCAGACCAAAATACAAACTTCTTTAACTGAGCTAACAGCAGAAATGAGAAATTTGGGCTCAGAGGTTAAATTGGTGGCAGGCATTGCATCGGAAGCCAAGGCTCTTGCACAACAGAACAAAGTGGAGATTGATTCATTGAAAAAACAATACGTAGACTTATCCGACCGTAATAGGAGGGGGAACATTATTTTCTTTGGTATTTCTGAAGAAGTTAAAGCATGTGATTTAGAGCGGACCCTGGTGGGATGGTTATCACAACAGGAGCTGGAAATAGAAGAAGAAGATATTGAACGTGCCCACAGACTCCAAACAAGAAGAATGGGGGGGGAACCGCGCCCAGTGATAATGAAGCTTGTGAGGGAGAAGTTACAGCAGAGGATATTCAAAACACTCAAGAAAAATAAAGAGCTGACATTTAAAGGCAGAAGGGTTTATGTGAAGGAAGATTTTTGCAAAGAAACGCTTTATCAAAGGACTCAAATGAAACCTTTTGCACAGAAACTTAACCAAAGCAACATTAAATTCAGCTGGGCGTACCCAGCATCCCTGGTTATTTACCAAGAGGGGAGGAGGCTTTGTGCGAGGAACCCTGAAGAGGCACGGGACCTATTAGAAACTTTGGGAGTAAATGTGAGGAATACTGAGTCAATCCCGATGGATGAAACGCATCAACCTCGGCCACAGCAACCGGACTCTGAGGAAGGTCCATCTAACCGTCAGGACAAGAGGCCAAGACTGTCTCGAGACTGAGACATATTAAGGGAAGTATACAAACAAAATTAAAATAGTATTAAAATGGTTATTAATATAACTCGGGGAGTGGAGGGTGCGCTTACCCCAGATGTGTAGAGAAGGGATGAGTACTCATCCCCAGCTCATGGCTCTACACAAGGGAAGGGGAGGGGGAGGGAGGGGGAAGGGAAGGGAAGTTGGGTATACAAAGGGGAATATCAAACTAAATATCGGGCCAGGGGAACAAAGGGAAGGTAAATCTGAGTTTGAAAATGGATAAAACGCTACAGGTGCTGACACTGAACGTCAATGGTCTGGGTTCGGATTTAAAAAGGTATAAACTTCTTAGATTTCTTAAACAACAGAATATAGATATAGCATGGCTCCAGGAAACACATAAATCAAAGAAAGATAAAAGACCTTTATTCAGAGACCCTAATTGGGGGATCTTGGCAGAGGCACGTGGATCATCAAAATCAAGAGGTGTGGCAATTCTGGCTCACAAGAGGAATGATATAAGAGTAATAGAAGTGATAAGAGATGCTGAAGGGAGGTTCATAATGGTTAAATGCCTGGTTGAAAATAGATTAACAACATTGATAAACATATATGCTCCAAATATGGGACAGAAAACCTTTTTATTAAAGGTATTAAAAAAAGCGCGTAGCTTCTCTGAAGGAGAGGTAATTTTGGCAGGAGATTTAAATAAGGATTTTAATAAAGATAACATAATTAATTGGAAACAATGGGATCTGACTGAAGTACACAAAGTTCTTAACCTAGTGCCCAAACCCACATATTTTTCAAGTAGACATAAAACCACCTCATGTTTAGACTATGTACTTATAAATAGAATGAGTACCTGGGAGGTAAAAAGAGTAACCACCCATCCAACATGGATTTCAGACCACGCCCCGGTAAGTGTAGAAATAATACTAATGCATAAACAAGTTAGAAGACCATGGAGATACAACAACATGATTATGGCTAGGGAGGAGGACAAGCGATATATTACGGATCAAATAAAGCTATACTTCAAAGAGAACAGAGGAACAGTGGAGACAAATACACTATGGGATGCGGCTAAGGCGGTAATTAGAGGGCAATGTATTATGAAAGAAAAGGAGATAAGGAAAAAATGGCATGCCGATAGGGAAGGGAAACTACAGGAATTAAGTAAGTTGCAAGAGGACCAAATAAAGAAATTTTGCCCCAATAGACATAAATTAATTAGGGAACTGCGGAAAAAACTGGATGTTCTTGACTCCATGGTATTATGGAAAAAGCAGGTTATGGTAAAAAACGAATACCAGAGAAATACACTTAATTCAGCCAAGAGATTAGCAAATTACCTGAGAAGGGAAAAGGAGAGACAAAGGGTGAGGAGTATTAAGATAAATAAAAAGGTGACACAGAATCCAGAGGAGATAAAAGGAGCATTTGAGAAATTTTATAAAAGTTTATATGAGGAAAAAGAGGTGAAGGAATTTGAGGAAGAGATAGGGACAGTGTTAACGGAAACTGAACGAAGGAGGCTTGAGGAGGATGTAAAGTGTCAAGAGATTGAGCAGGCGATAGGTAGCTTAAAGACAGGTAGATCTCCAGGGTTAGATGGTTTTTCAGCTGAATTTTATAGGGAAATGAAAGAGGTATTGATCCCTGAATTACAAGAAGTATTTAATAATATACTAAAAGGAGGAAAGGCCCCGGATACCTGGAGGAAAGCAGAAATAACGGTGATTTTGAAACCTAAGAGAGACCCCCAAGAAGTGGGTTCATATAGACCGATTAGCCTGCTGAATCAGGATTATAAACTCTTTGCCAAAATATTGGCAAATAGACTTAAGAATATTATTCGGAAAGTGATAAAAGAGGATCAATACGGTTTTATGGAGGGTAGAAACATTGCACACCCAATAAGAAATTTAATCAATGTCTTGTGTCATAGTAAATTTAGGAAACTGGCTTTATTAAAATTAGATGTTTATAAAGCTTTTGATACACTGTCATATCAATTTTTATGGACAGTTATGGCCAAATATGGAATTAGTCAATCAATTATACAAGTATTCCAGGAAATATATAGAGAAGGCACAGCGATAGTTAGACTCAATGGGGAACATACCTCACAATTCTCAATTCAGAGAGGAGTTAGGCAAGGATGTCCGCTTTCCCCGTTCCTCTTCATAATGGCTATAGAACAACTAGCTCAACGCATTAGGAACTCTGGGAGGATAGAGGGATGTCAAATAGGCAAGGAAGAAATTAAATTAAACTTATTTGCAGATGACCTGATCATAGTTATATCTAATCCGAAAGAAGGAGTCAAAGAGACAAAAATTATATTAGAAGACTTTGAGTTAAACTCAGGATTAAAAGTTAATATGGCAAAATCAGAGATAATGTATATTAATGTGAGGATGGAAGAAAGGAAAGCGATACATAAATGGACAGGAATAGGTTTAGGGGTCAAGAAATTCAGATATTTAGGGATAGATATAGTTAAAAATGTTAATAAGATGGTAGAGAGGAATTATAATCGGACGTGGAACACAATATTGAAAGAAATGAGGAGGTGGGGCAAGAAGACATTAAGCATAACAGCTAGGATTAATATAGTGAAAATGTTCTGGACCCCAAAGTTATTATATTTGTTTCAAACGATACCTTTAGAAATCAATAGACAAAAAATTAACAGTTGGAATGCGAGAATAAAAGAATGGGTCTTTGGCAGTAAAAAAAGTAGGGTTTCTAGATATTTCATATATGCTCATAGATCTGACATGGGATGGGGTGTCCCAGAACTGGGAAATTATTATGAAGCATTTCAAATAAAAACATTAATGGAAATAGGGGAGAGAAGTGAACAAAAATGGGTTAGAATCGAGAATGAGGCAAATAAAGGGGTTGGAAGATTTGGAGTATTTACAGGAGGAAAGTTTAAATACAGTATGTTAGAACCGGGACCGAGAAAAACAGCATTAATGATTTGGAGGAAATGGCAACCGAAATGGTTAAAGGGAGTATCTAAACAAGTATTATTAGAGGCATTGGATGAGGAGGAGGAAGATGAGAAGTGGTGGAGATTACTTAAACAGAAAGGGTACACTAGATTGCAAGATATACTATGTGGGCAGTCACTTAAACCACTACAAACATTACATGATGAAATAGGAAGGCAATATTGGTTGAAGCTAATAGGTTTACATAATAGACTTAAAAAGATAATCGAAAATAGGACTCTGACGGCGGGGGAACCAATGGAGGAGTTATTAAAGGTGATGATAAACACAAAAAGAGGATTAGCAGGCAAGATATATAGAAGGATGATGTCTGATAAAGATCGGACAAGAACCCTCCTTCAGGGGAAGTGGAGCGTAGAAATTAGTCTAGCGGATAGAAGGGTTGACAGAATTATAAAAGGTATACAGGAGATAAAAGTGCATAAATTCAGAGAGCTGGAATTGAAATTCTACACGAAGTGGTATAGAACCCCGGCTATATTAGCTAATATGTTCTCAAGACTAAGTTCAAACTGTTGGCACTGCAGAAACGGGAAAGGATGGTACTCCCATATGTGGTGGGAGTGTGCAGAAGTTAAAGCTTTTTGGGAGAAGGTAACAGAGCAACTTTATAAGTTCTTCGCAATAAGACCAAAGATAGACCCAGAATTGATGTTAGGTAGTACTTTAGGTCATAAAGATATCAGAAAAGAAGGACAGGACTTATTTAAAGCAATGGTGCTAGCCGGTAAAGCAGTAATAGCATTTGGTTGGAAAGACAAAACTAAGTGGACGGAACTAAACTGGCAGGATTATTTATTTGAATACATTCAATCAGACATTATAGCCATAATTAATCAGGATGAGTCATGGGAATTAAGAATAGGAAAGATTAAGGAAAAATGGCATTTATATTTAAAATGGGTCATGGAGGGTCAACAACGGGACGTTCGGTGGAAGCTCCTAAGCTTGTGCCCCTGGCTAGAAAGGATGAGTAGCTAAAGGGAGGGCGGGAGGGATAAGGGTATGGGAATAAAAAAAGAAAAAGAAAAAGAAAAGGAAAAAATAAAAAAAAGAAAAAAACCTAACAAAAGGAGGTGCTAGAATATCCACCTCTTTTTTTCGTTGTATTTTGCACTGAATATACAGCGTAGTGAAGATTTCTAGAGGACTCAAAAGCTTACTCACAATTTTGTGATATTTGGTTTGTGTTAATAAAAGTGACTATCATTTCATTGTATGGGACTTTAACAAAAAGAGTAAATGATATCAGGTGAAGTTCTTCACTGTTAGGAAATGGCTGAATATTTTAAGTGACTTCTGTTTTAGAAGAACTGCTTCATTTAGATCTGTAATTCAAAATTGTTTTTTTTTAATTACTTTATAGCAAACATGGGTAAAGGGATCCTCCATCCAGAGTGAAAAAAATTCAGTGCCAATGACTGGCATGCTACTCAGCAAGATGGAAAGAGCATGCTTTTATCTGGCTGGCTGGCTGCAAGGAAAGAGAAAACCTGAGGAGGAAGAGGAGAATTCACCCAACTTTGTGACATGTTGCATGTAGTATTTCACTTATAGTGTATGGCCTATGGGCTGTTAAATTTGAATAAACTGAAACTAAACTGCAAAAAAAAAAAAAAAAGGAATATTTTCTTTTAATATTCCATTTATCTATTTGTTAAATCTATCTTCAGATGTAATGTGGAACATTTTCTCTTGTTGTTATGGCTATAATACTATTGTTAATGTTAATTTGCTTAATACTAATAAAAATATTTAAAAAAAAAAAAAAATGAGATACTTTACCACCTCTGTCGCTGACATTTATATCTAAGCCATGTACTACTATTTGGTAAGGCTTTTCCAGGTCCTTTGTTAAACTGTCTGTCTTTCCCTGTCCCTTCAGCAACTGTCTCCTTTAAATGTCACCTATTCTGTAAACTCTAGGTTTTTTTTTAAGTCAACCAATCATGTGAGCAGCTTACTAAACTATCACAGTCAGGCAAACCAATAAGCAAGCCCCTTTAATTTTTCAATCTTCTTCAACCAGAAGGAAATTAATTTTTCCTAACCCTTTTTCCTCCTGTTGCTTCCTCACATTTATTGTTTTCTTTTATTTATTTTGGGGCCCTTTTCACACTACAAACCTGCTTCCGGTACATCACGAAACATAGTGCAAAAAACGCGGAAGATAGCATCTTCTCGTGAGAGTTTTGCACAACATCGCGCAAAACTCTCGCAAGAAGATGGTATCTTCCGCATTTTTTGCGCTACTTTTTGCTATGTCCCAGAAGCAGGTATGTAGTGTGAAAAGGGCCTGGGTCACTCTAGACAATAGATTTCTGCCGGGGCATGTGCTGGTTTTAACGTGATCCCTGCAGTTACACATCAGTTGAAGAGAACTGCTTCTTTTTTAAAAAAGAGAGAACTCAGACAAGCTCTGAACAGCTCTGCAAGGGAAGGGAGCTCTTCTGCCCCCACCACCCCAAGCCATTTTCCTGCACAAAAACAGCAGGTGGGATGAGAGGGGAGTTATTTTGCTACATTTGCTGCTCACATGGAGAATCTGTGAAAAGATTCTCCACATAGAGCTGCAAAATCATTGAAATAACTCATCTCACATGCAGTTTTCATGCAAGAAAGAGGCACTGGGGGAGGTCTTCTTTGAGCTCTTCTCTTTTAAAATGAAGCAGTCCTGCTCAGCTGACAAGTATCTGCAGGGTGAACATTAAAACTAGTGCATGCCTGTGCAGAAACATATCATCTAAACAGACTCTTTATAACTCACATTTCTCATTGAGACTCGAGGTGGATTACGTGGGGTAAAACAATGCAATCAAATATCAATGAGTGATCTAATAAGCAATTCAATAGGACTAGGATCACAACTAGAAATGGGCACCAACCGAAATACGAACCAAAATTAAGCATGAACCAGGCTGGTTTGTGGTTCACGAACCACGGTTCGTCAGATCCCATTTCTGACGAACTGCCACAAACTTTTAGGCTGGTTTGTTTGGTTCGTTTTTTGGTTCGTGACTGCAGACAGCCTGGTGCCAATCAATCAGTTTCCTAGGCAACAGGGGATGGACTTCCTGCAGACCTTCTGCTAATCCATAAGTGATCTTCTGCTGACCAGGAAGTGATGGTTTTCTGACCTGGATCTGACCTGGATGTGACACTTTCATGAACCAAACAAACCGGTTCGCGAACCAGGGGTAGGTTTGTGAAAGTTCGTGGTTTGTGGTTCGTGAAATTTGACGAACCATGAACCGCATGGCTCAGTTTTTTTCTGGTTCGTGCTCATCTCTAATCACAACATTACAAACAATTTTGCATTGATATGTCAAACACTGTAGAAAACAGAATTACAAAAATAGAAAAAAGTTTGGGAAGAGCAGAAAAGTACATACAATAAATAGTTACTACGTACCATGCAGAGAGGTAGACTACAATCTTGTGCCTTCTGTAAAGTCACCTTCCTGGATCATTCCGTTATAAAGGTAAATAGGTCTGTAACATAAAAACATCCTCCTGGACAATCTTGATTTTATCTTTTAACTTGAAATCTGATGTTTGAACCAAACTCTCATTTTGCCATACCTAGTACATGTGTTGAAAGTAGCATGCATACACACACACACACACACACACATGGCAAAATGAGAGTTTGGTTGATGGAAGGACTCTTTTATACACACATACATATATATTTGAGTCCTGCTGCTCTTAACCATTACACTCAAACTGGCACATATATGGAAGTATATATATGGCATATATACATATATATGCATGTTACTTCCATATATATGCCGTATATGGAAGTAACACGCATATATATGCCAGTCTGCTGTAATGGCTAAGAGCAGCAGGACTCTAATTTGGAGAACCGGGTTTGATTCCCCACTCCTCCACTTGAAGCCAGCTGGGTGACTTTGGGTTATATATGGGTGACCTTAGGTCATAAATTTTGTATGACATTGTGCGATCATTCTCTGAGCACTGCAAAAGGCTCCATCACAGGACATATGACCCCCCCCCCCAAAGCCCTTCATGGAAATTGAATCCTTAATAGTTGTAGACATGTTCTCAATGGGTGCTTGATGTTGTGGTGGTGGTGGTGGTGGTGGTGGTTCTTCTTCTTCTTCGTGAAGAGAGTTTGGTGGCTCCTGCAAGTTGACGAAAAAAGGGAGGTAGAACAAATATTGAATCTGGAACACTGGGACAGGGGCAAAGAGAGCTAGAGTTGAGGAGTACAAGGCCTCTCTCTAGAGATCTGTTGTGCGGTAATGGATCTGCTGCCTCTGTGTTTCCACATATGCTGCATTTACATGTTTGTAGAGAAACCAAATATTACAAAAAGGGCATGTTTCCACTGTTCTGTCATCCAAAGGAAACCGTGCCTGGTAGCATTGTCCCTTAAACTTCTCACATCTTGAGTAAATGAGACACATGGTACAATAGGAAGTAAATTTCTATCATGTGAGTTCTACCCACCCACCCTCACCCCGCCCAAGGGTAGTGGCACAACTCAAATAGATGCCTACTACCTGCATCTGATGAAGAGAGCTGTGGCTCTCGAAAGCTTATGCTACAATAAAGTTGGTTAGTCCTAAAGGTGCTACTGGATTCTTTATTATTTTGCTACTACCTTAAGAATGCCCTGACCAGGATAGCCCAGGTGAACCTGATCTCATCAGATCTCAGAAGCTAAGCAGGGTCAGCCTTGGTTAGTAATTGGATGGGAGACCTCCAACAAAGACCAGGGTTGCAGAGGCAGGCAATGGCAAACCACCTCTGTTAGTCTCTTGCCATGAAAACCCCAACAGGGGTTGCTATAAGTCAGCTATGACTTGAGGGCAATCTCCCCCCAGCCACATAACCTAATTGTGTGTGGGGTGGGTGGTATTGATTAGGATATTTGGTACTTTTAGGCAGGAAGAAAGAGTTATTAATTCAATTGACTTTTTACACGTATAATCCAACAAACTTGAATAAAATTTTCCTGTGTGCCCATGGGACAGGTAGTTTTGAGCCACTCAATGTGTTAGGCATATGAAAGGTATAATTACACAGAGTTTTTTGATGTTATTACTTGGCATATTACTAAACAAATTACATGTAAAAGAATTACCGTGCTATTCGCTCATGACTGCCAGAAGAGACACAGAGTGCCTGGTTCTATATAAATATTTGGTTGAGAAATTACATAGACCTCAATGTGTCAAAATTAGCATTGTCATGGAAAGCAGATCGTCTGTTTCTGAAATGGCCATTGATTCTTCCTTTCCTTTTTTCAAGAGGCAAATTTCTCTTTGATTTCTCTTTCAAGGGAAATCAATGCACCTTTCTGTAATTTTAGCCCTTGCAGTCGTTTTACGTTATACACCCCAAGGTGATGCTCTAGCAGGAAAGTGAGGGAAGGCATTGCCTGCCTCTGAGTGTCTGCAGAATTAAATTCTGCACCTCCCTTTCTGTTCCTCCTTTTTCAGGTTTCTCTTTTGATTAAAACAGAATTTATTGGAAACAGACCCCAATGTCCTAAAAAGGGGGGAAGAAACAGATTGTTGGATTTGGGGGAGAACCTGATTAAAGAGGAATTAAGATTACTTCTTTTAACAATGCTAATCAAAATCCCATCAGACAAGCTTGCTAAGTAACTCTTATTTGGGAGCAGAAATGATTTCCTTTCTTTTGTTTAGCTAGGGCAACATACATGCCTCTCAAACTGTATTCACTGAAGAGATGGGTCTGGGAACAAACATGCCTGAATTTTGAAGTGTAACCAATATCAGAAGTTATCCAGTGATGTAGTCTCAAATTGCTAAGCAGCACCTGCTTACAGAATATGGTTTGCTAGGAGGATATGAAAGTTCTCTGTGTAAGCCTTCTGAATGTTGTTTCTGGAAAACAAACATATGTCAACAGGTAGTAGATAAGGTACGGACATGAAGCTGTACACACAAGTTGCATAGATTCAACTGCTAGTGCTCAGTAATCCAAGTGTTCACGCTTCAAAGTTGTGCTTGGATTGTGTAGATGAAGAGAACTCAAGGGCTATTACTTTGCAGAACTTTAATGGCCCAGATGGGCGCTTCTCATCAGGGAGAAATATCCAGCAGACAAATATATATGCAAGTTAGGAAAGATCTGCTTAATCAGTCCAAAGATCCAATAAGCCTGGCGATATCCTGTGACTTCCTTCCTGTTTGTTCTTTTGCTATATGGAGATTCCATTTAGCTGTCTGGATAAATAGTCTCTGGTAGTCCGGCCATCATAAGTAGACGTGGGCACGAACCGCATTACGAAGCAAAAAGCCCCACGAACAACCTGATCATCTGTTCACGATCCAGCGGTTCGTGAGGGTCCATGGCCAATGAACAAGAGTTCGTTGGAAGCCTGGTTCGTTGTGTTCACCCGTGATTTGTGAAGCCAGACAGTCAGGCACCATCAATCAATTCCCTTGGAAATGGAGCTGGGGGAATGCCTGAACTCTGTCTGCACTCCTTCTGTCACCCTGGAAACCTGAATCGAAGCCCAGCTTACCTTGATCGGCAGGTCTTCCCTCCAACCAGGTCCAGAACCTGCCTACTCCAGGGGGAAGGGGCAAAAGGCCAAAGCCTCAGAGGGCTGGAGGGAGCAGGGAGAGACCAGCTAGTCCCACCCTCCAGGGGGAGGAGAGGGGGCTAAGCAGGCCAGAGGAAAAGGGCCAAGGAAGGGGGAATAGGGACCCAGCAACAGCCCGAACAGAGCCCTTACCTGCCAAGGAGGAGAAGCAGCCACTACAGCCCAGAGCCACACCCTGGCTAGAGGACAGCAGCCTGGCTCAGGAGTTGCTAGGAGCCAGGCCCCTCCAGGTGGAGCTGCCACAGGCATTCTGGGGGAGGAGATGGGTAGCCCCGCCCAGCATCAATGGGCAGGCAGCACAGAAGCTGGCTGGGGCAGCTCCTTGTGAGCAAGGCCAGGCAAGCTCAGCAGCTCAAAGGCCTACTGGGGTAGCTCCTCGTGAGCAAGGCTAAGGAGACCTCAGCTGGGGATGGTTTGCATTTAACCCCATCCTGCCAGCAAGGCAAGGAAGCCTAGAAGGGATTAGTGATGGGAGGAAAACACCTGAGGGGAAGCACAGCTGGGCCAAGTCAGGAGAGGGAGCCAGCCTGGAAGGAGGGCGGGCGGAGAAAGGAAGCCCTATAAAGGGTGGCTAGGAAGAGCTCTGAGGTGGTGGGTGTGAGTAAGGAGTGATGGTGTGGAGTGAGAGCAGTGTGAGAGTGGAGGCTTGGAGGAGGGTTCTGGGAGGAGGAGATGATGGAGGACGCAGGGGGTGAGCAGGCCAGGTTGAGCAGGCCAGCAAGTGGACTGAGAGGGAGTCTGGGTGACGTATACTGCCCCTCCTTCCACAGAGCAGGGTCCCACATAATCCCTGGCCCAGACAAGAGGTCCCTTTTACTGAAGCAGGGGGGTGGGATGGTTAATTCTCTTTGTTATAACTGGAACCATGTTGTATCTTAGCAGCATTTGAAATTGCATCACCAGCCTCCGTTCACACCCTCGGGCCTTTCCCCGGTCCCTAAGATGACTTTCTTATATGAAAGAAATGCTTTTTAA
The DNA here is from genome assembly GCF_028583425.1 of Eublepharis macularius. Lineage (NCBI taxonomy): Eukaryota > Metazoa > Chordata > Lepidosauria > Squamata > Eublepharidae > Eublepharis > Eublepharis macularius. The sequence continues at coordinate 15,514,039 of NC_072802.1, forward strand.
CTGAGGCAAGTGCTCAGTTGTGAAGCCACTTTGGGGAGGGGGAGAGACGTAACCTTCAGTTTTTATTAAAGTCTTTGTTTTTGCTGCGTTTACAAGCTAAACCAGCTGTGAAAGGTGCAAGCTTATAGTCTGTGTTCAGCAAAGATCTGTCATCTCGTGCAACTTGACTCGGCCGCTTGGGGCTACAATTTATCAAGCTTGCGGAGTGACAATTTTCATAGCCATTGGAAATTTATCATAGCTAGTCATCTTTTTTTATTTTTGGTATGTGGAAGATTTGGCTCTTCTTCTTCGAGCAGCCTCTTTACACTGTGGTTCATCAAGGCGGTAATTATGAATGCTATTAACCCATGAGGAGAAGATCATTGTTGTCCCTGGAAGACAGAGAAGATTGACCTGACAAAGATTTATCTACTTCAGTCGCTTTCCAGGTTTGTGGCTTTCTTGAGCAGATGTGATATAAAAAAGTCTGTCCCTGAAGAACAATGAAAATAACCTTTGTCCCAGCTGTTTGGAAAAGAGAGGAGAGCAGAGGGCATAAAATCCAGATATTAATGTTTAGAATCATTCTTACGTTTCTTGCTTTTGCTCTCCAGAGGTGTGTGAGCCTGTCACACCCTGTGGAAGGTCAGTAGTCCCTCTTGCAAAGGTCTCTAAAAATGCTGCTCTTCCAGAAAGCTGCTTTGCTCATTTTTGTATCTATTGCACACTTATCATTTTCAAGCGCAGGTGGTAACTGAATGCAGATATGGTTGCATCCAACATATCCAAAAGTTCCTTAAGGGTAAGGAAGTCTTTGATTCATTTGAAATGTAGTGTTATGAATACCATGGGCCACCAGAATGTCAAATAAGTGGGTTTCTACATCAACTCAAGCCTGAATTATCCCTAAAAGCAAGATCTGAGCAAGGTAGGATGTATTTGAGGTCATTAAATGGTAGGGTCACTGTTGTGTATTGGGCTAAATTAGGCCGAGCAAGGCCTCTAAGGTATTTACTGCATTGAATGTTATGCACGGTGTTAGCGTCAGGTTACGTCAAAGTTCCTAATGCCTGCATTCTCATTGGTTACATTTGCCTGCACTTCAAGCATACTAACAGTGCGATCCTAAGCAGAGTTACTCCAGTCTAAGAACATTGATTGCAATGTGTTTAGACTGGAGTAACTCTGCATAGGATCTCACTGTTAGTATGTTTTACGTGTTAAATGTGCAGTAGTTATCAGTATTGATAAGAGCCAGTATTTGGAAGGGGGCACTTTTAACTTTCAAACTCCCTCAGCTTGATCCAGGTGATCCGCAGGGACTCCCCTGCCTGCCAGCTGAAGGAAGGCACAGGGTTTAAAGTGCCTGTTTACGTGCCCCTTGCTTGCAAGTGGCACAGAAATGAGTGCTCCCCCATGGGGCTCACTTCAGCTGACAGGCCCTTGAAAGTGATGGACCATGGACCGAGAAACTGGTCCGCAAACTGGGGCAGGTCCGTGAAATGTTCATGGTCCATGGTCTGTGAAACATGACGGACCATGGCCTGACGGCTCGTGGTTTTTTCCTGATTTGTGCCCTCCTCTAGTCAGGTGATACAATGTTAGCCGGAAAGAGTATTTTAAAAAGACAGAGCTGGCAGCAGGGGAAAGGCTTTGCTATATACTGGAGCTGAGTGAAAGGACTGTGAAATGCCAGAAGGGAAACTTCAGTCCATTATAAACTCTCCCGGGCCAAGTCTGGCTCTGGAATGCAGCTCCAGCCCATTTCTATTCCTTGCTGCCCTTTAGTTGTGATCTCACACAAGGTGAAATTGACAGAGCCTTCTGGGAGGCGAAGATAAAATTAACAAACCCTTTTAGGAGCGATCTCTGCCAGCTTTGACTTATTAAACTATGCTTTCTGGCTAACATTGTGTCTCCCTACACTTGACAAACACGTGCTGAGGCATCTTGCGTAAAGAGACTCTGAGTGCACTTCCTGGCTGAGAGAGTACTCATGACATTAAGCAAGCTTCCAGGGAGTTGCTGGGAAAAAGGTAATAACAATTTTCAAGTTGCCCAATTGGACTAGTATTGTCTCTATTTGGAGCTACCCTATGTCACATCTGGGGGTTTTACAAGAAGGGATGTGATGCCACAGCTGACAATGCAGGGTTTTTGCAATTCCTCCCCCCCTCACCCCCCCCCCGCTGCTCTAAGCAGAGACATGCAATACCATGAGCCATCAAAAAGATAAATAAGTGGCTTCTCCATCAACTCAAGCCTGAAGTATCCTTAAAAGCTAAAATGACTAAATTGAGGCCATTATATTTTGCAGTGGGGGGGGGGGAGAAAAATCCCCACCTCCCAGGAGAACAGGACCCATACAGTCCCCCCCCTTCCTGCTATTAAAGTCCTTGCAGTCTTGAATCTGCCAGGCATACCCTAGAGAATCTTGTCTAGAGTTTCACCATTCACTTGAAGTTTTGGCAGATGGAAGAATTAAAGCATTCCGCTTTCTGCCCAAACACTTTAAAGAGGGGAATTGCTTTTGACTATAGACGTTCTCTGTTAGTACTCAACAAAGAGGGTTAATTGAGAAGCAAAAGTGACAATGGAGAAAATTGATCTCCAATTTCCTTTTTCTCTCTTCATACTTAGATATGGCAGGTTTAAGTCCGATTGTCTCCTCCAGTGCCCCTCATTTCTTTCCTCTTCATGCTTCTATAAACTAGTATGGGGGACTTACTATTTTCGTTGTATGGACTTGTGAGTTTCTAGTTTCCACCCAGTCCAATTTTTAGCCTGCTTATAATCTATATATGAGATGTGACCTATAAAGTAAAAATCGCTGAACTCAAACGGAATACACTTGAATTATGTTTGAAAGACAGAGCTATAGTAAATCGATATGATCCTGTAATACTGCATATAGATTAGTTTAACAGCTCATGTATCACATAACAACTCAAACGTATCACATAATCCCCTTTTGTGTGTGTGTGTGTGTGTGTGTGTGTGTATTATATGTTGTTGCTATGAGGCTTTTTTGTAGCCCCTTTATATTACTGGTGTTTTCTGCGTCATGTGTTCCTATTTATTCCTTTTTAACACAAATTATACACAAGCTGGTGTCATTTTTAATGTTGATAATTCGAGTTAATGTTGCTAATATGGTTTACTTATTTACCCACTTACTTACTTACTTCATACCCCACCTTTCTCCTCCATTTTATCATCACAACTACCCCAAGAGGTAAGTTAGGCTTACAGAGTGTAACTAACCCAAGGTTATCCAGCGAGCTTCCATGACAGAATAGAGATTTAAACCCGAGTCGGCCAGATTGTATTCTGACACTACACCGCAATGGTTAGGAAATAAGATGGCTGCAGGTTCTTTCTGTGGGAGAAACCAGATGTCAAAAAATCCAAACTGAAGTAGTGTGGAATGCAGTGGAACGGTGTTCCGGAACCTCTTGAAAAGGGTCACATGGCTGGTGGCCCCGCCCCCTGATCGCCAGACAGAGGGGAGTTGAGATTGCCCTACGTGCCACTCAGCGGCGTGGAGGGCCATCTCAACTCCCCTCTGTCTGGAGCTCAGGGGGCGGGGCCACCGGCCATGTGACCATTTTCTCCGAGGGCAACCCACTGAGTTCCACCACCTCTTTCCCCAGAAAAAAAGCCCTGAGTGTATTCTCAACATTCAGGGTCCATTTTATTTTTTAGAAAGTTCCTTGTAAGTCTCCCTCCCTCTCAGAAAAAAGTTCTGTCAAGATTGAGTTTGATGGTGGCCCCTTCTAGACTTTCACATGTCCCTGCCCCCAAATGATTGCAGTCTGAAATGACCAGTAGTGAAGGGAGAGAAGGACATGGGTAGGAAGGGATAAACTGGGGGAATGTTCAGCTCTCTAGGCCATTGCCTTTAAAACTGGAAACAAGGATAAGGCCTTGTGAACCCTGAAGTCTTGACATGAGGAGCCTAAAGGATGCGGAGTATGGCTTGTTTCTGATCAACCATCTTAAAAACAAAAAATTCTGAGTCTGAGTTGTCTGTTAAATTGCTACAATGTGCTGGCTGGACTGCTCTGCAATCAAAGTTAATTAGCCTTTGTCCGCTTTCTTTTCAAGAACAGCTAGCTACAGTTAACAACAATGTCCTGTGAGTGGACTGGTAAACCTTTTCATGGTTGAAGTCCTTTGTCAGGGGCATTCCACCCTCAGAAATATAGTGGGGGATGACTAAAAGCAAGGCCTCTTCTGTTAGTGGCAGCTGGCTAGGCTTGCCACGTTCCCATTGGCAGTAGGGAATCCCACCCCCACCAGCAAGCCCTTCCCACCACTGCTCAGCTGACCATAGGAGGAAAATGGCAACAAAATAGGCAGGCAGCAGGCGGTGTTCCAACATGCTGATGTCATTCCTCATGGGCCTGGAAGTGATGTCAGCATGTCATCAGGGACTCTCTAGAATTTGGGCAAAACACTGTGGTTAAAACAGAGTTATAACCAAATGCTAGAGCATCTCTAGTGATGTGCTGCTGACGTCACTTCTTGGTGCACAGGGGTGATGTCAGCATGTTGCCAGCAGCAACATCATTATGTTGCTGATGCAGGCCCCCATCACCATGTAAGTTTCTTGCTGGCTGTCAACCTTGTGCACTGCGCGCAACCCTATAACAAGCAGTAGATTTACTGCCTGGTTGGGAGCTCTTTGGCAATGTCTGGAGATCATCACCAACACAGTAATGCTGCTTCCAGTGCAAGACAGAAGTGGCATCATTGCATAGGAGTGACACTCAAGCACTTGCTCCAAATCCTATGGTTTAACCATAGAGTTTGGGGTAAATGCTAGAGCTTCATCCCTACATAGTAATGCCACTTCTGAGTTGCACCAGAAGAGATGTCATTGGGGAACTGCAATTTCCCCCTCACTGGGGGAAGAAGACTGCTGATGGAACGTCTCCCAAAAATCTGGCAGACCTGACAGCCCTGTCTTCTGTTTGATTGTGAAGATCATTACCCAAGCTTCTGGCCTAGTTCTGCCTTAATTTTTAAACCTCAGGTGAAAACTTTTCTCTGTTTGGCCAGGCTTTTGTTTGAGATTTTCCTTTTTTTGGTGGTTTCATTTCTTCGGCTGGTATTTTTGTATGGAATTAACTATGTGTTTTTAATTTTTGTGTGTGTTTTTATATTTATTTTGGAAGCCATCTTTAAGGCCTTCTTTTCTTGAACAGGGTTGCCAGGTATGCCCTGACAACAAGTGAGAGGCGACATGGGGAAGCTGCTAACAGCAAAGTTGTGATGTTGCTTCTGAGGAAAACCTCCTTGCTAGGAATCACCAGAAACTCGGTGGTTTCACTTATGGCTTGCCAGAGAGGACTGACATCACTTCCACCTATTCCATGGAAGCGAAGTCACAACTTTGAGGTGACAGCTATTTTATTTCTCCAGCCATGGGGTTGAGCCTCAAAGGGAAATGGCAGCTGGGGGACAGGGATCCCCCCACTTCTACCTGGGGCTTGTTTGCCCATTTTGAAAGATGTACATTTTAAAATCAATGAAATGTTGCTACAGATAATTGATAGATGATAGGTGCTAGATTAGAATTAAGGTAGTAAGCCAATAATTTCACAGGGAAAAAAAGCTTTTGAAGGAAGACAGAGAAGTGAATGAACCTGCACAATATTTCAGTCTTGACTGGAGAATGGGAAAGATCTGATAAACGTGGACTAGGTCCAATGGAACAGAAGGACATATGTTGTTAAGTATGTAAAATTAGATAATAGCAAGACATGGTTGCGTCAAATTTGAGATAAACATGTGCTGTAAAACTTAGCTCTCAGTATTCCCCCTGCCCCCCGATTATTATCCCTGTTGTGCCGCTTGCACAGGCCTAATCCTGTTTCCATGGTAATCCTGTTTTGTTGTCTTCTGTAAGAACAGGAATCTCTGTGGGTTCGTGGAGAAGGAGGAGTTGTAGTGTGTTTAATTCCACTGAGTGAGAAGCAAAGGAGTCACTTCTGGGAAATGAGTGCTGCTACAGGGGAAATTGATAATTCTGACTTTTTGTTCTGTCTCTAACATTACCTCCCTTTGTGACTCTGAGTCAATCTCTGCTTCAGGGTTTTATGTATTTCAACTGGAACAATCATTTGTGTAGAAGGGAGGGGGCTATTATCTCAGATATGATCAAGTCACATAGTAGTGCTAGGAATAAACACTTCTTGCTATTTAAAATTTCCTAAGAGAAAAAGTATACAGCACATGCCAGACTTCTCATTTCAGTAGAAATAACTGTATGTTTGACATTTAAGTGTCCCAAATGGGGAGCATCCATTTAAAGGAGCTATCAATATTAAAAAGTTTACGCTGGGATATGTTAATTCCAGTGGAAATTGGATGGAAATTGGAAAATGGAATTTGGAATAATGGAAATGGAATTTGGAATTCGATGGAATTTGGAATTCGATGGAATTTGGAATAATGGAAATTGTTGTTTTCCATTATTCAAAAAATGAAAACACACATTTGGCTCTCAGGTTTCTTTCTTTCAGTGACCTCTAAGGGAAAAAAACCTGCAGAGTTTACAAATCAAAGTGAGAATAAATACAAATTCTTAAATAATTTGTGATGATAATCCCTTTACACAGTAGCTCTATACTTCCACTGCTTCAGACGTGATGATACAAGCACTCTTGAATTTTTCTAATGCCTCCACTCTCCTACCAAGGAGCATGCCTTCCATGTCCTCTCCCTACCCACAACTTTTATACACTTTCTGGAATCTTTCTCCCGCTGGACTCTCCATTTATATAGTCTGGAATGTTCTGCCCTCTACTGGTTTCTAGGGAAGATCAAAATCTTCTCTTTGGGCTCATGTCCCATTCACCAGTAGTGAACATGGAGCTATTCTCAGCCGTTTCATGGGTGTTTGGCAGCTTGCTTCACCCCATTCCTTCCTAACACTGCAGTACAGCATAACTGATGTCTGCATATGTGTGTTGTTACACAACTCTGTTGAGTTCTTCGCTCTTTCCTGCTGTGTCACTGTTCGATTCATCAGCAATTATTTAAAGAGTAACGAAGAGTAACAAATCAGTCACAAACCATATAAACCAATAATAAATAAAACCTGTATTTTTTAAAAAAATCTTGCTGTTCTTCAGCTTCTGCATCTTTTCCTCATCTCTTCCATTCTTTTTCCTTTCAGAGTCTTTCCCTCCCCCGATAAAGAGATTATGTGAAAACACCCCAGCTATTCAGTACTAGTAACAATGCCCATTGTGAGAAAAAATACAACAGCCTCTAGAAAACTGATCTGGTGGGCCCCCTCATGGTGGCAAGTGGGTGCTTCACAGCAGTCTGGAGGCCAGAGTCGTCAGCAATACGCCTGAGCAATTATAAAAAGCGAGTTGTCATCAATACGACTTGCCTTTAATATAGTAGGATGTTTCCTGTATCATAAAAATCACTAGAGAAATATTGGCTGTCAGCAGGTGATATTTAATGACCAGTTCATGGTGGTAGTGGAAAGTGCCGTCAAGTTGTAGCCAATTTATGGTAACCCCTGCTGGTGTTTTCAAGGCAAGAGATTAACAGAGGTGGTTTGCTGTCGCCTGCCCCAGCCTCTTTGTTGGAGGTCTTCCATCCAATTCCTAACCAAGGCCAACCATACTTAGCTTCCAAGATCTGATAAGGTCTGGCTTAGCTGGCCTATCCAAGTCAGGGCAACCTCTGCCAGGGGAAGGGGGAGATATTTGTACAAGCCCCATTTTACCACCATACATCTGAGAGGAAATATCTCCCTTTCTATCTCAGTGAAGATTCTGTGAGAGCCAGGCAGTGTTTTGGCACTTTAAAAAGTGTAGAGTGGGAAGACACATTTGCCTGGTCCCACTGTGCTGTGGGCCACATCACAACCACACTCTTATGTAATTTTGAGCTGGCTGAGTTCTGCTCTAAAATGGCATTAACATCGTTACACCCAACTCATGGATACCATAACATCTAGTTTGGCCCTGAGTCAGATTTTAAAATGCTAACTAAAATGCAGCAATTAATTTCTAACCAGTGCCTAATGGACAAAGGTTCTTTAATAAATATTCCCATAAAGCCATTGGGTTTTGGCCCTCCCACCCATCTATCTTTATTGGTTCTAATTAATTTGCCCTACCCTGATGTAGTTAAGTTGTTAAATTAAAGTTAAGTGTACAATGGATTCTAGATTTAATTTCAGAGAATGGGAACTAAACTTGTCCTGTACAACATAACTTGTTTGTGCTTACATATATAAAAGTTGAAGATACCTTAAATTTAGCAGGCATCCTGAAGACCCAATTCTACCAGAGGGCTCCTTTCTAAAGACATGCTCATTTGCTGTGTTCCTTGAAATTTTCCCTGAATTTACTTCTGTTTTGAGTTCAGTACATCAAGCAAAGATCAGCTGGAGGTGTGGAGAAGGGAAATGAAAGGTTGTGCTGAAAATTGTTGGAATCCCAGTGGGAGGGAAAGCTTTCTCTTTTTATCGTTCTTAATTATTTATAGGCTGCCATCAAAGTACTTCATCAATTGGTCCTTAGAGTTTACTTATAATAATACTTACCATAATGCATAGCACTGGTATAGTGAATTTCAAGTGCTTGTAATACACAGCTGGTGCCTTCAGGAAATTCTGTTGGTCTTTGGAAAGGTTTTTTTTGTTTCTGCTATAGATCTATGTCATAGGTTTCTTTGAACTGTGCTTCTTGTGGAGATCTTATATCTTCAAGTTGAGAAGATTTCTTAAGTTCAAACTTTCTGTAATACTTGGAATCTGTGATCAGCTCTCCCAAAGCATAATTTAGCTGCCAAAAAAGAAGCAGCAGTCATTAAGCTCTCTCTTTGCCAGCTCCCAAGCCCATATCCACGGTGCTCATCCCTGAAGCTGATTTCTGCAGCTAAATTATACTTTGGGGGATCCAATCCTAGCCCCCCCCCCCGCAACATACATATGGATGCCATGCCAGTAGTTTTCATCTTCAGGACTTTTAGGAATAGGCTGCAGGCCGAAATGACAATATGTGATGCCATGTCCACTTGAAACACCGGAAGTGATGTAAGTGCATCAGGGGCAACTCTAGAAGTTCGAAAAAAAAACCCTCTGTGGTACTTATTTTGGAGTTTTCAGGGATGGCCAGAGTGTTCCTCAATGTACTTACATCACATCTGAGGTTTCAGGCAAATGTGACAGTGTTGCACAATGTCATTTTTATAACAACAGCAACAACAATAATAACAACAACAACATTTGATTTATATACCATCCTTCAGGACAACGTAACACCTGCTGAGAGTGGTTTATAAAGTATATTATTCTCCCAACAATATTCACCCTGTGAGGTGGGTGGGGCTGAGAGAGCTCCAGGCAGCTGTGACTGACCCAAGGTCACCCAGCCGGCTTCAAGCGGAGGAGTAGGGAATCAAACCCAGCTCTCCAGATTAGAGTCCCGCCACTCTTAACCACTACACCAAACTTTTGCTCCTGGGCCATTCTCCGGCTGGTCTGGGAACCAGGGGTGAAAGGGAGGGCCCACCAGAAAGAGCCCTCCTACCAGAATCAGGCAGCTGGTTAGCCTACTCCCAAATATCAGTAATACAGCCCTACAAGTGCCTGAGGTTGGAAAACTGGCTACCTGAAGAGCTCATGAACCAGTGTTACAAAACACTGCAGGAATTTTGCCACAATTGTTTTACTCATGTAGGTTGCTGAGGCTCTCTTGGCATTGGGCTACTGATGAGCATTTCTGGAAACAGGTTTAACATTCAGCTGCCCAACGGGGTTATTTTTAGCTCAGTTGTGGGCCAAGCTACAAGTGACGAATGACACCGGTTGGACACTTGTCAGCTTCCCTCAAGTTTTGCTGGGAAATGTAGGCGTCCTGGTCTTGCAGCTTGGCTCTCTGACTGCTGTCCAATGGACTTTTCAATTGTCACTTGTCCAACGTTCCGCCAAGCTGCCTACATTTCCCATCAAAACTTGAGAGAAGCGGAAAAGTATCCAACCTTTGTCATTCATCACTTGTAGTTTGGCCCTATATCTAGAGGTTTTTTTTACTGTGTTTTGGTAATATTGAGGACTCATTTCCACAAGTTATCCTGCTTTTTTATGTATTTATTTGCTTGTTTATTTATTTTAACTCCATTTATATCCCGTCTTTCTCCCCAATGAGGGCCCAAACATCATTCTCCTCCCCTTCATTTTATCCTCACAACAGCCCTGTGAAGTAGGTTAAGCTAAGAGTACACGACTAGCCCAAGGTCACTCAGTGAGCTTCTATGGCATTCCATGCTGCAGATACCATTGGCCTAGGTGGCAGAAAAGAGTGGCCAGAACAATTTCTTTGAGAAATGGACTAATGCATCGTTCACCACAGGCTGCTGCAAAGCAACTGGCAGTTTGTGCCAGCAAAAAAAAAAATGTTAACAGGTTAACGGTGTTGAGATACTTTGCAGAACTGTGTTAGAATTTTGAATCTAACAATTTAGGTTGCCTGGACAGTCTGTCTAAACCAAATTCCGGGTGGAAGTTGAGGTTTTGCTGAAGTGGGGTGTATTTGCAGAATAGGAACAGAAGGGAGACCCAGCAGTCTGTCAGCATCTTTTCTATTAGTTTTCTGCTTGAGGAGCTTTGTCCTACCGTCTCCCTAATTCTGTCAAGCTCGCAGACATTCTCAAACACGAACTTTGACTACAGCCACCCTCCTACCATAAGCTGCATAACTCATAGGAATGGAGCCAGCAATCTGTCAGGAGAAGGCCCAGACAGTCCCAACTCTCCCTCCTCCGCCGTCCCCACCCCAGCAGCCCCTAGGAAATGTGGGTTTTGGACTGTGCAGTCCACACGGAGTAAGAGCCACATGGGTCAGCAGTTTGCCGAAGGGAAGGAATGAAGCTGTTCTGTCTTCTGTCAGTAGAACTCCACAGATCAGAGGCAGGAACACCAATTTCATCACCTTCACTGTAGCTCACCAAACCTGCATGGACATAACTCCAGGCAGGTTGTAGGACCCTCAGAATCCACCTGTTCTAAGGTCAGAAGAGACTGCTGGGTGGAGGGGGGGGAGGAAAAATAGGAAAGATCCTCAGTCCTTGCACAAATAAATCACTGGATCCAACACATTAGCATTAGAACTTAGCAACAGACCAATGGAATCTCCATAGGTACATATACCCCTAAGTGTTCACATGGGAACCACTGGCTAAAGTGAATTACCCTTTAACCGTTCCTGGGTAAGGTGGTTGAGCGGGCAGTGGCAGAACAGCTGCAGGGGTTCCTGAATGAAATCTCAGCCCCAGATCCCTTCCAGTCTGGTTTCTGCCCAGGGCATGGGATGGAGATCTTGCTGGTCACCCTCACAGATAATCTCCGCAGACACCTGGATCAAGGTGGATCGGTGCTGCTGATTTTACTGGATTTGTTGGCAGCGTTCGATACAGTCGATCACGAACTTCTGACCCACCACCTCACTGACATGGGGATACGCGGAGTTGCCTTGCAGTGGCTGGTCTCCTTTCTCCATGGTCAGGGACAAAGGGTGGTGCTTGAGGAGAGACTGTCATCCTGCCAACCTGTGGTGTGCAGTGTCCCACTGGGGGCAATACTCTCCCCATTGTTGTTTAACATCTATATATGCCCCCTTGCCCATTTGGTGCAGAGCTTTGGACTTGGGTATCATCAATATGAAGATGACACCCAGTTATACCTGATGGTGGATGGCCAGCCTGGCTCAGCCCCAGATGTCCTGGAACATGCCTTTGATGCCATGACTGGTTGGTTGAAACAGAGTCAACTGAAATTAAATCCTACAAAGATGAAAATCCTGTATTTGAGCCGCAGGGGGTTAGGTGCTGGACTCCGACCCTCGACAGGACACCACTTACGCCAGTGTTGTTGGTTGGGAGTTTGGGGGAGATTCTGGATGCATCCTTGAAAATGGAGGATCAGGTCGCAGCGGTTGCCAGGTCCTCTTTTTTCCACCTGCGATAGACCAGGCAGCTTGTCCTGTACCTCTCAGTCAGCGACTTAACTACAGTGATCCAGGCAACAGTCATCTCTAGGCTGGTCTACTGTAACTCGCTCTATGTAAGGCTTCCCTTGAGCCTGACCCGGAAACTGCAGCTGGTTCAAAATGCAGCAGTGCGTGTTATTGTGGGAGTACCAACTGGAGTGCATATAACACTTAAATTGTGCCAGCTGCATTGGCTGCCAGTGGAATACCGGATCAGGTTCAAGGTTTGGGTACTAACTTATAAAGCCCTATGCGGACTGGGACCAGCATATCTACGAGACCACCTCTCCCCATATGTGCCCCAGAGGACGCTCCGATCGGGACAGAAACATCTATTGGTGGTCCCTGGCCCCAAGGAGGCCCGTCTGGCGTCAACCAGAGCCAGGGCATTCTCGGTCTTGGCTCCAGCCTGGTGGAACTCTCTGTCTACTGAGACCAAGGCCCAGCAGGATGTGTTATCATTCTGCTGGGCCTGTAAGACAGAGATGTTCCGCCAGGCATATGGTTGAGATCAGGCTTGGCCTCCACCAGCTGAAAAATGGTAAGTTCTAAGACTTGTAACTGTTGTATTTATGTTAGCTGTTTTTTAGCTTTTCAACATTCATGATCAAACCACGGCTGCGGAAAGTTTTTAACTGAAAAATGGAGAAAAATGTAGAAGAATAAAATCTGAATCCCTCCCTACTAAGGTTGTCCACCAACTTATCATGGTGAGTTGTGTCTGCTGCTATTAATTGCTGCCATCTGAATCTATATTTTTATATGTGAGTATATTATATTATATTTTTATCAATCTATTATGGTTTTAACTGTATAAATTATCTTTAATGTGTTTTAATATGCTGTAATCCACCCTGAGCCCTTTGTGGGGAGGGCGGAATAGAAATCTAAATAAATAAATAAATAATAAATAAACCATGTGCTTGAGAACCACATTAAGGACTATTTCTGGCTGCTTCTTTCCCTCTCTTCTGCATATCCTGACTTGCTCCCTGCTCCGTCTTCTGGCTGCTTCTGTTCTCACTGATCATCTGCTCAATTTCTCACAAGTAAGATTTCAAGTTTCTCCCCTTCCTATTTCAACCCCCCAATTCCTGTACTCATGTCTCTTCTTCTTTGTACAAATCAAACCTTTGACCATATTTTGCACCATTTCCTTGTGCTTGTAAAAATTATGCATTTATTTTAGTTCATATCTCCATTTACTAAACTAGAAAATACAGTAGAGATTTGTAAAAGGCAAATATAATAGAAATCGATTAGGACAACTTATAAAAGCCAGACCTTCAACAATGTACTACTGAATAATTAATACAATATCCATGAAGATGTATAAATGTTCAGTGCAGGACTCATTTCGAGGGGGAATGCGCAGGAACGCAGTTCTGACAGTTTCCCAAAGAGGTCACATGTCAGGTGGACCTGCCCACCTGACTCTCGGCCATTTAGGCTTGTTTTGGCCTGGATTGGGGCCGAAACAGCCTGGATTGGGCCTCTGATGGGTGGTAGATCACTCTTCCACTCAGCAGCAGCCCAATCCTGACCATTTTGGGCCCTTTTTCAGCCATTTTCAGCCCCTTTTTGTCATTTTGGGCCCAATTTTGGCCCTGAATGGCCAGGATTGGGTTCAAAACAGCCAGGATAGATGATGTCAGGGGGTGTGGCATATGCAAATCAGTTATACTAATGACAAACTTCTGGTGATGTCAAGGGGCATGGCATATGTTAATGCATTATGTTAATGAGTTCCTCCAGCTCTTTTTCTATGAAATGACCCCTGCTTTCAGTGTTATTTTTGCATCGCTCAATCTGCATTATATAATATATGTAACATTGCATTATAAATATATCTAATTCTTGACATGGCAAATCTGTGGCTACTTAAACCTAGAGACTAGAGCCATGAACAAACAAGACATATCTTTCTGCAACCACGAAAATAGCCCCAGGTTTATACGTGCACGTGCACATGCGAGCACACACACACACACACACACACACACACAGATGTATGTATGTGTATGTATATATGTGTGTATGTGTGCGTGCATGTATGTATGTTAGGGTTACCAGGTTCCCCCACCCCTGAACTGCAGTTTGGAGGCCCGGCACCTACCTTATTGTTGTCTTTCTTGCACACGTAGAGAGCTTGCATACACCCCCAACCTGTGCAATGATGTCACTTCTGGGAAGTGACATCATTGCACGGGCTACGTGCCATCCTGGGAATGCTCTATCCCAATTCAGAGGCACATTCTCCCCCACCAGCCAGGTAAATGGGGGTGGGAGGTGGAAGGTGGGAGCGGGGGATCCCCCACCCCTAGCAGGGCACTGACAACCCTAGTGTGTGTGTGTGTGTGTGTGTGTGTGTGTGTGTGTGTGTATCAGGAGTTACCCCTCCCTCAAATAATAGTAGCAGCAAGTGTAACTTTAAGAAACAAATGCCATCAATGACAGTTGATAGGCAACCACCACAGTATTGGCAGCCTTCTAGCCTCGGTTAGTAAAAAGCAGAGAGGGAGGGGCCATGGCCCTTTACAGGGTTGCTTTGGCCTTTGAGGAAGGATTCACCAGGGCCAGCAGCAACCACCAGGTGATTTGCTAACATACAACTTTCATGACTCACCCAAGCCTGGCTGCTTGCTACTGTTAGCAGCAGCTATCTCAGCCAGTGTGGTGTAGTGGTCCGAGTTTCAGATTAGGATCTGGAACACATACAATTTGATTTTATGAAATACATGACACACTGTTCTTAGGATTGCACTGTGAACAATGCATTCTGCCTGCCTCAGAGGTGTCCTTGAGCTCTTTGTGGTGTTAGCTGCAACACACCAACATGGGTGCCTCTTTGGAGCTAGTCAGCTTCAAATAGTTTGCCCTGGACTTTGCTTCCATGGCATTTCCATTGAGGCACTTGAAAGGTCCTTTTTCATGTATCTTTGAGAATGTCTATCCCTCTACATGTTCCTGCAGAACCTTGCCCCTAAGCAGACCCCCAGAAGTGGCTCGCTCCTTCCCTTTGCCCCATTTCTTTATACAGCTTTAAACTGACATTTGAAGAAGCAAAAGAATGTCTTCTGAACTTTCCTCTCTCCCACTCACCTTTTGTGCCCTTCTTTAACCCATAGTCTAGGCTCACCCTCTCTCTTTCTCAGAAGATGGGCACTCAATGGAATGCCAACAAGCCTCTCAGCTACTAGTTCTTTCCAAACCTCCAGCACCCATTTCAGGGTTTGTTTTATTATTATTTTTGTGGTGCATTATTCATCAGTGACCAGGATGGCAAACGTCCAATGGAAATAACACCCAGTTAGTGCTGCTGTGAATTAATAGTGAATCGTGGCTGAAAGGGATAGAGTAGGAACCTTTTCGTTTTGATCCAAACTGTCACTTGAGGGTTTTCCTGCCATGAAAGACTTGGGAAGACTGATGAGTGAGAAAAGGGAACAAAGAATGGTTGGTTACAACAGGTGAAAGAGTGGAAAGGAATGAAAATAGGCAGAGGAGAAATGCTATACAAAGCCTTTGAAAGTTGGCTGCTTTTCATTCCACTCAGCACTGCATTCATACAAGAGGAATCACGGAAAAGACTGCATGTTTAATAACTGATACAGTTGTTAAAATTTGGAAGTCTGTGCCTGTAGTTGGGAAAAGATGCTCATCTTGTTATCTTCTACAAGAGCACTTAGAGAATAGCAGAGGAGAGGCATGTGCCAAATAGGGCTATGACATCTGCCTAGCCCGAAAAAGAAAATGATTAATTTAAATGAAGAGCCATTGGTGCTTCTTGGAAGAGTAGCATCATTTTGGAAAGTAGGGCACCACCTATACAGGGCCAAGATAGAAGCTGAAAACCAATTTTGTTCGGATTAACACAGAGATAACCAGATATGCCCCTTCTGCATTCCTTAAAATGTACATTGAACGAGGAAGCAATTTTGTTCATGCAATACTCTGAACCCAATTGGCTCGTGTATCTAGCAGGCAAAAAAGTTCGAAATGCATCTTGAAATGCAGATGAATTATAAAATATGTCAATTTTAAGGCCAAACCAGAACTGTTAGATTAATGTGTCTCTTTCTGGCCCCAAGTCTTGAGAGGAAGTGGGAATTCAGTCCAAAGGCAGCTGATTCCAATCAACTTCTTTTGGAATCTATTTGCATGAAAGTCAAATGCCCGTTCTGCTTCATGAATGCTAGTCGTTGGTTTCAGAGACAAAAACCAGCAGAAGCTGTATGGGATCAAGAGAACCGTGTCTCTTGACTTCAGTCGGATGTAGCCTTGTTCAGCAACTCTTAGGACTTATTAAAAGGGCACCAGTGTGCTTGCCTTTATTAAGTTTCCAAACATCAAGACGAGTTGTTTTGCCCATAAGCACTCCTTGCCACCTGAGCCTCATCTTCTTGGCTGTCCTCAGGATGAAGTTGCAAACAACTGGTTCTACCTTCTTGGATGGCCCAGGCTAGCCTGTTCTAATCGGAACTCAGAAGCTAAGCAGGGTTGGCCACGGTTAGAGCTTGGATGGGAGACCTACCAGGGAAGTCCAGAGATGCTGCCCAGAGGCAGATGATAGCAAGCCACCTCTGAATGTCCGTTGCCTTGAAAACCTTATGCAGTCACTGTAAACCTGTTGTGATTTGATGGCACATCATACACATTACTTTCATTATTTCTGAGAGAGGGTGGAGAAATCTCGGAGCCTGGCCGTTTCCACATCAGGATCCACCAGCTCCTCTCTCTGTCAATGGAAATTTGCAAGGGCTGAAGGAAGCTCAGCCATGTGGACATCTAGAGCCATTTTTATGTGTTGATTTGCAATGTTTCAGGGCAGCTGATTGCCCACCTGAGTGCATCCCCTTTGTTTGCAGCAGTCATGGGCTAATACCATTACATGTTTGCTAGGAGAGAATAGCATGTGTGAGTGAGCATATATGTGTATGTTCTCTTTACAAACAAGCAATGAAACGAGATTGTCTTTTTGTCTTATGTTCCTGTGAATTTCTCTCCCCACACCACTGTCGCCGGTCCTATTTTGGAGAAGGAGATACAGTTTTCTCAGAATTCACAAATACACAGATATATCCATCTCAATGAAATGCCAAGTTGGATAAATAGATGAAATCAGGCTCAAATGCATAAAAGAGCTAGGGACGTATTGTCGAAGGCTTTCACGGCCGGAGAACGATGGTTGTTGTGGGTTTTTCGGGCTGTATTGCCGTGGTCTTGGCATTGTAGTTCCTGACGTTTCGCCAGCAGCTGTGGATCGTGCAAGACGGATATGTGAGCCGCACTTACTAAATGAGGAAATTAATCATCTAAACCACGCACTTCAGGCAAATGGCTACTCCAGAAATGAAATCCGAAGAGCAATCAAACCCAGGATGAAGCAAACAACCAAAGAAAAACAGTCTCCCACAGGAAAAGTGTTTTTGCCATATATCAAAGGAATTACTGATCAGATGGGAAAGCTTATGAAAAAGTATAACCTTCAAGCAGTATTCAGACCCACCCGAAAAATACAACAGATGCTACGATCAGCAAAAGAGACAGCAGAGACCCCCTAACCTCTGCAGGAGTATACCGTATACCCTGCAGCTGTGGACAAGTTTACATCGGGACCACAAAGCGTAGCATCCAGACAAGAATAAAAGAACATGAAAGACACTGCAGACTTGGACAACCTGAAAAATCAGCAGTGGCTGAACATAGCCTAACTCAAACAGGGCACAGTATCTTATTCCAGGACACCAAAATACTGGACAACACTTCCAACTACTTTGTCAGACTGCACAGGGAAGCCATTGAAATTCACAAGCACAAGCAAAACTTCAACAGGAAAGAAGAAACCTTAAGAATGAACCGAGCATGGTTGCCAGTTCTGAAAAACACCAGGCCAACAAAACATTCTATCCTTGACAATAGCCCTGCAGAGAAGATTAGCACATCAAGTACCAATCCATATGCAAAAGAACCTCCTCAGGATACAGTGAAGCCTCCCGCCATTAGCATTCCACACCCTGGGAAACTCTTACAGGATGACTCAGCTCAACCCCACCCCTCCTGAGTAAATACAAATGACCTACATCTTTTCCACACTGTGACACTGAGAGATCTCTGTCTTTTGGTGCTACACCTCTGAAGATGCCAGCCACAGCTGCTGGCGAAACGTCAGGAACTACAATGCCAAGACCACGGCAATACAGCCCGGAAAACCCACAACAACCATAGAGCTAGGGACGTTTCTCGGATACTGGAGTTCTGACTTGCCTGGTCTTTTAGCCAAGTGAGATCAACACATTCTTCATTGTTCTGATTTCATGTCTGAACTTTGTACGGAGCAGTGGACTGTGTATATTTTGTCACAGCTTCTAGGACTTCATTTCTCTTCTACGTTATTCAGTGTCCCTGTGTGCATTTAGTAAGATACTACAAAAAAGAAATCTTCATATGGTACTAATAGGGTTGCCAGGTGGAAGACCTGGCACTTACCTTCACATGTGTGTGCTCCTAGGTAGACATGGGCACAGATCAGGGAAAAACCATGGGCTGCTAGTCCGTGGTCCATTGCATTTCACGGACCACAGACCATGAACTTTTCACAGACCCTCCACTTTTAGTGGACCCGTTTGTCAGTCCGTGGTCTGTCAATTCTAGGGGCCCTAGGGCTGCCCCCTTCACACTCAGAGATGCCAAACTCACAGCAAGTCTTCAGCAGGCTCTCCTCCAGCCACCCTCCAAGTTTGGCCAAGTTTGCATTTTGGAGATCCGAGTTACAGACCCCCAAAAGCGACCACCCCCAGGAAACTTCCAGTAGATAGAATAGGAGCCACAAATGCCAATTGACTTGCATTGGCTTGCAGCACCAAAAAGTTACAATGAAAAGGTTGGATGGAGTTGGAGAATCTTCCTCTGCAAATGGAATGACGGCCCCCAGAGTAGAGTGACTATTCCTGGGAGCAGAAAACCTGCTCTGGGGCTGGAAAGAGGAGGGAGAGAAGAACTCTTTGAGGCAACAGTCAAGATGTTTTGGGGGAGACAGGAAGAATATTCTTTTGAAGGACATAAGGACAGAGACAGTCCATGAGAGGAGGTTAAATTTGGGTGGAAGGAGTGGATGCTCTTTGGGGAGACCCTGTACAGGAAACTACAGGTGATTCATGAGGAGAGGTTAATCTGGGGGGGGGATCTCCCCAACAGGCTGGCCGAGGACAGGCTGGAAGTGCTGACTCTGGGAGGGAGAAAAATCATCATGAGGAGGCAGAAAACTCTCCAACGGGCATGGAGAGACTAACAGACAGGACTGTTGGGAGGGGCAGACAACTTGAGGGGACAGATGTGGAAAGGAGGGTGAAAGTGAGGATTTTGTGGGGGACAGACAAAAATGGAAGGAGGCAGATGTGGACAGCCAGGCATCGTCAGGTCTCCATTTCATGTCAGTGTTGCATTCCATAATGAGGAGTTCCATCAATGGAGGAAGCTGGACCTCTGCAAGGAGGTACTGAGGCTGCACTGGGTGGGGGGGCAGGGGCTGTCTCTAGGAGCAAGAGGTCCTTAGAAGACTTTCAAGGAGGGGAGCAAGCTGTGCATTGCCCGAGCCCAACAACACCCCACAAGCAAATAAGAATTGAAAGAAAAAAATTAAACTCAAGAGTGAGCTCTTGGCTGAGGAAATCCAATAAGTTTGCTGCCAGAGCCTTGCTGCAGCACAAGCCCCAATCCTCCCTCTCACATAATCCAAAAAAACTCCCACAACAAGTCATTCCTCCCTTGGTAACTTCTCAGAAAGTGAAACCACAGCTCAGCACTGGGTGTTATATATACTGCTTGCTCTCATAAAGAATAATGGGAGCTCTCTGGTTAGCAGCCAGAGCTGCCTATCAAGATTTTCAGGGCAAAGATTGGTGTATCCCAAAGGCAACAGAAGGTCTTCAGGCGACTCCACTACATTGCCGAGGGAATTGATTGCTCGGTGCCAGGATGTCTGGGTTTATGGACCAAAGGACAGACGGTCCAACCCAAAAGTCGTTGCATCCGTGAAAAACGCGTGTCCCATGATGACTCGCCTGTTCATGAACACTGAACCAGTCCAGTCCATGTCAAATTTTGATCCATTTTTCAGTCCATGCTGACCTCTACTCCTGGGCTATCTGATGACATCACTTCTGGGAAGTGACATCATTGCACAGGCTATGTGACAGCCCGGAGAGCACTCCTGAACTCTGCAGCAGACTGAATCGGGTCGCTACGGAATGCAGGAGTGCTGCTGGAGTCGTGCAACAGGCCCTGGAGTGCTCCTGCACTTTGTAGCGGGCCATGGACCTGTTTGGGGCCAAATCAGACCCATTTCGGGCTGAAACTGGCCTACTGCAGCAAGCAGGAGTGCACCATGCCACCAGGGAGCACACCCTGGGAGGCACGTCCCCCTGCCTTTTCTCCTGCCGGCCGGGTAAGTGGGGTGGGAGGGTGGGAGCGGGGGATCTCTTGCCCTCAGCAGGGGACTGTCAACCCTAGGTACTATTAGCCCTGCTTGCTTACCCTCCATCATAGATTCAGCAGTTATTTCTGAGTGTAGGTCACATCATGTGCAGAAATCAACTAAATCAAGATTTCTGGAAATAAAACTTGTGGAAGGATATGTGAGGGTTCCTTGAACTAAACACCAGCAAATTTAAAAAATGTAGGCTGTAGCTGCAGCTGTTGAATATAATAAAACAATCTATTGTTTGTGGTATACTTTTGCCTTAGTTTGTTGTTTGCATTGTTCTGTAATTCTGTAATCCTAGTCCTATTCCACCATTCCCTGGTTGTCTTATTCTGTCTGATTGCACTGCCTTATATCATGTAATCTGCTCTGAGTCTCAGTGAGAAAGGTGGTCTATAAATAAAGTAACTTAATGCATGGCTGTTTAAATATGCACTTAAGAAGCATGTAAACTTTTCTACATTTTTCATAAAGTAAACTAGCTGACTGAATTCACCCAAAGAGAGAAAAAATCATGAACTCGGTAGTTTCTATATATATTGAAACATGTTAGTGCTGAAGTGCGAAATTCAGTTAACATGTATAATAGCTAAATGTATAAAATAACAGTTGCCTCACACGTAATGTGTAACACTGTTTAGAAACAAATGTGTGAAAGAAACATCAAAATCAGGGACTGGATGACTCAATTTTTGCTTGAAAGGATCCATATTGAATACCACATAAGAATAGTAATTATGAAATAATTTCACAATTTTTTTTCAAAAAGAAACCTGTCATCTCTAGGGGGGTTGGCTTCATTTTTGAAAGTTTCATCTTTTTTATTTTTTATCAAATCTTTTTACGTTTCAGATCAAGGGGAAATGAAAATTTGCTTTCAACAAAAAAGGAAGAAAATACATTTTCTTTATATAAGCATTAAATGTCTAAAAAGTATACAATTCCTTGAAAAAAATTGTTTACAAAAGAATCCCACTGATGTCATATAAATTCCTTTGAATAAATTTTCTGTTATATGCTATGAATAAGCCTCCCTTTCTAGAATAAGGGTGCATAAAAGTATATTTTTAATTTCTTTACATTTGCATGCCTGCATTCATTCCAACTCTCCCCCCCCTCCTTCGGCAAGTGTAATGTTCCTGTATGTGTAATGTCTCTGTATGCAGGCATGGATTTGTATCCCACTACTGCCACCATGTAATGTCCCCCTTTGACTGTGGTTTCCAGTTTAGAGTACTCACTCTGACACTAGTCCTCAGGTCCTTTCAGCAGAGACCAGCTGGCTCAAAATATCAACCATTTATTTGCAAGGAGACAACTTCAACAACTAACAACTTCAGCTAACATACAAAACTGGAAAACTACAGCTCTACTCAATACGACCAAACTAAATCACACATATATTAGGGGAGGGGCAGACTGTTCCATTACTTACATATACATATATGCATATGCATATACATATATGGCTGCCCGGCCATTTAAACTGCAGGTGGGGCTTGGCTGGCTGGCCGGGAACTCCTGGCCGGCCAGCCAAGCCCCACTGTTTAAATGGCCATTTCCCTGCCGCTCAGAGTGGCGGGGAAATGGCCATTTAAACTGTGGGTGGGGCTTGGCTGGCCAGCCGGGATCTCCCCAACAAGCAGCTGATCTGCGGGTTTAAATGCCCCTTTCCAAGCTGCCGCTAAGCGGCATGGAAAGGGGCATTTAAGCCTCAGGAACTACGAACCATGAACTGGTTCGCGAACTTGCCCCAGTTCGGGGAAGTTCGTGGTTCATGATAACGCATGAACCACGAACCATACGGTTAATTTTTTTGCGGTTTGTGCCCACCCCTAATATACATATATACACATACACACACACCACAGTAAGCTTCCTATTATGTGACCCCAAATTCCAGCCTTGGGAGAGTAGGTGCTACATAAAATTTTCTTCCTATTCTATTATTAGCCTATTATGAGTCTATTATTAGCACCACCAATAAGACCTCCTTTAGTGTTCAGAAGGAACCTGAGGGCTGTTGCTTCATTGAGGAAAAACACATTTTCCAATTGTAGGAGAAACAGATCTAGCTTTACAAATATTTTCTTTAGGATCACAGTATTTCCCTTTGTGTTTGTGAGATTCACTTTTCTTACTTAACCCACAGTCTTAACACACAGCCAGCTCAAATCACCACACAATACAGCTACTATGGTTTGGTCTTGTTGGAACCATTGCATTTCTGGGAAGAGCCACGTGTGTTTTCCCTGTGTTTACAGGACAGTAAATGACTGTTTCGTTTGCAAAGTCACGATTTTGGAGAACAAATCATGACGGAGAATGAGTTTGCAACCATTCAGTTTTGAAACACGCATTATACACTGTGCTGCTGAAAAGCAATAAATAAATGGCTTGATTAAAGTTCCTCTCCTGATCATGCAGGGAGCTAAATGACCATTAGTTGCCACAGAGAACAGCTGTTGTCTTAAAAAGGGATGCAGTTCCCCATACACAAGTCGATTCTGCTGAGGGAACAAGTTGCAAAAAAGGTCTCTTATAGCCATTATTTGGGATGTCTCCCTTCAAAGCTGGAGTTCACAATTCTGTTTTCTTGTTGTTCATTTCCCCTCAAGCATCTGGTAAATCTTATCTTTGGGTTGCTGTTCAGGATTCTTTATCTTTGTGTTTCACGAACTGGCAGTTCATAGGAGCTCACTTCTCACAAACCATGATGAATTTTAGCCCAGTTCATTTGGTTCATATTTTGGTTCATCACTACAGACAGCCTCATGCCGATCAATCAGTTTCCTAGGCAATGGGAGGGGGGTGGGTTCTCTGCAGACCTTCTGCTGACCCAGAAGTGACATTTTCACAAACCAAGCAAACCGTTTTGTGAACCAGAGCAAGTCCATGAAAGTTCATGGTTGGTGAAATGCGACGAACCATGAATTGCAAAGTTTGGAATTTTCCCAGTTCATGCCTATCATCAAACAGCTTTGCCACTGAGGGCCAAGCTACAAGTGACGAATGACACTTGAACGGCAAGTGGATTTAGTGGAGGGCAAGTGAACAGGGAGAAATACACTTGCCGTTCAAGTGTCATTCATCACTTGTAGCTTGGCCCTGAGCAGCAGTGGTGGAGGCAGAGTTTTGTTTCCTTGCAGTGGTAGAATTTCATTTCTGTGCCTCATAGAGTTTTTTTTTTCTTCCATTTGCACAGTAGATGTAATCAGTTCTACTTGGGATCATGGATGGAAAAATCATAAAATGCCTATGCTTCCCATAAGCCTATGTGAAAATGCACATGTGCAAATAACAATGATAACATGTACTTAAATAAGAAGTAAACAGACTCTTTTAAAAAAAATTAAAAAGATGACTGTTTATAATTGCTGGCTGACTGATTTGCTCACTTATATCATTGATTGTACAGTGACAAATCTGGGGTGTGGGGGGAAGTCCTCTGTTAAAGACAGCCCCCGCCCCAGTAATGGGTTCTATTGTCAAACTCCTCCTATTATTAGGAAGTTTCTCCTAATATTCAACTAACATCTAACCTTCTGTAGCTTTAAGCACATTGGTTTGGATCCAGACTAACATTTTCAATCAGCCTTCCTGCCTTCCCCTCCCACTGCAGCCCACCAATCTCCACAAAATGCTGCTACTTGGAAATAGGGGACCCTGAAGAATGACAGGAGGGGGATTGGCATCAGGAAGAGGGAGCTGATAGAAATCATAAATTTTGTCTTGATCTAATCCATTGAGTCTAATCGTGCCCTCTAGAACAGCAGAGAAAACAGGGTTGCATTTATCTGTAACTGTTGTTCAGCGAGTGGTCTTTTGTGCAGGCACAATGGGAACCGCGCATGTGCAGGCTAGCCTGTGCATGTGCAGTTCCTATGTGGGTGTTCACAGAAGACACAATGATGGAAACAGGGTTGCACTTACTTGTAACTGTTGTTCATTGAGTGGTCTTCTGTGCCCACATGGGAACTGTGCATGCTCAGGCTAGCCTGAACACGTGCAGTTCCTATGTGGGTCTGCATAGATGACATGATAATGAAAACAGGGTTGCACTTACCTGTAACTATTGTTCATCGAGTGCTTTTCTGTGCAGGCGCACATGGGAACTGCACATGTACAGGCTAGCCTCCTTCTTCCCTGATCATGCAGGGAGCTAAATGACCATTAGTTGCCACAGAGAACAGCTGTTGTCTCAAAAAGGGATGCTCGTGTGTGTTGTGCACATGCAGCCCCGCAGCTGTGTGGTGACGTCACTTCTGGTGACGGTACTTCCCATGATGTCACTGTGCAGGCATAGGGTGTATGCCCACTCCCCAGCAGACCAATTTGGGCCTCAAACAGGCCCACTTCAGCCCATTTGGGACCCAAATCAGCCCGCAGCAAAGTGTGGGAGTGCTCTCAGGGCAGCGTGATGACATCAATGGCCTCATCACCCCACCCTCGGAGCACACTCAGGAGGTCCGTTCTCGAGCCTTCCTCCCCCACCTGCCAGGTAAGTAGGGGCAGGAGGTAGAGGGTGAAAGCTGGGGATACCCCGACTCCACTGGGGGAATGGGACCCCTATGGATATATGGTGGTACATTTTCATTTTCCTGGTTAAAAAACACCAATACACTGGTCCATTGCATAATTTTGTTTAAGAGAGCTCACTTAAAAAATTATTATTTACCAGTAAGCATTATGGGGTCAATAGAAAATTATATCACAGGGGCAAATAAGATATTGAGAACCCACCCTTTACACAGGGTTGCCAACTCTGGGTTGGGAAATTCATGGTTATTTGGGAGTTGAATGTGGGGAGGGTATGGTTTGGGAGGAGAGGGACCTCAACAGGATATAATGTCATAGAGTCCAACCTCCAAAGCAGCCATTCTTCCCAGGGAATTGAACTTTGTCATCTGGGGATCAGTTGTAATTCTAGGAGATCTCCAGTCTCCACCTGGAGGTTATCAACACTGCCTTTACCTCAACAGCTTCTGCTACCAGGAGTTAAATTGTAAACTCTGATTCAGTTGCCTTCATATGACAGCTTGATTAAGATGCACTGCAGATCCAAGTGGCCTTTCAAATGCTAGGTCAAAAGCTAGGTCAAAAGCTGAGGAAAACCTCTTAGATTTAAGTAATGGAAGAAGCAAATTGGTGGCAGTTTTAAGGGAACAATAGCCAGAGAGCAGGGGATGAGAGTTCCCTGGACTCCTTTGCTTGGAAGTTTGACCAAACACCTTATATTGATGAAATGCTGATGTAAGTTAGCATGGCATCTCTGATGGCATGAATTTCTATAGATCAAAAGAATGGAGGTTTGTATGTACAAAAGCCCTCCAGTTGGGCAGAAGTTTGACAGACAGCAGGAGATATCTGGCGGGGAAGAGCAGAGAAACGAAAGATAAGGTTATTCTGGCATAAATGTCTTAAGAAAGTTCATATAGGATTTTGAAGTATAACAAACTATGGTATTGCCACTGGTATTATTTTTATTACCATGAGATCATTTAGCTTGCACATAGGTTGGGTTAGTTGTGAGGACAATGTGCCACTGATCACTGGTGGAATCAATGTGTGGCAAAGTTGGTCTTTCAGTTAGGAAGGCTTTATTCAAAGTTCTTCTCCAGAATTTGGTTTTCTAAATTTTTGAAATGAAATTGAATTTTCCATTTTTCAGGGTTGTTGTTTAGGTTCAAGTATATGGACACTTGGCTGTTTTGAAGGACATTGTGCTTGTGCATTTATTTATTTATTTACTTTATTTATACTTTGCATTTTCTTCCAATGGGGACTCAAAGCAGCTTACACGAATCCATTCTCCTCATTTTTGTCCTCACAACAACTCTGTGAGGTGGGTTAGGGTGAGACTGTGAAGGTCTCCCAGTGAGACCCTATAGTAATCATCTGAAGCCATTATGTGTGTTTCCTCCATCACCTGAAATTAGGGAGTGACTACGTGAGATGCAGGTTTTTGCCACCCCAGTTGGAATGAAGAGGCAGACACAGGAGCTGGAACTAAAGGGCCACTTTATTAATATAACATCAACCATTAAATACGGCAAGGGCAAACTAGCGGTACAGGTCAAGCCACGGGGTCACCCCTGGACCACCGCCTTGACCTGTCTGGGCGAGCCCCACAGCCCCGGGTAGGAGCCATCCATGCAATGGCTTTTCCCCGGCCAGCCAGGCAAAATGGTTCCCCCCTTCAAGCTCCTAAAGCCTCAGCCATACAGCATGAGGGAAGAACTTACACATGGGGTTCACTGCAGGCAGTTTCCAGGTGGTGGTAGCCGTCACAAGCATACCATCCGCTCCTGGTAGACCCCATTTCCCCACCAATGGGGAATTGCCAAGGGGTGCTCACCGGCCCGCTCCCTATCCCCCAACTCTCTCCTGCCAGTGACTTACAATGATGCACCACCACTGCCAATTACCTCAAACCTCTGCCTGCAGTGCAAGGTAGGCAAAAAACCACCTCTCCCACCTTGCCAGTATGGGGAGAGGAGAAAAAATTCCTACCTGGCTCTGGGAACAGCAGCCGGCTAATCCTGCACTACTACAGGGTGAGGTGGGTGGGCCGAGCACGCAGAGCAACTGCCAGCAGGGAGGGCGGAGCCGTCTTCTGAAGGCTTTGTCTCCGCCCCCCCAGCTATATCCCCATATGCCTGGGAGATGTCTCTGCCTGCTTCTCCTTCCGAAGTGGCAAAGTACGGTCCCCAGCTCAAGCCACTGTGTGGCAGCCGGGAGTACCGCATTCTGTGGTGCTTGTCATTTATGGAACACCCCTCCTTGCAAATAATAAATAATAATAATAATAACAACAACATTTGATTTATATACCACCCTTCAGGACAACTTAATGCCCACTCAGAGCAGTTTACAAAGTATGTCATTATTATCCCCACAACAAAACACCCTGTGAGGGTGGGGCTGAGAGAGCTCCAGAGAGCTGTGACTAGCCCAAGGGCACCCAGCTGGCTTCAGGTGGTAGAGTGGGGAATCAAATCTGGCTCTCCAAATTAGAGTCCCAGGCTCTTAACCACTACATCAAACTAACACCAGCTAAAGATTAATTTGCTTGCCCAGTTGTTCTGTTGTTTTATTGAAAATATTATCTTAATAATATTTAATCATTGTAGCATAGTGGTTAATTGGTTGGGTTGTGAATCAGTGCTCTGCTGGTTCGACTACCACTACTGCCATGAGCTTAACAGGGGGCCTTGAGGAAGCCACTCCTTTCAGACCAGCTCCCTAGATGGATTGTGGGGATCATAATAACACTGACTTTGTTTACTGCTCTGCGTGGGCACTAATCTGTTTAGAAGAGTGGGATATAAGCACATTGTCATTTATTTTCTAATTGTCTGCAAACTGCCCCAAGCACTGTTGAAGGCTTTCACGGCCGGAGAACGATGGTTGTTGTGGGTTTTCCAGGCTGTATTGCCGTGGTCTTGGCATTGTAGTTCCTGACGTCTTCAGAGGTGTAGGTGACACTGAGAGATCTCTGTCTTTTGGTGCTACACCTCTGAAGATGCCAGCCACAGCTGCTGGCGAAACGTCAGGAACTACAATGCCAAGACCACGGCAATACAGCCCGGAAAACCCACAACAACCATTGCCCCAAGCACCTTTGATGGAGAGTGATAGAGAAATGAATCAAATTAAATAAGTGCCTTCCATTAACTTGCATGTTTCCTCCAGTTTTTACATTAGTCAAGCACATATGTGCATTGAGAAAGCTTAGCAAACAAGCAGTCAACATGGGTTTATTTACAGCAATGTGCCGGCATGTGAAGGTATCAGCAAAACTCTGCACAGAACAAATAGTAATGCAATCATGCAATGGCCAGACCAAGCAGTGGCCTATCAGTGTTCATCGGCATGATGATTGTCATTTTAAACTATGGCTAATTCCGCACACATTGCATAATGCAATTTCAATGCGCTTTATCAATCGTTTGAGATGGATTTTTTGTTCTGCACACAAAAAAATCCATTCCAAATGATCTATAAAGAGGATCGGAAGTGCATTATCCAACGTGTGCGGAATCACTCCATTTTAAAGTGTAAATCATATTGTAATGTTTTTATTTGAGTGTAATCTGCCCTGAGCCTGCCTGCCTGCCTGCCTGCCTGCCTGTGTGTGTGTGTGTGTGTGTGGAATAAAAATTGAAAACAAACAAGCAAACAAATAAATAAAAATGCACACCAGTAATATAGTTGGTGAAACAATGCAAATGTGCTAAGAAATTGAAAGTGGTATCGAAGTGTACATGCTCCAGTTTGGGGATTTAAATTTCCCTAGTTAAATCAGTAGAAGAGTAAATGCAGCATAATAAATGCAGAGAGAGTTCTGGAACCATAAAGGAACAAAATGGGGGGAACTGGCTCATCCCTAGACATTGGGCTGGATCCAGCCAACATTCTCAGTAAACTTTTATTTCAGCTCGCATCGCAAATGGCATTTGTTTAATTGTGGGGATCATGACTAGACATGGGCACGAACGGAAAAAAAAAACCCTGAACACCCTGTTCATCGTTCGTTGCCATCCACGAACAATGAACAATGAACATGGATGAACATGAACTGTTTCCCGGACATGTTTGTTGTTCGTTGTTCGTGGGGGCCAGAGCCACCCCCACCCCAGACCCTCCCACTTAGCCCCCTCCCCTCAAGCCCACTTACCTGGCCCTTTAAAGATCCCTTTAAACTATCAGCTGGCAGGCAGGCGGCAGGGGGGATTCCCCCCTGCCGCCTGCCAGCTGATAGCTCAAAGGGCCCTGTCCTGGCAAAAACAGCAGTGTCTGCTGGCAGCTAGTTTGAGAGGTTACAAAAGTTACCTTCCCAATGTCCAATACCCACCAAATTTGCAGGGGACATAGTCCTCACTGTCCTCTGAAGACCTTCCAAGTTTCAGAGAGCTTGCACCCCGGGAAAGGCATGATTCACGTGTTTCCCCATTGGCTGTCATTTTCTCTTCACAGTAGCAAAAATGGGACTCTCTGCTGGAAGTACTGTGAAGGGTTAAAGCCAGAAGGAAAGCCAGAAGGAGTTCAGACGGAGTTCAGTCCCTGCCTCTGGTTGCCAAGGGGATTGATTGCAGGAGCCAGATTGTCTGGATTGACAAATGGCTGCCGAAGGCAACAAACGAGCCTTACAATGACCACCTGTTTGTTTAGGATGGGACCTCATGAACAGCTTGTTCGAGAACAGCAGATTAGGCTGTTCATGGGGTTTTTTTGTTTGTAATGCTGTTTGTGCCCATGTCTAATCATGACATCTGCATAGCTTTTTTGGAGATCAAAGGGAAACCAGTCTTCCCTTTTTCATCTGCCAAAAAGCTGGTTGAATCTAACTCAACATGTGGAACCATTGTTCCTCAGAACTGCTTCCAGACACTTCTTAACCCAAGGCAGGGAGTGCTTCATGCAAATACTCGGTGAGTTAGCCGGAGCTTCATGTTATCATATGGAAGATGATGGTGGAGAAAGCCGACAAGTCATAGCTAACTTATGGCAGCAGACATTCAGAGGTGGTTTGCCATTGCCGCCTGTGCAACCCTGAATTTCTTTGGAGATCTCCCATCCAATTATTAACCAAGGCCAACCCTGCTTCTGGGATTCAGGTCAGGGTCATATGGAAGATACAAGGTAAAATTCATGTACTTCAGCTTAGCTGAACAGTGGATCAGCTTGTAACTTCTGGTGGCTCAGACTTTGAAGAAGAGCATAGAGAGAATCACTTCCAAACTCATTATCAGCTTTACTTCCTCAGGTTGGTTTATTATGGTAATATAACAGTATAATATGCTTCTCACCTCTTCCAAGTACGAGAAAATCATTTACATTGTTGCAGTGTTCATTATTAGCTGCTGTTAATGGGACAGATGCAAGCAGGAGAATCCGATGACACCGTTCCCTCTCTTAGTCATTTCCGCCTCTCTTGAATGGAGATATTGGAAATTTTAAATCCATATGTTCATGGCATATGGGATGAGAGCATGCGTGTGGGTGTATATATAACACATTTGCAATATATAATTTTATACACATATATACACACACTGAAGAAAGCCTACATTTCTTCTTTTTAAAAAATATTTTGCTCTGAAACATCAGGCCCATGACATTGGTTTGACTTCCATGGAGAAACAAATAGTCGCAAGTCAGCAGTCAAGAGTTCATACTGGAGTGCTGCTTTGTCAATGCTAACAAGGATGAAACTCAGATCAGTCTTGCAGATGATTTGCAACACAGGCTTCTGCCCCCCCCTCCATCCCCTTCCCCCTTAGGCAGTCACTTTGTGATCCAAACCTCCTTCTGCCAACTAATAGGTCCTCCTCCACAGTTCATGATCTGTGCAAGTTTTCAGACATCAATGCAAGTGTGGTGCTTTCGTAAACAACTCATTTATTTAGTGCATGCCTCTCGAGGTCCTGTCTGCTCACATTTTGGCCTTTTGTGTCTCTTCCAGCTCAGACTTCAGAGGAGCGAGCCTGTAGACCAGTAGTTTCTGATGGAGATCTGTACACCCAAAGGAGAGAGAAAATATCTCTTGATTGGCACTTCTGCATGTTTTTGTAGAGATTATGCATTGACCATAAAAACCCCATCCCTTTGATTCTGTGCCAATCAGCATTTCATCCGCTGCCTCCCTTGTCTAACATTGTTATTTTTATCACCTTCCGATTCCATGCGGACCATCTGAACAAATCCATTTTTCAGTTCATTCTTTTTGCCTTTAACCCTTTCTTTTCATCTTCTTGCCACTTCATCTGCAATCTTTACTCCTTCCTGAAGTGCACATTGTTTGCGTGTCAGATAAGTGTGGAACAGCTCATCTTCCTACAGGTCTACAGATAATTATTACTTGTTCTATGACAAACTACTACTGGACCAGCTGTTTGACAGTTTTTCAAGGCAAAAAAGGCTACATCTGGTATAGATGTTTATCAGTTTGGATTTTCCCCTCTCCATATACCATATTCTTAAGAGTGAAGACACCATCACATTTTAAAATAATCTTTATACTACAATTTCCTCTCAATGTGGACACAACATTGTTCTCCCTGTTTCCATTTTATAACAACAACAACAATTTATATACCACCATTCAAGACAACTCAACTTCCACTCAGAGTGGTTTACAATGTGTGGCAGTCTGAGGGCCAAGCTACAAGTGATGAATGACACTTGAATGGCAAGTGAACAGACTAAGGGACAAGCTACACATGACGAATGACACTTGAATGGCAAGTGGATTGAGTGGAGGGCAAGTGAACAGGGAGAAATACACTTGCCGTTCAAGTGTCATTCGTCATGTGTAGCTTGGCCCTCAGGTGTATTTCTCCCTGTTCACTTGAGCTCCACTTGGCCCATCTCGGCCCTGAGAGAGCTCTGACTGACCCAAGGTCCCCCAGTTGGCCTCAAGCAGAAGAGTGGGAACTGAGGAATCAAACCCAGTTCTCCAAATTAGAGTCCTGCCACTCTTAACCACTAACAACCACCCTGGCAGGTAAGGTAAGCTGAGAGGGAATGACTAAGAGCCAAACAATTCAAACCCATGGCTGCTGATGACATTTTTGAGAAGAATTTAGCCTTTTAAAACTTACCACAAGCCTGCAGCACGGCAACACCATGGAATCTTATTTTCCCCCATGCCTTTTCAAGTGCTGAAGGAGACATTTGTGTGTGTGGGGGGGGGGATGTTTTGGCGCTTGAAAAGGCATATGGGGAAACAAGATTGTATGATGGTACCATGCCATGGACCCAATCATAATCAGGCCCTCATAGTAATTTTTAAATGGCGAAATTCTCCTCTAAAGTTTTCTCCAAGGGAGCTAGTCTCTGTTGCCTGGAGAGCAGTTGTAATTTCAGGAGATCTCCAGCCACCTTCACTAGGAGGCAGGTATTAGTTCTTCTAAGAATGCTGAAGATGGAGAGAATACTCAAGAGTAGTGATATTGGCCATATAAATAGTACAAGTGCAATAAAGAGTTTAAAAATAATTAAAGGTGAAAGTTTATGCTTTATCCTTCAGTTTAAAGTCATGGATGTATTAAGGTATTTTGTCTTTTCTGGAAAGGTTTCTGCCTAAAGATTAGCACACAGACAACCTCTGCTGCTTAAAGGCTCTGCTCTGTGTTTCATCTCCCTCTTCCTTTGCACTCACTACCAAGGGGACTAAAATGGTGTTGGCGGACACAAGTTGAACCTGTGGCCTCCACATGTAGTTTGGCCCTGACCCTGACCCAAGGTCACCCAATGAGTAGTGTTGCAAAGCAAACAAAGATGTGCCCCAGCAGTTCTACTCAGATGTAACTGCCATTTTATTCAATAGTACTTACTTCCAGGGAAGTGTCTTTTGAATTGCAGCCTATGATTGAAGTCTCCCTTCCAAATAGTTCCAAAGCTGATAGGAGGGGAAGGGAAGGGTCTCCTCTTGTCGGGGCTTTTTTTCCAGCTGGAATGCAGTGGAACAGAGTTCCGGCACCTTTTGAAAATGGTCACATGGCCGGTGGCCCCTCTCCCTGATCTCCAAACAGAGGGGAGTTTAGATTGCCCTCTGCACCGCTCGGCTTTTTTTCAGCTGGAATGTAGTGGAACAGAGTTCTGGCACCTCTTGAAAATGGTCACATGGCCAGTGGCCCCGCCCCCTGATCTCCAGACAGAGGGGTGGTTAGATTGCCCTCCACACCACTGGACTGGTGTGGAGGGCAATCTAAACTCCCCTCTGTCTGGAGATCAGGGGGTGGGGCCACTGGCCATGTGACCATTTTCGCCGAGGGCAATTTAAACTTTAAAAAATGCCCCCCCTTGTTCCGGCTGATCCAAAGTGACGCCATTGTGTGGTCCTGAGTTCCACCACTGAGTTCCACCACCTCTTTTCCCAGAAAAAAAGCCCTGCCTCTTGTTATGACCTGATTGGCAAGGAGGGAGAGAATGCCATTTCCCGGGAAGTGATGACAGCGTGGGGGGTGGGGTTATCACATCATGCGCATTGGTCGCATTCTCCCTTCCTGCCAACTGAGTCAATTAATAATATAAGGGGCTCACTCCCCTTGGGTGCTGATTGATGCTGTTAAGGAAAACAAGCGACTGTCTTGCAATCCCAACGCCAGTGATTCTGCTGTGAAGGATGGCACGAAAAGATACACAGATTTTTTGATGAGAGTGTGCTGATATAACTTAACTTCCTGGATTTGGTTCATCATTCTGGAAGCTTCTTTAACAACATGAAATATAAAATTTAATTAATTTATTTATATACATTATAGTCTGCCTTTCTCATGAAAACTCAAAGCAGATCACACAGTGTTATTTAATATAATCAACAATTCAATAAATGATACAATAGGTTATAGGTGGTAGACATTTGAAAATGATGTTGAAGCACATCCTAAGTAATTCAACATGACATCATAAATGACAGCAACAGCCAGTGTACAGTAGTACAGTTTACAGTCCCTATCCCTTTATTAAAGCATCTCCTGAACATATTAGCCTCAAAGTGGTGTTGTGAGGAAAGCATTTTCACTTCTTTTGTATACTGAAAATTGCTATGAAGGAATGATGTATGAGGAAACTGAAAAGATTTCCACATCAAGAGAGGGTCTTGAAAATGCACTGTGTGCGCTTCGGCAGCTGAACATTTGGCTTGGTTCCATCTTGATAGGTCCTTGGTTGGCATCCTGTGAAAATTGGTTTGGGTTTTTTTTTCCCCCTCGTATGCTACGAATGCTAGTAGAGTTCAACAGCAGCCAGAGCACAAAAGGTTCAAATGAATAATGAATTATAAAATAAAGCTGCCTGGTCTTTTAAAATTGCTGAGACAACACAGCCTAAAATCCTACTTTTGACCCTTGTTCATTCCCCCCCCATTCCCTCTTCCAAATGGTTCTTTCTGAAACAACAAATCCAGCCAAGCTAAAAACAACTAGCAGGAGGGAAAACAGACGCACACTTATACACACGCACACTCCCATTAATAATGAATGCTGCCTTTACTCTCATATACCTGGAGGAATATTTCTCTGTAATTCTTTGTCAAAGGTAATAACTGCCTGAGAATCAAAAGTGAGGAGGAAAATGGCTCACGGTGCTGTGAACATTTTGATGCTCTGCTGAGTGTCTAATCCGGAGTCAATGCCTACAGTATTGGACAGCTATTTAAAAAAAGAAAAAAACCTACATTTTGACAGGTGGGGTGGAGGGGAAATCAATGAGTATAAGATTTGTTATGAAATTCATTTTGCTTAGCTGAAGCCCAAGTTTAATGTCAATTCAAACAATTATTTGGCTTCGAGGGAACTTGATGAATAATTTTATGCCCTGACTTGCTTAAAAAAATACAGACAACATAAAGAGAAAAATCCATTTCTAGGCAGCTATCTTCTTAATCAAAGAGAGGGCACCAAAGATTTCCAAACCACCCTCTTTCTTTAGTGGTCTTTTTGAAGGCTTTAGGCTTGGGTGCGTTCATCTGTAGGTCACTGAATTTCCCTTGGGCAAATTGGCAGTAACCTTCCAAGGGGCAATATTTCCAACATGCCTCTTAAGTTACATAAGAAGTGATGAGGGGGTGGGGTTGAGGCTTTGCCTGCAGAGGGTCTCATGGTGAATCCCTTGCATCTCCTGGTAGTATGCAGGGCTTTTTTTCTGGGAAAAGAGGTAGTGGAACTCAGTGGGTTGCCCTCGGAGAAAATGGTCACATGGCTGGTGGCCCCGCCCCCTGATCTTTGTCTGCGCGGAGGGCAATCTCAACTCCCCTCTGTCTGGAGATCAGGGGCGGGGCCACCTGCCATGTGACCATTTTCAAGAGGTTCCGGAACTCCGTTCCACCGTGTTCCAGCTGGAAAAAAGCCCTGGTAGTATGTGATGTGAAAGTCTTCAGCCTAAGGCCCTGGAGATTGGTTGTCCAGTTGAACTAGACAATAATGACGCTGGTAGACCAGGAGCCTAAGTTGGCACAAGACAGTTCCATGCATTCATTGGGTAGCGATCCAATGACATCGAGATAGCCTTTCAGTCTTCACTGATTGGGCATTCCACTTTATTCAGAACAACATTATTTGCTCTTTCCACAAATTGGCATCCTTTGGTGGACTCTTCCCCTTCTCTTGTTCCAGTTCCCCATACCTGGAATATCTCCACCTTCATACTTCATTGGGTAGTTTCTACCTTCCCATCACAACAGCCTCTTATTTACGAAATTCCAGAAGGGTAGGCAAGTTAGGTTTTAATCCTAAGAACACATACCTGGGCGTAAGCTCCATTGAATAGAACAGGAAACAATGCAAAGTCTTGTGACAGAAGCTTTTTATCTATCTAAATTTTATCCTGCGCTTTCTCCAAGTAGCTCACCCTATTATAATTTTCCCACCCCATTATCATTTCAACAGGATGAGAGGAAGTGACTGTCCCACATCACCCAGTGAACTTCATGATAGAATGGGGATTAGAACTCAGAGCTCTGCACTTCTAATAGGACATTCTAATTGCTACACTGTTATCTCTGAGTCACATCCCATTGTCTCTTTTATAGGTCAGAGAATACTGGCTTTGAGAAGGCACACTCTGACCTATTTTTAAAATAATTTTTTATTTTCTAAAATATTGTACAATGCTACAAAAGGATTATGCAATTCATATGTAGAGCAATAATTAATCATTGACGACTCATAGCACTTTTTATATTCTCTAAATCCTATGTGTCCAATAGTATATAAGTGCAAAATTTCCTTTTTAACATGTTCTGGTTTAATCCTGATCCAGTATGCGATAAATAAATTCCATTTTGCATAAAATCCCCCTGAGAAAATTACTTTCCTTCCCACATTTGTCTGTATGCTATCATTTCCTCCATATATATAATAAGTCATACTTTATCTAGCCAGATGTCTTTACTGGGTAGTTTCTCCCATTTCTGATGTTGTACTGTTGATAATCTTGCACCTATGGTCAAGCACTTCATAAGAATTTTAGGGTCCCCCCCTTTTGAAAATATTATAATTGAGTGAGCTCAGGATCATGTAGGGTTCCACAATTTACTACTTCCTCTTGAGTTTTTTAAACTGTATGCTCAAAAATCTGAACTAAAGAGCAGTGCCACCAAATATGAAGGAATGTATCAATCTGTTTCTTATACCTCTACCAGAATTTTGAAACTGCAAGTCACATTCTAGCAATTCTTTCAGGGGCATAATACCACCCATATATAATTTTTAACACATACTCTGTATTACCTATATTTAATGAGGACTTTAAGATATTTGTATGCAATTTAACCCATGTGTCATCTAATACCTGTGTCCAATAGATCCATTTCCCATTAGTTCTTATCTGTATCAGTACTTTTTCCCAGGTCCAGTAGTCTTACTCTTCTACTACAGACCAATACTTTCAATAATTTTGTTTCAGTTTCTGCTAAGGTTGCATCTACCTGCATTTGTGGTAGTCTAGCCTAGATGTTGTGTTATCAAACTTATTTAGATGGTGAAAAATGCTGATTTGTCTTTTTTTGAATAATATAAAATTCCTGATTTGTGTATAACTACATCCTTATAGGTACAGCCCACTCATGGACTGCTAGGGACTTTCCCCCACAATTCCAGATGTCTCCATTTGCAAAGCACATGCAGGCTGCTTGGGTTCCATTTTTTTCAGCACCTTTTCTGGGACCACACTTTCGTTGGTCTTTTCTTTTGTTGCTGGCTGATGGAGTGCTTCTTCTGCGTTCTTGGGCATGTGAATGGTTAAAGCACTCCGAGGAACCATCCAATCACAGCCCAGCTCCTCCTCTTAGCATGCAATCATGCATGTGAAAAGCAAAAATATATTTGAAAGGGAGGTGGATGACGATGACCAAAGTTCCCAGCCTTCCAGCTCAAACCACAAGGTAAGCACTTTTGGGGAGTGTGTGTGGAGGCTGAGTTTTCAGAGGGACTCAGCAAAACACACAAAAAGCGAGCAAAGTCCAGGAATGACTGGTTATATGGAAATAGCCTAGCTGTCCTGATGCTGGCAGCTGATGTCAGTGAGAGTAGGTGGCCAGGAAACATTAGACATGGGCATGAACCAAAAAAAATTAATGAATCTGTGGTTCATGTTTCGGTGCCGATGACAATCCTGAAATTGCGAACCACAATGGACATTTCCTGTTGCCGAACCAGTTCATGGTTCGGGGTTTGTGGTGCTCAGAATGGCCCTCGTTGCACTTAGAGAGCCCATATTCACAAGGAGTGTGTAGCAGGCTCTCCTCCAGCCAGCATCCAAGTTTGGTCAAGATTGCAATAGGGATCTTGGAGTTATACCCTCTCCAATCTGAAGCCCCCAGGAAACTCCCACAAAAATCCAAGCTCAATTATACTCTCTCTGTCTCTCCCCAAAGGCTAGCAAGTAGCAAGCAACAGCTCTCACATTCCACTGCTCGCTGAAAGTGAAAGCCAGCCTAGGAGTGCAGTGCTTTTTATAAGCTGAGGTCCCATAGAGCAATGCAGGAGGTCTGTGTTTGGCCGTCAGAGCTGCCTATCAGGGTTTGCAGGGATGAGATTGGAGTGCCCATGGCTACAGAACACCCCTCCCCCTCCCTCCCCGGGTGTCTTCTCCCAACTTGTAACTACTTTGCAGCTCCATGGTTGGAAGGAAGACCTGCCGATCAAGGTAAGTTGGACTTTGATTCGGGTTTCCAGGGTGACAGATGGAGCACAGACAGAGTTCAGGCATTCC
Organism: Eublepharis macularius; assembly: GCF_028583425.1. Lineage (NCBI taxonomy): Eukaryota > Metazoa > Chordata > Lepidosauria > Squamata > Eublepharidae > Eublepharis > Eublepharis macularius. Next base: position 15,552,247 of record NC_072802.1, read on the forward strand.
CCCGGCTCTGTTTCCAGGGGAATTGATTGATGGTGCCTGAGTGTCTGGCTTCCCGAACTGCAGCCAAATGCACCAAACCAGGCTTCTTCCGAACGCTGATTCGTTTGCCGTGGACAATCACAAACTACCGGATCGCAATTGCGAGATTGCCAATTTCGTGGGTTTTTGAAGTTCGTAATGCGGTTCATGCCCATGTCTAATTGCAATACTATGTGAGTGGCTACCAGTAAGGGTGCAAACTTCCCTCCCTCCTGAATTGCTTGTGATGATCATCAGTTCCCGCTAATCAACAGTTTCAGGAATGCTGCATGTTTCCAGCATCAGACTCTCATCTCTAACCAGACAAACTCGGTGTCTTGCAGTGCATGCTAAGAATATTTCCCTGTGAGTAAGCCCCATTCAACAAATACGTGAAGGATTCTGTGTTGACCTGTTTAGGAGTGCTGCCTTGGCTAGTTTTTCTCCCTCCTTACTTACTTGAGAGTGGTGTCCAAAGCAGCCATAAATGAATGTAGTGAAATGAGGCATATTTAGCTTTCTGCATTCCAAAACGAAATAAAGCAATGCTTTATGGAGAGCTTTATGGGGCTTTGGCTGAGGCAGACAAGGTCAGATCTGGGAGCCGGAGTCCATAAAAGTCCTTCAGGTTTCATAAAACTGCAGTATGAGTCTTCCTTTTTTTTGTTTTGTTTGCATTTGGATATGAATACCCAAGAACAAAGCAGAGACACAGTGCATCAGTTGTGCGGATGCACATTTAAATGGCTGGTTTTCTCCAATAAACTCATAAAAATGAGGTCTTGATCTTTTCCCAGTTTCTGCTTCAATGTAACTTGTGCAGAATAAAACTGTAACAACTGACACACTGTGGATTTTGCATCCTTACTCTTGATCCAGAAAAAGCATCATCCAGACATAATGATTTCCCCACAATTCTCCCTCCAATCTCTCTCTAAGAATAAATATTCCATGCCCTTTGACACACAGCCTGCCATAGAAGTACCTTTCCAAGCAGCCACATTTCTCTCCAAATATTTACTCATATTTATTTATTTATTTGATTCGATTCATACCCCGCCCTCCCCACAGACAGGCTCAGGGTGGCTAACAACATTAAAAATACATTAAAATCACAAAAACATAAAATCAATATTTTTTTAAAAAAATCATTAAAATAGTCCAGGAGCAGGCTACTTAAACAAATATTGGGAGTCCGTATACGGGCATAGCAGCTAGCCGAGGGCAGTTACTAGAGTTACTAGAATGCTCATGAAATTCTCTTCATTGGGATTTCTTTTTCAAGTTCTGAATTATTCAGCTTTGATCCCAAAATGGAACTGATGCATTAGGAATCTTCCGCTATTCCATTTTCCATTTCTGAATTTTGAACAAAGAACTGCACATGTGCACAACTTTATACATTCACAACTCCTGCAATTTATTGCCATCTCTTCCCTTTAACTATCACTCTTCATGGATGTACCGTTGATAAAACATGGCAGAATTGCAGACTTGATATGATCATACGGATGGTTAGAGCAAGATTCTTTTCCCGTGACTTTTTACCAATGCACAGAGACACATAAATGTCTTGAAGGAACCCTATGCACAGCTACATCCAGAGAACTTTCTTGCTGTATTTTATCAATGAGATCCAATTCCAATATACTTTATTGCTTCAGCACAGCCATAGCAAATAACAAAAAAGTACAGTACTATTAATACAAATTACTACATCCTAAAGTTTAAACCGAAGTTAACAAAACTCCATCTAGAACTCTAAATCCATAAAATCCATACAGCATATAATATAGTGTAATAAGTCCTACTTAGAGGAACTTATTATTACCTTTAGGATAAAACTTACTTAAATAGTCTTAACTGTCTTAACCGATGTTACAAACTTTGCCACTTGCATTGTAATCCATTTATCCTTATCTGCCAGCAGTACCACTAATTTGTCTTGTTCTGACCTCCCTGGCACCCATTGCAGAATATTTCTAAAATACTTCTCCTGAATAGTTGCAAATCTCGGGCATCGAAACATAACATGGGGCATATCTTTAGTGGATTTATGATCACAGGGGCACACACAATCAACAAGTGGGGTCTTGTTATAACAGCCTTTCAGTACTGCCAAATGAAGTATATTCATCCTAGCTCTAGTAAACAACATCCTATATTCTGTGACTGTTAGGTCATCAAAATTATCTGGCCGGGCTATAGGATGAGATATAAGGTGTTTATATAAAGTTGCTGAACTCATAATACCAAGCACCCCCTGGTCTTGTCATGGCCTTATGTCCAGTAATCTTTGTTTAATTAGACATCTAGCAGCTGTATAGTCATAGCCCCTTAAATAATCTTCAGATAGTCCTAATTTAGCCAATAGAGGCAATACCTGGGATTTCTATGATGTATCTTTCATCTCTACGTTACTAATGTTACTAAGAGTGATGCTTGGGAGAAAAAAATCTCCAATCAAAAGTATATAACAAGTTTATGCACTACGGTCGTTACTGGTGGCAAAGCCAACTCTGATCTTACCATAACTGATGATGCGGAGTTTGGAACTCCCAACATCATGCGTGCGAATATCAATGAGATCATGCACATTTGGTAATGGAGAGGGCAGAATGCAAAAGAATGGAGGGATCTGCAAACTGTGAAACTGCGTGTACTTAGATTCCAGGATTAATTTTGAAATGTTCTTCTTAAGCCAGAATTGAGAAGAGGTGAAAAGCAGTTCAGTGTGAATTTATGGAATGGTAATTGAATGGAACGGGAGACGTCTATTCATTGCTGGGAGGTTCTCCATGTTTCCAAGTCTGTTTCAAGAGGCAAGTAGCTACCTTTGCATTGACAGTCAATTTATTCACAAACAGGAACAGACACTGAGATGGACAGCATACATTTCCTATACATACATTGTGACAGAACAAATGGATTGCAGGGCCAGCTGGAGGGGTGACGGGCAAGGGGCAAGGCAACAGAAAACACAGAGACGTCAGGTGGAGTTTAAAAGGCCACGACTTTTTTGATTACCGCTTTACAGAGCATTGGCGCCTCATGGGGCTCAGATCTAAGTATTGCCCGACCCACCTGCCAGTCAATGACCCCATATCTCTTCAGCCCACCAGCTGAGAGGGAAACTGCAGGAAGGCAGTCAGTGGGAAACCATTTGGGCGTCAGTCTCTGTGTGGTTCCTCTGTGTTGGAGGGTGCATATTATAATAAGATAAATAAGGTAGCAGAGTAGCAGGTTATAGTGCAGTGGAAATAAATAGACAGACTTCTGGGGTTCTGCTCTATAAAAATACTTTACTACATAACAAAATTAAAAGGGTCCATTTGGTAGAAAACAACAAACAACTTACTGGCTGCATCTTGAAGGCTAGACTAAGGAACTGAGAGAGAGAAAAACCTAAGAGATTTAGATGTGGTGATGTGAAGACGTACTGGACTGGACTGAAAGAAAGAACAATAAAACCTTAGTATATGTTGCTAGCTGTCCCCCAATAAACTGGCCCATCCAATAGATATTCCTAGATTCCCTCATTAAGACTAAAGACTCCCACTTCCTCTTGTGGGAACTTTTCTTGATGCCTAAGTGGTCCTATGCTAACTACACAAACAGAACAACAATTTAACTCTTTCATGATTGAATGTAGGACACTTGCAAAAGAAACGCAACACTCTGCCATCAGGAAGCGAGCACGCCCCTCCAGCCCCTGAGCTGACCCACAGCCTTTGCCCCCCATCTTCTGGCCAAATTGATCTTCTCAGGAGAGGAGGCACCCAACCACGAGCGCCACTCAAGCAAGTCTGACCAGAACAGGCACATATCCAGAAATCAATTCCCCAAGGTCCCCAACTCTGACAAGATGGCACATCACAAATCTGATCCTGGCCAGGCACCCAGATTGTTCTCCCCCAGTTGAATCATGAGCATGTCGGGGGCGGGGGCAGTTGAGTGTCCCATTGCAGACATGTGGGAATGAAGGCACTCCACCACATACCCCTTATGTCGATCCATTGCATGGCCACAGCTCCCTGAAGTCCCAAGTGTCTGCCCCATTTGGATTCCACCATGTAGCATCCAGCCTAGTATACAATGCTATGCCTGCAGATTAGGGTTGCCAGGTTCCCCTGTCCTCCTGGTGGGAGGCAGGGAAACCAGCACCTACCTTTTCTGCTGTCTGTCATGCATGCACAAAGCATGTGTATGCTCCCGATCACGTCTCCCTGGGGCCGGCCGGGTGCTGACTGTGCCCAATCAGTGCTCTGTCAGCTTACTTTGCAGCCCACCCACCCGGCCAGGATCAGGCAGCTGCAGAGCACGAGAGCACTCCATGCTCCACAGCGACCCGATGTGGGATGATTCAGGCCTGATTTGGGCTTATTTGGGCCCAATTTGGCCTGAATCGGGCCACTGCAGAGCGTGGGAGCACTCCCGCACTCCACAGCTGCAGATCCAGACCACCTTCTGTTGTCCTGTGGGAACTAAAGACAGGCAGGATTAATGGCAAACCCAGGGCGGATATACACTGTATAAGCATTAGACTGCCATCTGCCCACTGTGCAGATCTCAGGAGGGGAAAGGCTGAGGCCCGCAACCACTATGGCAGCCCCAATTCAAAAGGAGTGGATTTTGAACTCACCAGCCAGCAGGCCCGCAGCCTCCACTGATGCCTGGAGCAGGCTGGAAATGTGTGAGTTGGAGCCATAAGTGTGAATGAACAGGGGCCCCTGGCTGGGTGGGCAGGCTGCAAGGTAAGCTGACAGAGCACTGATTAGTCTTGGACCATCTCAAGGTGAAGTAAACCGGAGAACCCTCAACAGAGACATCCCCTAGCTCAAGAGCCTGCTCTGGGGTGTCATGGTGACAGGAAGTGGCCACCAGTTTCCCCCCCGGAAAGCCTCGAAAAAGGCCAGCATGAAGGTGGCCTCAAACAGCTGGGCCCCAAACACAGACCAGCAGGTGCAAACAAGCTGACCAATGCCCCTGGCAGGAATGTGCCTGAGGATAGACCTGCATGAATCAGCAGGGAGTGGATTGCTCCACCTCCAACTCTCTGTGGCCTACTGTGCTGCAAAGCATTTGCAGGGGTCAGGGAAGCACCGGGCCCTTCTAAAGAAGGAGATAGTCACTAGATGGCTGCTCATGACCTTGGGGGCAAAACCCCACTTCCATAGGAAAGCTAGGTAATGCAAGGTCATGGCTTCAGATGTGGGCAGCCCAACCAGCCCCCTGCAGCTGGCAGAAAAACCTAGAAAACTGGCCAGCAGGGCCTGGTATGTCCAAAGGGTGGAGAGGGTGGACGCCAATATTCCTTGCATTACTTGATTTCTCCCATGTTTCCAAAGGTCATCTGGGAACAGGTCTGGGGTCCAATGAATACCCTGGGCCAGTGCGAAGGACCGATACTTCTGGAATCGGGACAAGGGACCCACAGTGCTGATATCAACACCTGCAACATAACGGACTGAGAAGGAGATGAGGCTTTACCAGAGGATCCAGCACAGTCTGAGTCTTCAGTGCAACACAAGGATATTTGGAGCTTGTAGGACTTGTCCTGATGCTTCTTTGCTGGTCTCACTCTCTGCTCCAGGATCCTGGAGTCACTGCTGGAGGGAAACTCCTGGCGGCTTCACCAACCACCTGGGAGGGGGTCTCAACAGGCTCCTGGACTGCAGCCTCCACCACAGCCCTAGACCCAGAGGCACTCAGCTGTTCTACAATTTCTGTGAATACATCAAGGGTATTGGACAGGCTTTGCAGTATGCAGCTGCTCTGTGTGGTACCCATGTGTCCCTGGGCAAGGTGGGTCTGCCTCACCACCCTTCACTGCTTGCCCTGGGCTGGGGCCTGAAGGGAGTGGGTTGAATGCCCCTGCCCCTTATGGGAGCTTCCACCTCCTTGCTGACAGGTTGTGCTTTGGCCTCTTGGCAGATGTTGGCCCTAGCCACCTTCCTGGGAGCCATGACCCTATATTATTCCTCCTTCCCTTTATTTATTTATTTGCAGTTTGGTGTAGAGGTTAAGAACAGCAGGACTCTAATCTGGAGAGCCAGGTTTGATTATCCACTCCTTCACTTGAAGCCAGCTGGGTAACCTTGGGCTAGCCATAGTTCTCTGGAGCTCTCTAAGCCCCACTCACCTCACAGGGTGTTTCGTTGTGGGGATAAACCACTCTGAGTGGGCATTACGTTGTCCTGAAGGGTGGGAGTGAACCCCCTTGGACTGGCTCCTGCATGACCCACAATCTGTCCCAGATGCTGCTGGGTGCTCATGCCACTAGGAAGGGTGGCCACTGCCACTGAAAGGGCAAGCTGCCAGGGCTGAGGAGAAGCCTGCTGAGCCAGAGGTACAGCCTCAAGGAAGGCCCCCAGCCAAAAGGGCCCCTGCTGTGGTGAGACAGCCAGAGCCACTGAGAGAGGGAGCCACTGCCACTGGAGGAAGGGCCCCATCATGCCACTGAGAAATGCTGCCACCAAGGAATGCCACCACAGAAGGAGACTGCCGCCCTACAGCACCGCCACTGATCACAGGAAATTGTGCCCAAGACCCAGCAGGCTCCCAATTTAAGCTCCACCCATGGACCTGAGCAAAGCATGCCTAGGCCCCCTCCCACAACTCAACCAGGCCGCCATTGATTGGCCAGCTGTGTGGCACAAGCTCATTGGCTCCTGCACCATGCACGAAGGATGCTGGGAGCCATCCAGGCTGGGACAACATGGTGGCTGCCCAACCTGTGACCCTGCACCCCACAGCCTGCAAACCCCCCCCCCTGGTAACTCAGGAGACCTGGGCTTGCTATGGTATCGACATATGTAAGAATCTGATCTACAGTCAGAGAAATATTCCTTTTCCACAGGGATTCTCTTTTGCTCTCTCTGCCATTAAGTTTTTTATTTCATATTGTTGCATATTGAAAAAACAAATTCAATCATCATGCTGCTGATAAATGTCCATATTGTATGAGTTTTTGGTGTGGTATCAATATGCATATATGTATAACTTGCATTTAAGACACATACAGTAACTTTCTGGTTGTTTAGTAGGGATGAATTCAAATTTTTCATCTTCACTGTTCCATCAACCCCCAAACTTCTGTTTTCAGTTTTGCTTCTCCTTTATACAGATCATACCCATAATTCTTGTTGTCATACCATTTTTTTGTTTTATCACACTGAAATTTCCCAGTAAAATGTACACATTTTTGGTGGTGCTTCTGTATCAATCAGCATTATACATATAAATGATGCACATGTATAAAATATATAAATTGCAGATCTAAACCATAAACTGTGTATGCAACACAAATGAATCTACAAAACCCAAAGCAGAATACAGAAACTGTTAAATATATATCGATGGATATAAAAATAAACAAAAAGGAGACCATTTGCTCCTCCTGGTTATCCATTTCTTCTTGTTGCAGGTCAGGAGAGTTGAAAGATAACCCCATTATCTTGTTTCTCTTCCCATGCTTTGCAACCGCTAGAAAAGTTGCTTCTGTTCAAGAAGGAAACACATTAAATAATTGGCAGATAAAATGGCATGAAATTATGTGAGTTAATGACAAGAAATGAATGAGGCTGCCTTTCCCGCGTATCAAAGTTCTGTCATGCTTAAAGTAATTTACGTTTCAGTCAGTTTTGAAATTGGTAGGCCGGTTAATGATCCCGGGCTGGATATCTTTTCTCCGATGTGGGTTAAATAAATAATTGGAACATAAAAAATAATCAAGGTCATAAGGAAGTCTTAAGGTGGGAATGTATTAGAGCTGACTTAAGGTACACCTCTCTTTTCTTTGCTTTCTTCTCTTTCCTCCACACCAAGTTTAATATTCACGGGGGTGGGGTTGGACTGGAAATTTAATATAAAGGTCAGTCTCATTCGACGGTAAAACAGAAAACTAATTTAGAATTTGGTCTGCTTCTCTTGAATGATGAATGACATAATTTATTCAGAACTTCATAAGTACCAATTCTCCAAAATACTGCCGGTCTTTTACCAGCACCTGCTTCAGAAGACGCTTTGGAGATATTCTGCCAATTAATCTTCTTAGATTTTTAGTGCACTCAGTCACCACGGAACTTGGAGTAGCGTGTATGGTTTTTGACCTACAATTTAATCTTCCCAACTGTCCTGCGAAGTAGACTAGGGTGAGAGAGGACGACTTGCTGAAGTCACCAAGTAAAGATGTAAAGCTGAGCAGAGTGGGGGATTTGAATCAACGTCCCCCAGTCATAGAGACAGCATTCTAACCTCTACACCACACTGGCTCTCACTTTCTCTAGGTACCAAATAAATTTTTGTAGCTGGGTAAAGATTTGAAACTAGGCCTTATTACCAGTACCACACTTCATAACAGAATCGCCTGATGGCTTGTAACGAACCCTCTCCGTTGGTGGAGGGGGGGGGATAACTTGGCACTCCCAACTCCCATCTCCCCTTCAAACATTCTATGAGCTAATTTTTCCCTTTAATTGATACTTGTCTCTCAAGGGGGACCTAGCACTTACCTTGCTCCAGCAGCGATGTGTTCTTTGCGTGTGTGATTCATGCACATGAACTCTGGCGCCTGTGCGATGCCATTTCCCCTGGAAGTGACATTGTTGTGCCAGCCACGGGAGCACTCCTGTGCTCCCTACGGGGCCAATTTGGCCCATTTGGGGTCTAAATCAGCCCCAAAGCATAGGGATGCTCCTGCAGCTGGCATGACAATATCACTTCCGGGGTGATGTCGTCATGCTTCTTGGGAGCGTGTTGCATGGTACGTGTTCCTGGAGTGTCTGCCGGTGGTGGGCAACCTCTGGGAGCTTGCCACCTCGCGCCGAGCACTAGCAGGTCAGGAGTTTGCCTGCCACCGGTGAGCATCTAGGAATGCCAATCCCAGTACACTCTTTAGACTCCATCAACAAAAACTAGCTATGCCTTGCAAACTTTTACTATTTTATTTAGTTTTATTTACTTAAGCTGTACCCTAACCTGGATACCCCAAGCAAGCTTGATCTCATCAGATCTCAGAAGCTAAGCAGGGTTGGCCTTGGTTAGTAATTGGATAGGAGACCTCCAATGAAGATTAGGGTTGCATAGGCAGGCAATGGCAAACTACTTCTGTTAGTCTCTTGCTATGAAAACCCTGCCAGGGGGAGCCGTGTCAGCTATGACTTGAGGGCACTCTCCACCACTGCTTAATTTATACATTCTTCCCTTCTGCATTTTATCCTAGGAACTATCCTGCGAGGTAGTTTAGGCTGAGTGTGTGCCGCTATCCCAAGGTCACCCAGCAAGTTTTCAGGGCAGAGTGAGGCTTCAACCCTGACTCTTCCAGATCCTTGTTTGACAATCTAACCACAACACCTAGCTGTATTCTAAATACATTGCATTTTTTGAACTTTTATAGTTCACAACAGTGTTTGGGTTTTCTTTTTTTAAAAAAAATATCTTATTCATTACTGCAGTCTCTTTTTCATTCTTATCTTCGTGTATTTGGCCAATAAAATGTTAATCAGCATGCCAAATCGATCCTTTATTGTCTTTTCACTACTTGCAATTTATCTTCCAGTGCATGATTGTACTGTGGTTGGAAAGCCATAATTGTAGCCCGGTAATTAACACTCTAGTCATTTAATGTCTTTATTTGCATATTAATCCCAACTTGCTTTATTTTTTGGTCTTCTGCTTGCTATTTCCTTAACAAGCAAACATTAGGCATTGCTGAGCTACAGCACATTCCTTTTTGTCCTGGATACTAAAGACCAGGGGTCATTTCATAGAAAAAGAGCGGGAGGAACTCATTAGCATAACACATTAGCATAACTCATTAGCATATGCCACGCCCTTGCCATCACCGGAATTGCGTCAAGGGCATGACTGATTTGCATATGCCACACACCCCTGACATCACCTATCCTGGCTGTTTTGAACCCAATCCTGGCCATTCCGGGCCAAAATTGGGCTCAAAATGGCAAAAGGGGGCTGAAAATGGCTGAAAAGGGGCCCAAAACGGTCAGGATTGAGCCGCTGCTGAGTAGGAGAGTGATCCACCACCCATCAGAGGCCTGATCTGGGCCGTTTTGACCCCAATCCAGGCTGAAATGGGCCAAAATGGCTGAGAGTCAGGTGGGCAGGGCCACCTGACATGTGACCTCTTCGGGGAACTGCCAGAACTGCATTCCTGCGCATTCCCCCTCGAAATGAGCCCTGCCAAAGACAAATGTGTACAGAACAGGGTTCAAGTATACTTCCCTTCCAAATTATTAATTTTTGGTAGAGGTAACTGCCTATCTTTCTTTGTCTTGTCCACCTCTTTACTTTGACGTGCTGTTGCCAAATGGCAAGATTCAGGGTTTTATCATGACTTCCAGGGAAAGGCATCATGCTCACATTTAGGCAAGTGCACGGGGATGCTTTTTGCCACTTCCCCTTTGTATGCTTTGTTGTCAGGACTATTGTGGGATAAAAATCAGATAGAATATCTTTGCCACCATTTAAAATAACCTCAAGGTCACAGACCCTGAGATGACAGAATCCACAACGATAAGTTGGACATCTAGGGAGAGAAGCAGGATGCAAAAAAAAAAACAACCCAGGAGAAGCAGCAAAAGCAATATTTCCTCAAACTTCCCAGGTAAAATGAGCTGGGGTGACTATTTATTGAACTACTTTTGTCGTTTTTCTGTTCCAAAGACACCATTTCATTCCTACTTGAATTTTTCCTGCTTTTTTATCTGAAATGTCAGAAACAGTCAGATCAACAGAGCACTAACATACCAGTCATGGGGAAGAAGATGAGGAGTTCTGCTCACAACAACCAGCATCTAAATCATTCTGTTAGGCTATTAGAAGAATGCTCTCCTAGAATATGGGTGGTGGTGGAAAGTCCCGTCAACTCACAGCTGGAATTTTCAAGGCAAGAGACGAACAGAGGTGGTTTGCCATTGCCTGCCTCTGCAACCCTTGTCTTACTTGAGAGTCAAGTAAGGACTCTAATCTGGAGAACCAGGTTTGATTCCCCGCTCCTCCACTTGAAGCCAGCTGGGTGACCTTGGGTCAGTCACAGCTGTTCCAGAACTCTCTCAGCCCCACCTACCTCACAGGGTAATTGTCATGAGAATAATAACAGCACACTTTGTAAACCACTCTGAGTGGGCATTAAGTTATCCTGAAGAGCAGTATATAAACTGAATGTTGTTATTGTTGTTATTAAGACCTCCCATCCAATTACTAACAAAGACTGGCCCTGCTTAACTTCCAAGATCTGACAAGATCCGGTATGCCTGGCCTCTCCAGGTCAGCTCCCTAGAATATTGCACAATGAGAATGTGTGTGTGTGTTAGCGAAAGAGAGACAGATTTTCCTTCAGGAAATAAATATGAAGAGGGAAAATATGAAGAGGGAAATAAATATGAAGAGGGCCTATCCTCTTCTACAGAACGTTTACATAGGAGCCTACACATGTGCATCCCAATATTCATAGGCTTTGAATATGTATTTTCTACCCTCAGTGTTTAGATCTTAACTATAGTAGGTTTGTACGTGTGACCCAATTGATACAAGGAAACCAAGGGTGGAGCCAGAAGCCCAAGTCCCCTTCTCCCCTTTTACAAATGGATTTTATCCTGTTCAGTCATCCATAGAGAATGGCTTTTTGTTCAGAACACTACACCTGGCTGCAGCCAGGCTACACCTGGCTGCATAGCACTTCAAAAATGCTTGCATTAATTTCAGATCAAGATTTCAGGGGAGGTCATGCTTTTCCGTACCTTCAATTTTCAAACTTTATATTTTTTTTACCATTTTTAGATTTCTTTTCATGTCCTAAAAATGTGTGACTATTTTAGCAATAGTCCCACCTGGGCAACAGGAGCAGAAAGGGAAGGAGGGGGAGAGAGGAAGCTGGCCCTGCCAAACCCTAATATGGGGTGGACCTATGGGTGGACCTGGCCTCTCTACTGTTCATAGGCAACGATGACTACAGATGGGCACGAAGAGCAATATGAACATAAAAAAGCCACGAACAGCCCAATCTGCTGTTCACAAACAAGCTGTTTGCGAGGCCCCATTCTAAACAAACAGGTGGTCTTTGCAAGCCTCGTTCATTGCTGTTTGTTGCTGTTTGTCAAGCCAGACAGTCTGGCACCTGCAATCAATCGCTTGGCAACTTAGGCAGGGATTGTCTGAACTCTGTCTGAACTCCCGCTGTTGCCCTGGAAACCCCAATCTAAGCCCAATTTAGCTTGATAGGCAGGTCTTCCTTTCAAGTGTGGAGCTCCAAATTTGTTACAACAAGAGAGCAATGAGCAGGGGGGAGGGGGGCTCCCAGCTCTGACTTTGCAGACAGTGGAGAGGGAGAGAGGCAGTTGCTGTTGACAATTTTGATAGAGAGAGTGCATTGGAGCTTGAATTTTCTTTGTGTGTGGTGGGATAGGGATCTACCCCTTCAAGTTCCAGGGCTGCTTTCAGGCTCTGGGCCAAGCTATTATTTATTATTGGTACCTTTCCTGGTGCCTGCTCAGGTCAGGTTTCTGGGAGTGGTGCAGTAGGGATCTTGACTTGGATGATGGCTGGAGGAGAACCTGCTGACCACATGGTTCGGTTTCTTTCCAGTTTCTGCCCATCTGTAGTGGGGAATCAAACCCGGTTCTCCAGATGAGAGTCCTGCTGTTCTTAACCACTGCACCGAACTTGCTCTCATACATATATAAAACCCACAAAAGAATAGAAACAGCGCCTGCAGCTTTAAGAAAAGGATGCCATCATTTGGGTGATGTGAGGCAACCACAAGCTTTCCTGGTTTTTGTCAGTAAAAGCAGGGACAGGGTGTCGGGCCATTTCTAGGGCTGTTATGGTCTTTGAGGGAGGATTCATGAGGGCCAGTCCCAGCAGCAAACTCCAAACTACATACTACCAGGCAATTTGCATGACTTACACAGGCTTGGTCACTCTCAGCTGTTCAAAAGAATCCACCACAAAAAAAAACAGTATTGTGTAGTAGTTCAGAGTTTGAGACTCGGTTCTGGGAGACCCACATTCAAATCTCTGCTCCGTCATGGAAACTCAAGCGTGACTTTGGGCCAGTCACACACTTTCAGTCTAACTTACCTTACAGGGTTGTTGTGAGGATAAAATGGAGGAAAGGTGAATATTGTAAGCAACTTTGGGTCCCCTTTGTGAAGAAAAGTGGGGTATAAATAAACAATTAATATAGCTGAGGATGAGGGAGCATATAAAAGATAGGTAGGATGGAGGGTGGGTGGGAAGGAGACAAGGAAGCAGGGAATGGTGAAGATATCAGGGTTGCCAAAATGAAGGAAACATTCATGTGGGAAAGGGAGATACAGGGGAAAATAAGGTGCCACCCTCTTGCAGGTTCCTGACTGTGCAACTGTGCCCAGTCTGGCAACTGGCACCATGCAACTTGGCCACTGTTTTCCTGGACAGAAACTGCCAGGGGAGAGAAGGAGGGAAAACTGAAGACAAGGGAAAAGATAAAGGTAGGATGGGAAGGAAAGAAGAAGGCAGGAAAAGGAGGGCTATGGGTGCTTTCAGGGAAGCAAAAGAGGAAATAATGGGGGAAGGGAAAATGAGATTCCCCCCAAGTCCTTGCAGATCCCCAACTTGTGTGTGTATATAATCACAACATGTTAAATATAGTTCAAGTGGCTGCTTTGAATCTTAGCCATGCTGCTGGTGAACCCCACAGGTGGTCCAACTGCTGCAGGTGCCCCTGAGGTCTTATGACTTCTTCTTCCACTTGTGTACAGGGCTGGGTCCAGCCAGCATCCCCCCCTCCCAATCTCAGCCAGTCCCCATTCCACATGGGTTGTGTTCATGCAGGTCCCATCAACCTAAACATAGCCTTTTTGATTGTCAAAGGGGACCACTTCCTCGCTTTTTCACCAGTGGAAAAACAGCTTGGATCCAACTCATAGAATGCATGAAAAGGAGAAAAAATAAACCAGTGTAGGAAAAAGGTACAACAGAAAGGAAACACTACTATGTAAGTGAATACAGAAACAAACGTTGACAAAATAATTAATGGATTTTAAAAAGAATCATGCTACACCTGTACATTCATATTGTAAGAGTGTCACAGCTGGCTGAGCTGCTCCCATTCTGGAGCCAGATCAATAGGCTTTGAGTGGGTCTGTCTGATTAATCAATAATTCCAGGCTGTTTTGAAGATTCCAAGAATGGTTTTTGACGAAGGTCTGAAAAAAGCAGGAGATTACAATTGTTTTAGCTGAGACTGCTGCATCTTGGTTCAACAGATGGCAATTTTCAACCTGGTTCTGCGGCTGCACTTGTAGTCCTGGGAGATTCTCTTCTTTCTCTGGAGATGGAGAGGAGCAATTGCATTCGGTCTGACTTGTTCTGCAGTCTTCAGTACTGAAGATCATGAAGCATTGATAACATGGGTGCAGGTTGTGGGACCAGTGTCAGGTGAGTAAGCTGTGAAGAGCAAGACGCGAATCCAGTAGTGCCTTAAAGACCGACAAGACTTTCCAGGGTATAAACTAGGGGTGTGTGCACTCAGAAAAGATTTTGGTTTCTTACTTTGAGTTTACAATTTGAAATAACCTGAATCCCAAAGCAGCAAGCCGCTTCGGGATTCAGTCTTTTAACCACTTCAGTATGCTCCATAAAGATTCGGGAATCTTTACGGAGCACACCAAAGCTCAAAGCAGAACTTTTCTTGCAGTTTGCAACTGGCAAGAAAAGTGCTGTAGTTGCAGCTGCTCTACACAAAGCTTCCCAAAGCATTACGAAGCACTTTGGAAAGCTTTGCTTTGGTATTTCTGAATCAGCTCAGCAATGTTGGGGCCGATTCAGAAATGCCAAAGCCTGAAGCTTGAAGCCTGAAAGCAACACTTTTCTTGCCATTTGCAAATGACAAGAAAAATGCTGCTTTTTTGAGCTTTCCACCTGTTTTTACCCAATGGGAGGGGAGAGAAGAAGGTTGTAGTGAGTCACTCTCCTCCCCCCTCCCATCAGATAAAAGCTGGCAGGAAGCTCAAAGCAGCAGTTTTCCCAGCGTTTGCAAACTCCAAGAAAAGTGCTGCGGCTGCAGCCGCTCTGCACAAAGCTTTCCAAAGCATTATGAAATGCTTTGGAAAGCTTTGCTTTGGTATTTCCAAATCAGCTCAGCAATGCTGGGACTGATTTGGAAATACCAAATCTACCCGAATCAGACCCGACTCAGGTTAAAAACCCAAATCAGAAACTCGAAGAGCACACCTCTAGTATAAACTTTTGAGACTCAAGCTCCCTTTATCAGAATCTGGGACTGCAGCACTTGAGTTGGTTGGACACTGTCAACTTTTTGGCTCAATCTCACTGGTTACATCCCCTCCCCGTTGCAGCCATTGTCCTGCATGGCTGTTAATCTCAAGGCACCCACCATTCCCAGCACATCCTCCTTTTCCATGATCAAGAGATCCTGACCATGAGGACTGCTACTCCCATCTTTGGGGATTGAGTGTACAGTGCTAAAATCGCCTATTTAGAAGTAAGTCCCATTTTTAATTTTTTTTAAAATTATTTTATTAGAGCAAAAAAGAAAGCAAGCAGAAAAAAAAAGAAAGCAATACTGGCTGCAAAAACACTATTAGCAAATCTATACACAGGTTTCTATAAAAGATTTCCAAATATCTAAAAATAAGTCCATACCTAATTGCCTTCTATATGTGATACATGCAAATATTGATAAGTTTATAAGGTCTTCAACCCAGTGATTTACAGGAAGTGAGCTTTTGTCTTTCCAAAGTTGAAGTATAATCTTTTAACTACTGTAAGGACATGGAGGGTCCCTTTTTCGTTGACCAGCAGTTAGATTCCAAGAGACAGGCAAGTAGTTTAACAGTACATTAACATCCTCAAAAATAAATGACTTGTCTAACACACAATTAATATGACTAATAACTTCCTCCCAGAAGGGCTGAATGTCTGAACATGTCCAAAGTACATGCTTAAAAGATGCGTCTTGTGAATTACCCTGCCAACAATTAGACACTGTTTTTAAACCTTTAGTAAAATGATGCTGCAGTGTCCAGTATACCCTAAACATATTTTTTTGCAAAGTAAGTCATCATAACTGAAGAGCCATAGAAGCAACATAGTGGCTTAGAGCATGATCCCACTGCTTCAGCAAAATTGGATATTCCAGCTCATTATTCCATTCATCTTTAAGACTCCGTGTGTCATATTTATTGACCAACCTCAAATATTTATATACAAATATTGTAGGTTTCACTTTCTCTATAGATTCAATAAGAATCTCCAAAAGTGGGCAAGATTCTGAAGCACTCAAACTTGTCAGACCTTATTTGGATGCCAACAAACATTGCAATTGTAAATATTGTCATTCAGCAGAAGTTGGTAAATCCTATGTAGACCTTAGTTGGAAAAATGAGAACTAATGATCATTACCTATCAATTGATCTGAAGTAAAAATGCCCTTTTCTGTCCAAGACTTCCATAAGAAAGCTTTCTTCCCAATTTTATATCTGCAGCAATCAGGGGTCATTTCTTAGAAAAAGAGCTGGAGGAACTCATTAGCATAACTTATTAGCACAACTCATTAGCATATACCATGCCCCTTGTCCGCACCAGAAGTGTGTCATTAGCATAACTGATTTGCATATGCCACACCCCTGACATCACCTATCCTGGCTGTTTTGGACCCAATTCTGGCCATTCAGGGCCGAAATTGGTCCCAAAATGGCAAAAAGGGGCTGAAAAGGGCCGAAAAGGGGCCCAAAATGGTCAGGATCAGGCCACTGCTGAGCTGGAAAGTGATCCTCCACCCGTCAGAGGCCCGATCCTGGCCGTTTCGGCCCCAATCCAGGCTTAAATAGGCCCAAAATGGCTGAGTCAGGTGGGTGGGGCCAACTGTCTTTGGGGAACTGCCGGAACTGCATTCCTGCACATTCCCCCTCAAAATGAGCCCTGGCAGCAATTAATTTTATGGTGGGGTATGAAGCATGCACAAACACACATGGTTGTATATCGCCCAGGTTTCTACATGGTTTAATTGTCTTCTTTTGCTAACATTATTTAAATTTTGCTAGCAATATTTGAGTATTAAATTGTTTAGTTACGTTTAGATTGGACATTTTTCAGATTCAGATTTTCCTGGAAAACCCACATCACTGTGGTAGTTTCAGTGGGTAGCTGTTGGAGAAGAGCAAGATTCAGGTCCAATAGCACCTTAAGACCAACTAAATTTCCAGGGCATGAGCTTTTCAGAGTCAAAGTTCCCTTTGTCAGATACAAGGAGTTAGAAAAGGAAGGAGCTCTTATGATCCAGACAGAAGGTAGGAGGGATAATGTAAATTAGAGTGTCAGGAAGCTAAACATGATACATGTTGTAATTAGCTTGATAGAGAATGGGTGTGAAGTGCAGAAAATCTCATGAGATTTATGACGTTGAATTTACTTGCAAATTTGGAACAACAGATTCTGCAAAGTTGTTTCAGGACAGGATTTTTCAAGATGCTAATTTTCTGCATTTCACTCCCATGCTCTGTCAAGTACATTTGACTCTTGAAAGCTCATACCCTGGGAATCTAGTGGGTCTTTAAGGTGCTGCTTGACCTAAATCATACTCATTCACACCACTGGTGGTCACCTCACACATTTCTGATGATGGGGACAGGCTGAGCTGGAGTAATGGAAAACCAACAAACTATTCCCAGGGGAAGTAAACAAGGCAAAAGCCCTACAATAAACAAAATAGTTTTTTTGTAAAAAAATTTAACAATTTTATAAAGTGCAAAAGTGTATCAAAATATTTACAAAATGTTACAAATCACTCATAATACAATATCTATACAAAATTCATATACGATCTATAATCAATTTCACATGGTGGAAAGGATGATTCAACACAAGTTAATTCATTCACAAAAAGTTCCTTTTCAGCAGTGCAAAAGCACTCTTCTAAACAACATTGAAGCCAACTCTATGGAGCAGACCGACCGACCACAAAATATTAAGATGGTGGTGTGAAAAACTTTTGTAAGCTTGTGCTAAAATATGCCTGTGATGAAGCGACAATGCAAAACGGGATGTGACAAAATTTGCTAGCTGAGCCTGTAGGCGTGACCTTCCACAGCTTCACAGCCTTGGCGTGACAACCTGAACAACTTGAACTTTACAGTCTCTCTGCTTCATAGAGTTGGCTTCTGGGCTATTTATAAAAAATTGTT